>NC_134701.1:163697463-164001781 GCF_043290135.1 Rhipicephalus microplus | reverse complement strand
TCTGTCATGACAAATATCCTGTACGTTCAACATGAATGACAGTTTGTGCATGCACTTCATAACGAAGAAGGAAGCCTAGGAATAGATAATTTGGATTAAAGTTCGTAACAGCACGACTGCGATCATCTCTGATAGCCTTCAGTGAAGAGTATATTTTCCATATAAAACCAAAAGCTGTGCGTGAATATTTTCCTAGTGCGTGATGCAAGTCTATGGATCAAGAATATTTTCTATGAAGCATATTGCAAATTAAACACATTAGGTCGTGCTGCAAAGTGTTTACAAAGAATTTGCCGATGCTTGACTTGGTTCTTGATAGCACAGTCAAACTGTTGTTCTTAATTCCTTTTTGGTACGCTGTGAGCCGTCACATATGCAGTTTATATACTAATTATGTCGGCGCCATTGTAAATAAAAATGCCATCATAAATATAATTAGCACAGCATAACAACGACAACGATCTCTCTCACAGTGAAATGTCAACTTTACAACATAACCTTGGCCGTAATTTACACATGCACGAAATAAACTAATTAATTAACCACAGGTAAGCGATTTCACCAAACGTACTAAAAGTTGCCGGTTGTAAGCAATGAAATGCACTACATGCTCTGACAGCAATCAGTGGCGTACTACACACTGCGAAAGCTGTCTAATAAATGCAAGAATGAGGCGTCAGCTGACATCACCGGCCAATTGAAAATCTCTATACGATACGCGAATATGCGCCAGCACGACGAAGCTCGAGTACAATGCAGCTGCGAAGTGAAAACGCGCTTGGTGCGCCCGTACACAAACAGCTGTATCCGGCCGCTCAACGCCGTTGTGGGCACCGAAAGATGGGCGAGCTTTTAGCGAAAGAAAGACAAAAATCTCGAGAGGCCTGTCATCGCCACCTGCCTGTCGACTTTGCCCCTCCACAAAAAGCGTAGGCTCCGTTCCAAGGGTCAGTGAGAAAAAAAAAGAATAAGGACTCGCACAGTAAAACCCCCGATGTCCTGCACAGCTCAAAACAACGCGCCGCAGGAGAAAAGAAAAAAAAGGGGGGGGGGAGGGGGGGAGGGGGGTGGTCGGTGTCCAGTCAGCGGCCGGCATGCAAGTTCAGGTGCACGCAGAGTAAGTGCCAGACCAAAATAGACAGTACACGTAACAGGCAGCAGAAGTTAGGCAGACGAGAGAAAAAACAGTTTAACGATGCGCGTCATTTAAACCTGTTTGTGTTCGAAGATTTCGAAGGCGGAGGCGCGTCGCGCCCGAGTGATCAAGCGCCAGCTGCACCGATAGCTCCGTTGCAGGACGAAAACGCGAGAAGACTTCCACAAATCGTCTCGCAAAAGGAGCTAAAACGGAGTCTTTCGCCACCCACACTGCCGTGAGTCAACCGGCTTCTAAATCAAACATGTCCGAGAGGGAAGAATCAGAACGAAAAAACGCAAGAAGCCAGTCCACTGGAAGCAGACGACACATCGGCGCGCGTAAAAAATGTAAGAAACAATAGCAAAGCTGTACAGTAGCACGTCTATCAGTCTAAATGGGCGCGAAGAAGCGAGTTCGAACGACGTTCTGAGCTTACCGAGGTGATCTCGAGCCACTCGAAGTCCCGCGAGCCGAGTGAGTACAGCGTTGAGACGGTCTTCAGACATTTATCCAAACAAGTCTGACGGCGACAGCAGGGCGGGACGCTTTCTGGGGAGGCACCGGCGGCAAGAGCAGCGACGGTGTTCGAAGCAAACGCGACTAGCAGCGGGACAGGTGGAACCGTTTCTTCTCGCTAACGTAGGGTCGGCTAGTAGTGTTCAGAAAACCACGGTGGCGATGACTTTTCCGCTGCTGCCGCTGCGAACCAAACGTCGGGTCGCCCGAGCAGCCAGCCAGCCGCTGTCGGAGAGAGCGCGCACACGGCAAGGCGAAGGGGGAGGTCCTTCCCGAAATACACACAAGCAGCTTCCGCCGAATGTGACGCTCCTAGCGCCGCTCGCTGTTGCGCGCAAAAAAAAGACGACGAAACCGGTATATGAAAAAACAAAACACGGGGAGGTTGCGTGTAGCCGCGCGAGTTTTCTCTTTTGCTCTTACAACCGGCATTGAGAAGTTGCTTACAACGACTTTTTTTCATTTTTCGAGGCGCGAAACCCGATTTTCTACCGGGGCTTGTTTCGCTCGCGGCATTCCGATTAATTGACTGCGTGGGCTATAAAGCAGTGCAGTTCGGCGAGCGCTTCAAACGAACCCGCGGACGACCTGAGAGATCACCGCGGCGACCGCTCCCTCCCCCATCTTAGCGCGAGCGCTATTTCGGGGTCGTCAAGTGAGCCTCCTACCACGAATGACGAATGTTTGGGACCTCCACCCGCACCGCGGCGACACAACAGACCGCCAAGAATGGGGCACTTGCGTAAAATGATGTAACGGCGGCTCCATTTCCACGCGCTCCGTCTGATCGCGTTGCGTGGAGTTAGCGGGAAACTTCACTTCGTTCGCTCTTGCGCGTGTGGCATAGCAGTCACTGTCAATTATTAACGCAGAACGAAGCCCACATAGCTTGAAAGAAATACTACATAAAGAAACAATCCATCTCGTATTAGTGAATTAGTCTTTAAATATACCAAAATTGCCACGTTGTCCGCGAGAGGGTGCTTGGCAAGAGAGAAACGTTGCAGAGCGACGCCACCTTGAGATTCGCGCACTAGTCGCCGAGACGTCATAGATTTCGACGGAGGGTGGTGGAACATACGCCGTTTGTAATGGATAAAAATGAAGTACATCGGCCTCTGAGCGGGCCAGAGATTAACACACCTACTTTCAGTAAATTCGGTTGGGAAAATGCCGCCAAAATACGAAAACAGCACTTCGAAATCCGTGACGTCAAGCGCGGAGACTTAAGCGCGAGACCTTGGCTTCCATTTTATACGGTGAAATTATTGCCACTGGAGCTTTTAGGGTGCAATTTATTCATGTAAAACAGATTGATTGTTTTATTTTACTGTCCTTTCAACGAAAAAAGACAAGCTTCACAATAGCGACGGCAGACGAACACACAGTCTTTTAAAGATAGCATGTTTGTTGTACGCTCCGTGATTGAGAGAGCCTGTGCTCGTCCCGCGTGATCGGTGATGCCTGGAACAGCTCGGGCTATTGTTACCGGAAAACCACATAGAAACTCTATGCCGGAAACTACTCATGCAAGAAAGCGTCTGTCGATCGTGTGCGCCACCGCACAAGGCGGCGATTGCCTTTGAACGCACGCGTCAGCGCCGTCGTCTGTTACCGCAGCCAACCGAAGCACTATATCTACTACGCGGCGCAGACGAGAAACCGCCGACGACGCGCTAAGAATCAATCAACGAGAACCGACCGAGAGCGGTCAAAGCACGCGTAAACTTTGCTAACGCCGGATCAGGGACTACACGTATACGCTATTAAATAGGTACTAACTATGTTACTCCTGGCCACTACTTAATGTAGGTGCATCGATAAATATTTTTTTCTTGTTGGTTCTCTTTCTGTATTGTGCGTGCCAGTACTAACAATGTTACTCCTGGCCACTACTTAATGTAGGTGCATCGATAAACAATTTTTCTTGTCGGGTTATCTTTCTGTATTGTGCATGCCAGTGATCCAACAGCGCATGGGAAAAAAAAAAAACGTTGTAGAAGCCTTCGATGCATCATTAAACACTCTATTTCCAAGGTACGGGGGATCTGTTGAATTTTTTTTTTTTACTAATGCATACGTAGACATCTCCTCTATCAGCAAGAATGAATTTTCACTTTTATAAACACTCTAATGCAGCCATTTTACCACATGAGACGCCGCGGCTGGGCCCCTTTCGTCGACCAGGAGGCGTTGCCTCGACATATACGCTATGCACATCGGTGCTACACGCTTGTACGTTACTGAGCGTTCCAATTAAAAATAAATAATAATTTCCAGACAGAACAGCAGCAAGGCACGATACTTGGCAAGGGCTAACAATACTTCGAACCATTTTAAAGTCAAGTCAATTAAGTTTCGGGGCATTACGTGCCGAACCTCACGCAGTGATATGAAAGGGATGTCGATAACCACGTGCTTTCTTCAACTTGCCACTTAATGACAGCACTCGCGTTTTTTTTTTCTTTCTTGCATTTCGCCTCGTCCAAATTCAGTCACTTTGCCCGGGATTCAAACTCGATCGTGCCCTGGAGCATATCCATAGCGCACAAGTACGTCGGGTACTACGGTCGCTGCTATGATCTGCCGGCAGTCTGCAGTCCTCGCAAGGCCTGCCGGGAATTGATTGATTGATATGTGGGGTTTAACGTCCCAAAGCCACCACATGAACCGGGAACACTACAAGTTCGCGTAGGAGGCGCGAGGGTGAGAGGCGGTTACTGAGGGGTTTTAGGTTAAGCGTCGAATTATCAGTTTTGACCTTTGCCCCTCGCGACACGACACCGAAACACCATTTCGACTTCGCATACAGAATGACTGCAGCGTACACATTATATGCCTTCCCTGGCACGCGCGTAAGGCCTAGAACCTCGAAGTGAAATCAGGACTGCACTGCGTACATACAAATTCCACCGGACTTATACGTCACGAAAATGCGGTGGCGCTGTCTTGGTAGGCAAAAGACTCTATGCCTACCGCTGTTTCTGCTGGGTTTTCGATGGTGCATGTGGTGTTCTCAGTCAAGCAACGAGAAAAAAAAAAACGGTACGCCGACGAACTGCGACGCGGTTAAATGTGAGTCGCGTCTCACAACTTAGTTTTGTTTGTTGGCGCACATCGCAGCCCTCAGCGCTTATGGCGGAAGTTACGTGCGGACGTGTCTTGTTGCGGGGGATGGGCCAAAAGGAGGGAGAGGGCTGTTTTGGACACCCTACCCATCCATACGAAGGCGCGAAGTACTGTGGCGACAGCTGCAGACTCACACCTTTCCTTCTCCTTACATTCTTCACCTCATGTACCCTTCTCTTTACCCGTCCTCCTCCTGTAAATATTGCCCCGCACAGAAAGCAAATCTTAATCATATCATGTGGGGGTGCCCTAAGCACCCCCCTCCACCGTCCCTTCGAAAACTAATTAGTAATGAGGAGCAGTGGGAGGCTGCCATGCGCAGCTTGAAACCCGACGTCCAGGAGGCCATCCTGGGTTGGGCAGAGAGGGTTGCGGAGGACTATCGAGCGTAGCAATCTCTCCTCATCTCTCTTCCATTGCACCTTTCCTTTACAAAGGAAAAATAAAGTTTATACCTACCTACGTGCGGACGTCGCTATAATTTTACCCATAATGTCGACATTGGCCTACCTGTGTTTCCAAACATGGAATGGGTCTATAAATGGGGTTTATGATTAAGTGTGTATAAAAGCACAACCACGGGACGATGCATCGAGCGGAGGTGACAGGGTACTATGCATCCTGGACAAGCAATCTCAACTTGTCCGTGGCTTAATATTGTAACAAAGGCGACTGAATGTCTCACTTTAGCAGATCCTTGATATATATGTATAGGTGCAGAGACCAGCTAAGCTTACATGTGAACAAAATGAGGCTTTCTTGATAAGGAAACACCAAGGCGCACGCGTCAGCCAAGAATCACTGAGCTTACGGCGAGTTTTATTGTACGGTAGACAGTTACAGAAAGGTGTTTTCTGATAGTTTCCCACACGCGCAGAGAGCGAAAGAAGAAATGGCACCTCTTACTGTTTTCAGCGAGTCCTGTCTAGCCCTGTACAACTCTCTTTAAAGCGACACACGTAAACTCGCTTTGGAGAGTCGCGCCTCAGAGGACTCTCCCAAGAGTATTGTGTTCTTCAAAAGACTTAACGAGCACCTTTCAAGAGGGCCCTGAAACACTTTTTCAAGTAACCATGGAATGAATTCACTGGAAGAGCTTATTGCCTCACGAGCTCAACGCCGCAAACATTTTAGGAATCCGTCCAGTGCGAGTGGAGTTACAAGGATTTGTAGCATGCTGCAATTGCATTCTCTCTTCTCTCGTCCCGACGAAATTGCTGGAAGCTAAGCAGGAAGAGATGGGAGGGAAAAAAAAAAAAAAAACGTCACCCGCGCCTCATGACCTTGAGCACTTCTTTTTTTTCTCTTTGAATTCGCGGCTTTTTAGTGTGATCGCGCGGGCACAAGTAGCGGCCTCCCGCGGCAATCTCTGTAACAACTGAGCGCGCCATGTTCAAATCAGCCAACGGCTGATAGATGGGCTTTCTACGACTGATTTTTGAGCGTCTTCCGTCATTTGTCGAGAGAAGAGAAAGCAATTTTTATTTGACTTCGATAACGTATTGTGAATTCCAGGCTGCATGCTGCGCTTTAATATTTGACTCGCGTATTGTCCTCTACTACCGATAGGCAGCGTTTTCTGACCATGCTCAAAAAGTGTTGCAGGGCCCCTTTAAAGAGAGCTCTTTATGTAGTACTAACGAGAAGGTGTAAAAAGACGTGTCGGCAAACTCACTGCAGACTCGAATCTGAGTCTGACTGTGTCTGGGCGTGTAATATTTTGGCGGGTTTGAGTCCGAGTTGGTCCGATTGCGGAGAACATTTAGTGAGTCTGAGTCCGAGCAAGCCTTAAGTGCAAAATATATCCCTTGAGTGAGTCTGAGTGAGTTCCACCTTGTATTGCCAAACTATGGTGATACTTGACCCTTCGATGCGGTACTGTTTCTTCTAACGTATCGTCTTTTTTTATATATACATACAATGATCCCACTCAGGTTCGAGATGCAGTGTGAAATACACCTCATCCGATCCCTAACTTGATTATAAATCTTTCCCCATACGTCGAAGCAGACGACCTCCGTGTGCACCGACCCGGAGACTTGGACGACGAGGACAAACCCGAACGAGCCACGCAATACTCTGGGGCAGGAGAAGCCTTCGCGGTGCAAAAAAAAAAAAAAAAAAAAAAAGCACGAATTGTATCCGCGTAGTCGTTCGGCATCGCAAGGGGCGGCAGACGACCTGACCTCGCGTGAAAAAGACGAAGCCGCCTTTCCTCGTCCTTGAGTATTCGACACGGTTAAGCCACGGGAGTAGAAAGATACGTCCCCTTCTGCAACAACGGAAACGCTTGCTACGGGCTGTGACACCACTGTCTGCCTTGTACTTACTCTGCTTTTGTTTTTTTCACTCGCCGGCTGCCCTCTCCACATACAGAGTCGGCTTCCGAAGCCGGCCCGACGTACAAGGATGAATAATGGAGACACGATGGTTCATTGTGCTCCCACATAGCACCGAGAGACAGGTCTTCCACGTTCCATACTGCGTGAGCCCAACGTAGGTGTCCCCACTTTCTTCGCCAACAGACACCGCGCGTCTACCGACATCATATAGAACAGACTTAATGGACTCGGCTTTCCTAAGCGACCAGGCCGAAATCGCCGTGACAGAATACGGAGATACCGGAACCGCGAGGGTGTAATCCAAAATATTATGGTGTAGGATGCCGTATATTACGTGGGTAGTTTGTTACACTATGTTTCAGCAATGACTGCAACACTTTACCGTGTATACGCTACTGTATTAGCGGTCCCTGGTAAGTGCATCCGCGATCCGCAAACATTTTATCTGCGCGGGCTGCTTGACGCGTACAGTGGCACGTTGAGATGATTACAGTGGCGAATACAGATTCATAGTGTCAACAGATTTTAAAAACCGGCGCTGCTTAAGCCCCCTCATATAGGCGCGTGCAGCTATCGGTACGTGTAGTACGAGCATTGAGTTAGCTCTGATCTTTGTTATCATTCAAACGGCTTGCTTATGCAAAAGCGTTCGCTGCATTACGTTATCTTCACTCTCTGTCACCATGTGGCATCTTTCGCCACCAGCGTTGGTTATGCGATAGCCGGCCGTCGAGGGCTCGTGGAACTTTTTGACCACCCCTGTACGAGTATCCCTGGAGTATAGCCAGGGATGTGGTAGGGAAGAGGTTACTTTTCCTTTCCGGAATTCTCAATTTGGCATAAAAACACACAAAAATGCACAAAATCCCCCCCCCCCCCCATTGAAATAAACTTATGGCTACGCCCCAGATGTTTATCGACCAAGACTACCGACTATATAGATAACACGCGGCACACTGGCGGAATAGCCGTCGTTCACAAAAGACACCCCCCCCCCCCCCCAGCCCCGTCGGGGGCCCTCCTCCTCTTCACAAACTGCGGAGAGAGTGACAGGAAAAGGGTTCGTCGCACCTTTGAAAACGACGAGTCGCAGTCGACGGGGCCTTCCACGAAGACCGCAGGCCTCGTGGAACGAACGTCGCCAGCTTCCAATGCTCCAAGCTCGCGTATACAGCGGTCCGCGTCGACTACACAGAAGACTCGTCGATGTGACGGTGGTGCGCGCTGTATCCGCCGGTAAACCGAGCGTCCTGCCTCGACAGGAAGTCTTGCGGGCGCCGCGCTACACGCCGTACGCGCGCGACCTCATCCGTGCAACGGCGGCGAATTCCTCACGCACAAGTCGGCACGCAACAGCAATGCGCGCACGAGTGCAGAAAGACTCGGCAATTAGGGCAAGACGGCCTCTGCCGACTCGGAGGGGGCAGCGGTTCAAGAATTCATGAAGTGTACACGACCTCTTAATCCCAACCAGTCGTCGCTGCGTTTTCACACCGCGGCACACAAGGTCTCGCTAGCCGCAATCCAGCGTTCAAGGTCGAAAGGGCAGCGTCGGCAACGCGCTGGCGAAGCGACTAAACTAGCCGATGATGCATAGCGGAAACAGGCGAGTGGAGTGAGTGAGTCCATTTTACAGCTCACACACGAGACTTACCCCCGTATTCTAGAACCTCCCTTCACTCAACGCTTCGCCTTCACTTGAAAAAGCCGATGGGAGCGCCATCTCTAGGTACGGCAAGTCACTGCATATCAGCAATAGTCTGCTGCGATTCTTGAGTAGCGCAGCGTCACTTTCAGCCGAGTGGTAGCGCAGTGCTCAACTCTGTCAAGTGAAGGGTGGAAGTAGAGTCGAGGAGCGTTTGTTAGTCTCGTTCTGATTCACCGCACGCGCCGTAGAAACGTCGGCCCATTCAAGACGCGTTGCCCACACAACTGGCAATGTGGGGCGTCCATATTATAGGAACATATGTTATGCTCAGCAGCTAAGTATGTACCAAACGAAAGCGTGCAATTTGCATTGTCGTTGTCAGGTTACAAAACGTACGTGAACGTTTTGAAAAAAAAAAAAAGAAAACGGTCAGTTTGGCACGATCCTTCCGTTCGTCCCCGTAGTGGGTACACCCGATATCGGCTCAGTGCATTCGCGCAATTCAAATTGTCGCCTTATCCGAAGCTCGTGTTCTTGCCCGACACGTCAAAGCGGTACGGCGGCGCACAAAAAGAGGCCGCCGTGGAGGACTGTTTTCGCCTGTCTCTTTTTTAAGGGGGCGAAGCTCCTTGGGGTCGCGCCATCAGCGTCCGTCGGCGTGACACGCTATGAATACTCATATGGATACTGATACAGTTATTCATATACTTATAGTTATCCATACGGATATCCATATGGATACGGATATCCATATGGATATGGACATCCGAATGGATATGAATATCCACATGGCTACAGATACTCATATGAATATCACCATGAATATCCCTATGAACATTTCAACACCATATCCGCATTGTGATTAATAAACAACTTCGTATGGCATGTGCACACACACATGTCACGTCTTTGCATGATCTAGTGGGCAATGTAAGGAGGTTAATGATGACACAGAGCTTCGCCCACTCGTCAGCATTCACTTCGTGGATGTGCTGAGATTTCTTCGGTGATCGCAGTTTGTGACCACGACATTCACGAGCGGTGCAGCTACGAAGCCTCGCACAGCCTGCAGGACAAGCCCGTTCCGAAGGCTTCGGGTGGAGGGCTTCCTTCGCACTGAGCGATTGAGATTGCATTAGCAACGAATGTAACACGCGTTCGAGGCCCACACGCAGCCATCTAAAGCGCAGTCCTTGCCGTATCGCTTCAAATGTGCGCGAGGATTATTATATAATCGAGTGATTGGCTTATTGATTGATGTTCAGAGGGAAGGGCGCCTGTCTAGTGAAAGGCACCCTTGCCACAAGGAGGCACAGCTTTGACGTACACGGTGCTTCAATATCCCATAAGTCGTTGGTACGAGAAACAGCATCGTACACTCTTCGGATGCCTACAACAGGCAAGGCAATGTTATACTATGGCATAACATTGCGTCTCTTCCTCCCTATATAGGTGGAAAGAGAGAGAAACTACTTTACTCATTCCCTCTCGTAAGGACCGCGTGGTGATCGATGCGGAACGCGCCGCGTCTTCTGCGTAGGCACGGCTGCATTGTGAAGGGCGGAGTCGTCGATAGAGGAGCCTTATGAATGTACGTACTACGAAAAGGGGCGGCGCCAGCGGGGGGCATGGGTGCACTGAAGCCACCCAAAATTATCCCCTTGTCCCCTTTCCTCTCCCGCGCAAAGAGCAAGCATAGTCAAAACACAATGCATAAATTCTGTGCCTCCCATAGACCGGACATAACGCTAGGCCTGCGCTGGGTATGAGGTGTCATTTGACACGGGCACGCCGACGGCTCATACACGAAATGTGCAGGTGAAATGAAACTAAACTTCTATTTTATTATTATTATTATTATTATTAACCGTCTTTCGACAGCGTTAAAGGGCTCTGAAACATTTTTTCAAGTAACCATGGAATGAATTCGCTGTAAGAGCTTATTTCCTCACGAATTCAACGCTGCAAAAATTTTAAGGATCCGTCCAGTGCGAGTGGAGTTACAAGGATTTGTAGCATGCTGCAATTACATTCCCTCTTCTCTCGTCCCGACCAAAGCGCTGGATGCTAAGCAGGGAGGGATGGCATGGCCACAGAAAAACGTCACGCGGGCCTCGTGACCTTGAGCACTTTTTTCTTTTTTTTTTTGCTTTGAATGCGCACCTTCTCAGTGTAATCGTGCGCGCACGGACAAGTAGCAGTCTCCGGCGGCGATCTCTGTAAGCGAGCGCGCCATGTTCAAATCAGCCAATGGGTAGCAAAAAGCCCATTTATCAGCCAATGGCTGATAAATGAGCTTGTTATGTGTGATTTTTGGGTATATTCCGTGATTCGTCGAGAGAAGAGAAAGCAATTTTCAGCTGACTTTGATAATTTATTGCGCATTCCTGGTCGCGTGCTGCGCCATAATATTTGGCTCGCGTGTTGTCGGGGGGAGCCTCTACTACCCATCGCCAGCGTTTTCTGACCATGCTCAAAAGGTGTTGCAGGGCCCCTTTAAGTGCAGCCGCCGGGATTTCAGTGGTATAAAGGGCGTAGCAATAAATATTTTGCGGGGGACGAGTGGAGGGGCGTTAAAGACCTTTACGCATTTTCGCACGTGTGTTGTATGTATGCAAGTATATAACATTGCATTTTTTGAAGGGTAGGTGGGAGCATGGTCATCGGCAGGATTCTTTATTGGGGGGGGGGGTTGCAAATCAGTGTTGCATTGCACTGGTGCACCTTGTGTGAGGGCAAGTGCTTTTTCGTAGCTTTAGGTGGGGAAGGGGCCGGGGGCAAATGCCCCTCTCGCAGCCCCCTGTCGATGCCTATGGGTGGGGGTGAATCTCCCCCAACCCGTTCCACATGGCTTCGCCAACGTTAGGATTGTTGGCCATTTTGCGATTAATATCGGAAATCATGAGCTTTATTACGTCGGAAGAGTTGCGTCAGACCATCTCCAGCGTCACGTGGAAAGGTGCTTGTTTTCCAAAAGTACGTTAGTAAATAGCACGCAAAAGAAGACGTGTTCAAAGAAGGCATGACTCAACCTGTTTACTATAGCGTACACGGGTCATCTATAGTTAACAACGTATACCTACCCACGCCATCGCCCAGAAAAAAAAAAATAAAGGACCCGGGTGACCTAATCGCCTCTTGGTCACGGAAACGCGCAGTTCGAACACCCCGAACACCGAATACGGGAGAGCTCAAAAAGAGCGGGAAGTGGTCAACCGTAACACGATAACAAGACCACTGGTTCCCTGCAGCTACAAAGGCCGCGTTGCTCTCCGATTGCACGCAGGGCGCGGGGAGAGCTCGACCTCCGATAGAACGACACGTTAATGTTTACAGCACCTCGTGACACCTAAAGTCTCGTATCACCGTGTTTATATACACCGTGTATACTACGACTGCTGCATTTGAACGCTTAGCGTAAAGCAAAACACTGAACTCAACTGACCGCCACTGAAAGGGGGGGGGGGGGGTGACGAAGCCCTTAACTCGAACTAACCAAAACGAAACGGCAATATGTACTCCCTGTAAAGGGAGTACATATTGCTTGATTTCAAGAACTTCGCACTGAATCCATTTCAGGAACATTTTACTCGATTAGTGTCTTGGTTATTTAATGCTCGAGACTGCATTGTAGCGCGAGTGTTGTTTATGCCCGTTGTTTTGCATGTATTGGAGTACCTTGCGAGTTGCATTCGATAACTGCCGAGTGAACACGTTTGTGCGTAATTTGTTCCGCCTTATCTGAGAATATATTTGTGTTTTGTTATCAGCTCGCGGCGCTGGCTCGTTCTTCGGATCACAGCCGGCGTTTGCTGCGCACCAAAAGGATCAACTCTAAAGTGTCCATGCTTTCGTGGCGCGTTTCGGGGTTCCCACACGTCCGCCCTCAGAATCAGCCCGGCGATGGCCTCCTTATTAACGGGACTAGTGACTATAATATACCGTTGCGAGCTGTACGATGCTCAATCATGTGTTCTCTGCCGGTAGCAACGCAACTTTCGTGTACGAATTTGCATGGGTAATTAGAAAGGTTGAAAAACAGATAAATTACTTCGCTGAACTTAGGCGAGACACCATACTGACCCTGCACATAACAAATCGCACATGGATAACGAATAGATTGTGTATAGATAACGAATGTCCACTACACAATAACCACCACAGGGTGAAACAACGAACATTAAACCCACTATAGGTAATACTATCAGTGCAAAGAGGGCACCATATAAAACAGAACACTGCGTCAGCATTGACTCCTCCTGATTGGTCACTTTCGAAATACTTCAAGGCGCCCAGCATGGGCAGTGACGGCGGCACGATGCGTGACACGGTGCTTCAGACGCGACACGTTTCCAAGCGAAACTTTCGACGCTTACTATTTTTAAGGGTGAAGCTCCTTACGCTGAGGCTCAGTCCTTCCTTCGTTGTTGTTAGTCTGTCTGTCCGTTGTCGCAGACAGATGGACAGACAGGCGGAGCACGGACAGGCAGACGGAACACAGACGGACAGACAGACGCCTTGGAGATGCGGGCAGTGGTGTGGCATGTTGCGAGCTTCGCGGCCGCGCCATGAGGCGTCGCCAACATCGAAACAACGACAGCGCACCGCCGGCGGCGGCGAACAAAGTCCCCTCTAAGCCTTTTTTCTGACAATTTTATTGGTAAGACTTGAGACTGGTACACATATAAACTACACTTCTAATTTAATTTTAAGCATTTGTAAGTATGAATAGTGCGAACGCGTAGAAGATTAGAAAGTGACCCACGTATAGCTGGCTGCGCAAACCCGAGAACACAGTCGGTGCGCCCTGCTCGTGAAAGGCCCGCGGATACTTTGATATTAATTACAGAAAGTCTGCCAAATATCGTCAACGAGGTGTTACGACATCTTCAGCTACAGAAGTGCAGGAACGTTATCGGCGTACCTTTACTTACTGCAACAAAGATTTCGTGGAGTGCGATGGATATATTAGCCAGCGCTGGACCAACACCACATAGAACTATAGTTCTATAGGTGGCGTTGGCTGTACAGCTTCTGTGCTCCGGGCATCTGCGTTGGGAATATACGTACCTTGTTTGCACATGAACGCTGATGCATGCATCTTGTTCACTGCTGTACATACTAAAACTTTACTTACGCGGCCTTTATTTAACATCTATTGACTTGCAATAAAAGACTATATATTGCCACAAGTTTGTATGATCAGCGTTGTCGTTTCACTCGGCTTGTATGCGGCATCACTCACTCCCTCACTAAAGTAAGTATGCAAGATACTTGTGAGCTTCTAGTAAATAGTTTACTGCATTGTATTATATTAAAACGAGAGAATTTGAGACAAGGAGCCGCTCCAACGAGCGGCGGACATCCATGACGCAGAAGCAGACGACGATGGTGCCGTCTGCTATGAGAACAGACAGCCGCCATATCGAAACGCCCTGGTGGTTTGAAAACTATTTCGTTTTACACGCAGCTATAAATTATAAAAACAATGTTCTGATTTATCATTTCCTTGAAAAAGCTATTTGAGTGCAGAAGTTAATAACTTTCCTCAGTTGTCAGTAAAATAGTGATTTTCCAATTTTCGTACAACTGCTGCCAGAATCCAGGCGGTGAACATCACGTCCAATTTTTGTTCCCATTGGCTCCATGGACATGTCACTCCCTTGATGCGGGCCCGATAGGCGAAGGTGAAACGCGCACAAAAACAGGCGGGTCCCGAGCAGAGGGCCCACGAAACTTCGCCCCCTCATGATTATTTGCTCCGTGGATATTATCTGTGATTGTTTTTTGCTTTTTCGTGGTTCGCTGTGCGCCTGTCGGCCTCTCTTTGAGTATACACCATATGGATGCTGTTCCTCGAGACAGCGTCGATTAACAGCAAAAACTAAGACCGCGTCTACAAGACTTTTTGGCTGACATACTCGAGTATACCGTGGCGTGAGCAATAAGAGTGAGCCGACCGTGGAGACGAGTCTGATCGGCGGCTGCGTGGATCACGTGGGACACGAGTAAAATGTAAATGTTATCGCACCTATAGTCACTTCGCAAGAGAGCCAATTGAGACGTTTCCGAGCCCCGCCGCGGTGGTCTAGTGGCTAAGGTACTCGGCTGCTGACCCGCAGGTCGCGAGTTCGAATCCCGGCTGCGGCGGCTGCATTTCCGATGGAGGCGGAAATGTTGTAGGCCCGTGTGCCCAGATTTGGGTGCACGTTAAGGAACCCCAGGTGGTCGAAATTTCCGGAGCCCCTCCACTACGGCGTCTCGCATAATCATATGGTGGTTTTGGGACGTTAAACCCCACATATCAATCAATAAACTCCTTTGGGGAGTATACTCCTTCGTAGTTACTGCCAAAATGGCGCAATGGGTGTGGCAGGTTGGCTATACTCCTATAAAGAAGCAACCTTTACTTCGTAGAGAGTATTTTACGGATGAATTTTAGTGCCGCCCTGTTTGTATTTGTATTTTCAACAAATAAACGAACAGCGCTATACGGTATAGACGCACACGCATGAACACGCCTGCCTGAAAAGACTTGGTAACCCGTGGAACCTCTTTCGTAATTGGGACAGGGGAATCGCAATTGTTCCCTTCGAACGAATGATTTCCAGTAAGCGCGAGTAATACGCTCACGCCGATACCGTCTGTGCCTTTTGTACACGTCGCCTATCGATATACTACCGATTGAATGATTTAGTGAGGCCTGCGGACCGACGTCCGGCGCGGCCTTTCGATTGCGCCGGTCTATTGGACGGATGACCAAACTTGAACATTCACAGGAAGTAAAAGTCGTAACAAGTTCAAGGGCGTAGCGAGAATTTCTAGGTTTCTTAAATGGGAAGGGAAGAAGCTCGGCCAACCTTTTATGTGAGTTAATGCGTTTGTACGCGTGCGTGCACGAGGCAAAATAATGTGTGACTTTCGACGAAAGTTCGTTCGGTCAGGTATCATGAACAGGACAGTCTATAGAACTAGTGTATATGGGCACAATATTAATGAATTTAATTAGCAGAACTTTTTAATTAACAGTTATCTTTTCGCCCACTTTTCTTCCGTCACAATTACATTACAGTCACTTCTTATAACACGCCCATACACTCCTTGGCATTATTGTCTGTGAGATCTCATTATTATTGTGTCTAACAAAGAAAAGCTCTTCATATGCACTTCTTTTAGTCTATATACGACTGCATACATATTAGATTGTCGATATGTTGGACATGTCCATTGTGGCCGACATAAGTCATCTTTAGATCGAATCGGGAAATAAGAAGGAGGCGAAAAGGGATCCCGACCATCACCCTCTTGTTTTTCAGTCCTATAGTTATTTCGCTTGGTTTCCTGCGCTTATGTCTACAACAATAAAATGCCTATGCGCTTCTCTCTACTATACAATACTGTCGATAGTCGGGCCAAGAGATGCATGACTGAAAACGAGACCATGGACAAAGCTGCATAGCTTTGTTTCCATACTTTTCCGCAAAAGTTTGGACCTTGTTCGAAGAGCACAGGTCGCAAAAAACAAAACAAAAAAAGTTAGGTGCACTGACCACAGAACGTGCCAAACAACCAGCAGGCATTTACGTGCTTGTCCAGCCGCCAAACGACTGGACACTGAGCGAGCGGCTATTTATACGTCGTTGTGTTTCACTTTTAAAAAAGTGTGCACGGGTGAGCTGTGCAGTGTTACGAAAACAAGGGCGCAAATGCGGGGGTCGAGGTACGAAACAACCGGCACCAGAACTGGGTTGACTCGAAGATGCACGAAATTGTATTACTGCAGTAAATAAAAATAGGTTATATATATATATATATATATATATATATATATATATATATATATATATATATATATATATATATATATATATATATATATATATATATATATATATATATATATATATATATATCGTATTAAACTTTAAATTTAGACGAGATGGAGGATGGGGGTACGTCGTAGTGGGGAAGAAGAATGAATATATCATGGGTATGCATTATCAATCCGGTAAAATGACAGCCTCTTTTTCTGCTGTTAAAATGTGGAATTCTCTTCCTGATCATGTGGAAACATCGTCATCTCTTGCTACATTTAGTAAGACAACACTCAAAGCTCATTTTCTGAACCACTAATTATATCAATTATTCATGACATGTACTGAGCTTCTTCTTATTCGGTGCTTTTTTTTTTTCCTGTTTAGTTACATACGAACAGGTCGGGAAATACCTCGTCACTGTTCTCGGTCGCTCTCTCTGCATGTTTGGACAAATTTATAAAACAATTACGTATGTTTATGCGCTGATTGTTAAAGTCTCTTATTATCGCAGTATTCCTTCTGTATATATAAACCCGTGTTGTTTTGGTTGATTGGGAATGTTTTTCGTCTGTACTTTTTTTTTCATTATTACGCTAATTTCACATCTTATTTTGAATAGTCATGTACAGAGGGTCCCAGTACAGTTTTCCAACCTTGGCACCCCCTTCTTTATATCCCTAGCGATGTAACCATACTATGCAAAAATAAAGATTGATTGATTCCTTGATTGATTGATTTGCACAATGCATTTTGTGAAAAGAGGGATAGCAAAAATAAAGCGAAGCGCCGACCCTGATTGTTTTCGTACCATATTGCTTTTCATAACTATGCTCTTTCGTAATACTAATTGTTAGGTTGCTACGTCCCAAAAACCATCATATGATCACGAGGAACGCCATATGACGGAAAGGGGGGGGGGGGGGGGCTCCAGAAGTTGTGTTGTTACTTAACGTGCGCCTAAATAAACGTATACGGGCCTCCATGGCACTGTCGCCTCCACCGAAAGTGCGGCCGCCACGGCCATGGGACTCGATCCCGCAACCTTCTGGACAGCAGTCGAGCATCACAACCACTAGAACAACGCAGCGCGTTCGTGTGGGAACGTCGCGAAACTGTTGGCAGTTGTATAGGCATGCACGTCACTAAATGCCGCCTCTTTTCGATGCCCCTTTTCGCGAAATCCATTGCATAAGAGACAAACCTGTCTACGTTTAGTTTCTGTCTTATCAAGCTTCACCCTGTGATAAGAACGTCAGCTTGGTTGCGTAAGAGCACAATTTGAGAGTCTATTTCGCTTTTTTTTTTCAATTAGAGTTTCTTCAATAATAAATGTGAAAGGAGCTATACTTTTGAGACTGAGACGTCGAGTACGAATAGCGAATCACCAGAAGCGACTCTAATCTAATATGGAATACCTTTCAAACAGGGGAATACCAAGAAATTATTTTCATTTGCAGCGGAAATAAATAAATATAAATTCAGAAATATAAGTCAGGGCAAATACATAAGCTAAAAATACGATACATATGGGATAGTGATAATGATGTCCACGGCATCACTTTTAAAAGATAGTACCACGACCAAAATAGCTAATGTAGTATTTCGTCTATATATCATTTTATGTGATCTGCAAACAGATACGCCCACAAAATTAGTAAGCCTAACATCGGAACAAATTTTGCGTGTTTTTTTTTTTTGCAAATCAACCAATATATTCCAAACGTATATTCTCCACTACAGCAAATCACTTTTAAAAGTTTGACGTACTTAACATTTTCATAGGGTCAACTCACATTCTTTACAGGCCACGGGTTCGACCCCTGCTGCGGCGGTCAAGTTTCGATGCAGGCGAAATGGTATAGAAGTCCGTGTGCGATGTCAGTAAGCGCTATGAAACGCTATATACGGTCGAAATTTCCGAAGCCCTTCAATGCGGCGTCCTATCACACTCATATCGTGATTGATTGATTGATAAATTGATTGATTGATTGATTGATTGATCAATATGTGGGGTTTAACATCCCAAGGTCACCGTGTGATTATGAGAGACGCCCTAGTGGAGGGCTCCGGAAATTTCGACCACCTGGAGTCCTTTATCGTGCACCCAAATCTGAGCACACGGGCCAACAACATTTCCGCCTCCATCGAAAATGCAGCCGCCGCAGCCGGGATTCAATCCAACGACCTGCGTCATACTCATATAGCGGTTTGGGCACCCCCCCCCCCCCCTCAGATGTTGTCATAAAATATAATTTTCAGAGTACTTTGAAACCTTTGCAATCCTCTCAAATAGGAATACCCTCGCTGAAATTCTGACATATTTCCAAATATTTTGCACTCAGCATTTTTCGAATACTCCAAAGTAAAATCCAAGCTTATCAAGTGAGGGAGTACAAGGCCAACCTACCCGACCACTAAAGGAACAATTCCTTTGCAACACTGTCCGCGTGGAGAAACAAAAACAAATCGTGCGACATCGTTCAAAGAACAATCCACTTAACTCTCGTGGAGTGCCCCCATCGTCCACCGTTTGTCGACTCTTGCTGGATCAAATTCACCCTGGTGACTTTACCTGGCGTACGAGATGCGCCTCTATAATACAGCGCCCAATTATGCAACTTAGCAGCCCCGAACTTTTCAGGCACTGAAAGCTAGATGACGACGCGATCGCAGGGACCTCCCGCCAGCGCCCCCCTCTTCCCCCCTTCATTGATTCATTCATTTAAAATACCCTCAAGGTCAAACTGCATAATTAACACAAGGGAGTGGTTGCGTAATATTTTACTCGTGTATTAATTAGCCAGCCTGTCTCTCCTATTACGCCCAGCAAATTCAGTCTTTTTTTTTTCAAGATTTTCAACGTAAATAAATGCTTTCATTCTTGAAATTAACGTCTCAGTATAGACCAGCAGTATTACAAATAAATTCCGAGTATGTTTTTTTTTTCATCTATACTTGGTAGTTTCTCTAAGCTCGATACTTAACACTCGGCGCAAGTATTTTTTTAGTATATCACTCAGCATACCCTTTGCTAAATAAGTTTGTAAGGTCTAATCGAACTAAAGTTTGGATGACTCAACGTCGATTGGATCTCAGGATAGTTTATCACTTGCGAATAAATTAAAAAAGCTTGAAATTCAAGTGCATATAAAAATAATAATAAACATCGGACGAGGTTTGTTCCCTTTGTAAAAATATATGCTTTTCATGCTTGTAACATATTCCCGTATCGTTTTAGCAATAGTACCCATTAATTGAAATTACCTGGCAGTAAGCCTGGGTTAAATAAAACCACATCCTCTGTGTAGCCTGTAGTTATTTCAGTCTACTGGTATTTATTTATTTTTTGTTTTTTATGCTAATGTTACGTTCTGCAGATACTCGTTTTACGCAAATGGTGTACGACATATATCCGTTTTGCTTGTGTGATGATCAGCCGGTTAGAAGGGCTGCTAATAATAATAATAATAATAATAATAATAATAATAATAATAATAATAATAATAATAATAATATTATTATTATTATTATTATTATTATTATTATTAATTGCAGGAGTTTCACGTTTCAGAACCAGGATATGATTATGAGACACGCTGTAGTGGTGGGCTCCGAAGATTTCGACTAAACGGCGTTATTTTACGTGCGCCTAAAATATAAAAGCACACGCACCTTTAGCATTTCGTTTTCGCGAAAATGCGGCCGCCATGGCAGGGATTCGATCCCGTGACCTTCGACTCGGCAACCGAGCACACAGCGGGTGAAAAGGAAAAAAGGTAATTTCGCGAACTCGCCATCCAGTGTCACACCCACACAACAAAACCATGAGACAAAAATCCGACAACTTTTCATCGTTTCCATGTGTCTTTGCACAGTGCCAGCCACCGACCAGATGCGCATGATTTGTGATACGCTACCGAAACAGGAGACAAAGACTTTTGACACACGTTTCCTGCGAGCTCAATGAAATACGGAACAGCGTTTTTTGTATACGCTGTCTCGCTTGTTCGACAGCTCTCATTAAAAGATACGCGGCCCAGAGACCGTAAGGACCGCTACGATCGAGATAACGAAGAGAGGCATATGCCTTCGAAAGGCCATTTCGAAAAAGCTGCTATTTGCGAAACATCGGTTCATCCGGTACTGCCTCTTACGTGCAAACGCGTGCGTGACCAACTCGTTCCTGTTATGTGCAATACAGGACATAAAACATCTCTCTCTCTCTCTCTCTCTCTCTCTATATATATATATATATATATATATATATATATATATATATATATATATATATATATATATATATATATATATATATATATATATATATATATATATATATAAGTTCCATAAATCCTAAACCCGATACGCAGCACTTTACTTTCTTCCATTCAGACATCGCTTGCATCGGGCGATGACGCGCGCTGAGGTCACCATATCCGCTTCGACACACTTGCCGGCAGCGGATAAGAAAACAGCGCACACACGCACTGCTTGTTAGGCAAGTAGAGTTGGTTGTTGAAGAAAGTTGGCAACATGTGAATAGTTTTCACCAACGTCACTTTTTACAGCATGTTTGACCACCCAATAGTTGTGCAATATCAGTGAAGTGAGATAGCAGATTTGTTGTAACGAACAAAAGATCCAGCTATTACTATATAGTACGAAGCGAATGTATATCCCTGGAACCACGAACACTACTGCGAGAGAGGTTTTTCGGCGCACGCTTGGTGGACGTTTCATCAGTAAAGCAGTTTTTTTTTTTTTTTTTTGCACTTCGAATGTGAATATGCCTCCCCCCCCCCCAAAAAAAAAAAAAAAAAAGAAGACTGAAACACCACACAGGTCAACAAGGCACATGCATTCCAGAATGTGGGCTCCGCAAGTACTTCGTATTCTTTCTATCGCGCCGTACGTAATTACGTGTATCCAAAACGATTTCGCAAGTCCGAGGAAGCCAGTCGAATGACGTCACATTTCCGCCAAGCGCATCTGACATGACGGAACGGATTTTTTTTTTTTTTTCGTCTTACGGTTACCCTGTAATTCTTGTAACGGGGAACTACGGCAAACCGCCACAACGCGTAAAACAGTAAGATGGCATACTAATAAGTACCCTCGCATGCGTTCACAAGTCACACTTTAAATCACAAAAACACACTTAAATCATAAGTGTACACAACACAGAGAGACACGTCAAAACAACCCGCAAGCTCCTCACCTGCCATTGCAACGTCAACACCGGTACGTGAAACGTTGAAAATCCCTACAATATTACTTCACACTGCAGACAACTGAACTTCAGTCAACAGGAACCAACAAAGCGCCGAGATCTAAAACAGGGAAGAGCTGCCTCCGCATTGGTAGATCTAATCGCGCCAAGTCATCTCCGCTTATTGCGTCCGAACCGTAGCAGCGATGAGGCCAATGCAAAACAGACACACTCAAGCGTGGCGCTTAATCAAGCGACGAAGAGGTTACGTGCCAGCGCGCGGGTCGCGATGAATACGAAAGTACACGCGCGCGCAGGTAGGCGTTCTCTCATTTAAAAAATAGACAAAGAAAGAAAGATGACAGTCTGGCGATCCTAGCTCAGTGTCAAAAACGTCGGCAGTAGAGAAAGCCGGCTAAATAAATCAAGCGGGCCGGCGGCATTCGCAAGCTTCCGTTCTCGCATGGCCACGCGCGTGTAATTACGTTTGTATGACAAGCGTACAGCAAAGGTGGGCCCGGTTTCCTCTAGGCGGTCGTTAAAGTCGCGACATTTTACGCGCTCAGAGCAGGGCACATCTATCAGACGAAGAGCGTACGTGTAGTGTGCGAAGAGATATCTCTCCTGGCAAGTACACCTCCGCCAGAACCGATAAGGTCGGTGACACTAGGTCGGGAAATAAAAAAGGTACAACCGAAACAACGCACGCTCCTGATTTCGATGACTGCTATACGTTGCCCTTCCTCTGAGACCACGACAAAAATGCGGCAATCTAGTCAAACGCGTGAGCTGCTAGTTTTGCTTGGCTTACGCTCGCGCGAGATCGCGCAGAAACAATGCAATCAGCCGGTGCATATACCAGATAAGGCGATCGTACGCGCTACGCTAAACGCGCTGCGCCCTGCAGCCACCGCCAACGCCGGTGAATCACGCTCACGCTGTTACTGGGCTGACGATTCACCTGCGTTGCTCAGAAAGTAATCGCCGCGGATGCAGAGGTGACCCGCGAAGCTGGTATGCAGTTAAAAGCCCCTGTTTCATGCATATATTAACGTCAAAACACTTACAAGTGTCCAAGCTCCAGTGACTCACGGCACGGCAACCAACTCGGCAACTCCTCCTTTTATTGGTGGCGTCCTCTTGCGAACGACGAGTGTAGCTGTTTGCATTGAAGTTGTGCTACAATAAGGTTTAAAAAATGCATACTTTTAAAATACTACAGTTTTTGTTTAGAAAATATAACTGTCGCCTTACGATGCTAACAGCATAAGTATTGTAAGCAAAAACTTCAAAAACGAAACCGAAACCGCTTTAAGGTGAACTGAATTTTCGGATGAATCCTAGGTTTCTGGCTGTTGTGAAGTTCTTCCCGAAAACATGAAATAACTGACCCTTTCAACGCTCATTGCAGAGCAAAGTACGTTGAATAACGCCGGGAGTTTGAGACTATATGTATACTTTTAATTTATTCACTACGATGCCGCTCTGACTCCCTCATCGAGCAAATTCCATTGACATGAGGCGAAACATTGCCGGCGGAGCGGCTCGTGGAAGTGCAGAGAGCTAGACATCTCCTCTTGTAACGCTATGACAAGCCTTCAAAGAAACTTGGTGTTAACAAAAAGAGCGTAACAATAAAGGTGGAAGCGCGATAGTACTTGTCGCTAAAGAAACTAAAGAATATATTGTAATATATGTTGTTGGCTAGACGCTGGCTCACTGTCACCTGGCAAAAATAAAAGCACCAAAGAAAATAATTTTTGCTGTACAGATAGCAGATCACCACGCTGCATGGAAGTGAAAAACAACGGATAAATTGACCACATATATACGCGTAGAACACAAAAGGTTGAACGAACCTAAAGATTTGGTTTTTGCCACTTTTCCTCGCGTTCTTGGTTGAGACCGCCACAATGCTAGCAACGCCAAAGTAACGGGACACAAATGATACCAATAGGATATATATATATATATATATATATATATATATTTATATATATATATATATTTATATATATATATATATATATATACACATATATATATATATATATATATACATACATACATATATATATATATATATATATATATATATATATATATATATATATATATATATATATATATATATATATATATATATATATATATATATATATATATATATATATATATATATATATATATATATATATATATATATATATATATATATATATATATATATATATATATATATATATATGCCGTGTCAGTACAACGGACATATCGGCGGCTACTCGAAGAGACAATGGTACAGGGAAGATTTCGCAGCCTTATTTTTTTTTTGCACATTGTATGTTTGTTTCTGTTCATTGCGCAAAATAAATTGAAACGACGCATCCAAGGCGGCGTCCATTATTCAAAGCAGCCAATTTTTTCTCGACTTGAAGAGCAGTGGCGCTATCTGGGACTGAATAGCAAAACCAGAAATTGGAAAACGCAGCCTCCAAGAGTGTGCGCTGGCAAGTACGCCGTAAAATCTCAAAGGCCATGTGACCAAAAAAAAAAAAAAACACGGTGTACGAAGGAGAGGTGACTCAACGCGGCGGGCGAGCGCGGCGAAACTTGGTTCGGCGCGGACGTGTGTGCTCGTAGGTGGCGCTGCGCGAACAGGGGCCATGTTCGATCTAAAGGGTACGATCTAAAGTATAGTGAACTAGAAGTACTCTAGTGGTGCGACCGGCCAGGCTCTGGCGCCAGCCTTTCACAAGGATGGCGCGAGGGGGCGCCCCTGCTCCATTTCCTAGGAGCTTCGGCTGCGTTGACCGGCCGTCGCTGGCTCCTTCTGAGTTGCAGCTATGGTCAATTCTAACGCGCGTGTTTGCTTCCTGGCTCATGCAAACGTAAAATTGTTAGGTTAGTTATTGCGTGGCTCAGCGGTTTGTATATACATAGTTTGGCCAAGAATATATATATATATATATTCATATTTACCACACGCGCTAATAACATTCGCTACAAAGCGATTGCTCATCACCATCACAAGCTTACGGCGCGCTTCCACTATAGTTTTGGTGCTGGCTTATTACATAGAAGGTCACGGTAAGGACACAGTGCTCAGCATCGAAAATGAAAACAGGAACATCTTTTTATTTATTGTGATGGTTGGAAGAGTACAAAAAAATACAAAATAACAAAATAAATTTCACTAGTTTAACAGCTTTTTAAAACTATTACGAGGATTCGCAAAAAAGAAGACACGTGAGATGGACATGTGCAGAACTTAACATCTACTGAGTTTTAGGTGCTTGGCTGATTCTCGTTTTTTAGCACTATTCTGGTTCACGCTTTTAGTTAGGAAATGCAGACGAGTAGTGATGTAAAAAACGATGACCTCAGCTGCAATGCCTTCAGAATGGTCACGACAACCAAGCCCATTTTTTTGCTTTGCCTTAACTTCGCTTAAAATGTCGAGTATGCTATCAGCGTGCAGCTCCAGCAAACTGAAACACGTTGTGAAGGCTTTTTCTAAATCATGAACAAACTTAAACAACAGGCTAGACGGATAAAGCAGGCCACCTCTGTCTTTCATGTGTGTCAATTGCGCAAGGTGTTTGAGACTTTCAGCAGACTCCTTTTGCATTAGAAGAAGTTTACGGCACTCTTCGCAGCCAGACTTCAGTAGGCATTTTCTAGCTACATATCCTGCTATATAAAATGTTAGCCGGTTGTCACTGGCAGATATAATGCATGACGCATGGTCTGGCGCACTCTGTGGGAGCGAGCTCTGCACGGCAGCTACATTGTCACTGTTTATAAACTTGTCCATTAAGCGCTGTTTACCAGATGGAACATTTTCAGCACTTGAATTTGCGGGTAGAAGGGCATGGAGCACTGCAGGCTCACAGTTTCCCTTTGAAGCTGAGTGAGCAAGATTGTTGAAGCTCAAGCAGTTGATAGTGCTAATAAACTGCTGTGGTGTTGGGTGCGTGTTACATCCAGACGACTGCCTGACAATGCCAAAAACATGCTCAACAGGATCTTGGCTTACTCTAGATGTCATTAGGTACCTGTAGCCTAGTTTCTCAGTGAGATACTGAAGCAAAGAAAGCACACTTGACACTGTCACTCGCAGCCCAGCTGCTGTTGACTGGCTCAGGAATCCTTTCTGCCCCTTCGTGTGGTCTTCCCATGATGAAAGATACTCCTGAAACGATCGCAGCTTCTCAACACTTGCTGAACTTGGGCGCAGCGCTTCAGCTGGAAATCGTGAAGTCATCATTTGCACAAGGTCGTGGATGATCCTGTGAAATGAACAAAAGCAGGATGAATCTGTGTTTGTGAGCAAGAGTCAGACTGTCATATGCAAGGTGAAAGGTGCAATCGCAATAAAACCACAATGTGATGACACTTACTTGAAAAACTTTAGTGTAGCTGTGATGTCACCACAGGTATCTTCAATTCCTGACTTGTACAGCTGCAGACCATGAATCACTTTTTCTCCGAAAAGCTGAAAAGCTAAAGATACTCTCATCTTTTCAAAATTGTTGGGGTTCGTGTGGCTTCCGGTGATTCCATGCATTGCCTGCAATGTGACACTGCAACCATCCAGTTCCAAAGCTTTGCGTACGAATTGTAAAGATACCTGAAAAGAATACCAAAGTGAGAAACTGTTAGAAACAAACAGATTGTATCAATAAAGTTGTACAGCATGCTTGGTGATCAAAAACAACTTACCCGGCCCTCAGGTGTTTCGTAGTCCGACCTTAGTAGTCCATTCCTCAGGCACTTAATTAAGTGAGGAAAGTCCGACAGAAAATGGAGTTTGCGCGTTGGGTCCACTGGATGCAATGTGCTGCATTTCGTTTCTGTCAGTGATGCTTTGATGCCCATCACAGACCACATTTTCCGATTCCAAGTGGCACCATCAGACGTAATGAAATCAACCTTGAGTCCGGCCTTCTCAGCTAAAATGACGGCTTCAAGCATTATCTTCGTCAGCAGGTTCCCATTTATGTTTCCATGAGTCGCAAATGCAGCGAGTATTTGCGTCCATTTGCCAACAAAGGGCACAAAAATTATCACCATACCGTGATCACAGACACTGTGCTTATCTTTGTCAGACGTAAACTGTCCCAAGTCAACGAAGCCATCAATGCGGCCTTCACTGTTCACTGAGAGGTGCTCCGAGAGTTTCAGTTCATCCACGATGAGTCCTCCATGGCATAAAAACTCGTCCATAGTGCAAGTCTTTTGCTTCAGCACATCAAAGATTTTATTGCTAAATCCAAACCCAGTTCTGTAGCATTTTAAATATTTGCGAAGCGTAGTCTTACTAGGGAGAACTAAGATTTTTTCTTTTCTCAAGTGCTCATACAACCTTGCACTTTTCAGCTTCATAATCAAACATTCGAGCACCCACTCATTTGAAAATATCATGCCTTTAGTACTCTTCCGTGAAGAAGCTTTGAATATGTGGAGAGTTGCCTCACGCTGCTTCTCTGGTAGGAGAGCTACTTTTGCATTGAAATCTTCTTCTGCGATTGCCACATTCTTGGCAAGCATGACACTCAACTTTTTCTTAAGCACACATGCCTGATTTTGAAGACGTGCTGTCTTCTTCTTTTGTTGCGTCAGTCGTGAAGAAAGGGTTTTCTTTACAGGCAGGTGTACACGACAGTTAATGTACGACTTTCTTGTCAGTAACGCTTTCCTAAGGGACTTGCATTCTGCACAACTTGAGCCTGCAAATGAACAAACAATGCATACGTTAAAATCACACCCCTCAATACCTGAGGCAATGTGGTAATGTTATGGGCATCCTAATGCACTTTACGTCTACTTACCTTCAGAAGAAACTTTTCCGAAGCAGCGTACGCTGATCACGGATCGTCCAGCAGTGTTTGCTTCAGCTCGATGATGTGCGGTCAGCCGAGAGGAAAGCGGCTTGAATTCTTGTTTACACATTGCTCCCTTGCAGACAGGGCTTTCTCGAGCTTCTTCCAATACGGATGTGGCCTCAGCAAGGGATTGCACGGGTTTCTCTTGACACAAAACACCTTGATAGAAGACTTGGGCTACAATTTTTCCTTCTGTGAACATACAGCACACAGCTCTTTCATGAAAAATATCCAGTTTTGTACGCTTGCTTATCACTGTCGTCACAAATATTAGATCGCAGTGGCCAACTGCTTCTATACGACACCAGTAGTTTGCAGGAACTTCAAGTGTGCGAATAGCTTCAATTGAAAGTCGCGCACTAGTGGCAGCATTAAAGTCCATGCCTTCCATTTCACCGCCGTCGCACACTTCGTCAGGTGCATCAGGCCTGCGCCGTTTTCTGCTTGCGCCTTCAGGAGGTTTGGCTGCTTTCCTTCTCTCGGGTCTTTGCTTGGGCGCAGCGACGGAAAGGTACGCTGGACAACCTGGCAAAAGCGTTGGCACGGCATCAGGCACCAATGACGGTTTTCCTCGGGGAGTGCGCACTTCACAGCCATTTATCACGTGCACATATTCGCGCAGAATATATCTTGGCTCGAAGTGATGTTCGCACACCGCTGATGTTTCGGTCAGAGGCTTGTCATCCCTCCAAAGGTTACGCTCCTACTTTCTGCGGAGATCGTCTTCTCTAGGAGCTGCAAACAACGATGCCTTCGGGGCGCCCGGGTAGCCGCTTCGGCAACCCGGAGCAAAACAGTGTGAATCCGTCCTCCGCTTCGACATGTCACGAGCTACATGTTTGTTGGTACGGAATACCTGAACAGGTAAAGACAGCTGCTCCACAACGGTCCGTGCAAGAAAATGCAGAGCAGAGTATACCGGTGCAGTACAGTAGCTGCAGACAAAGCGATGCGCAGGATACCGGCAGACGTGCTGAACTAACGCGCTGAATCACCAAGTGACCGCGCCTCGCCTAGGAAAAGGCGCAGTAGCGCCACGAGAAACCCTAGCGGCGGTCCGTGGTATTTCCGACCGCCAAGAGAGGCGGCGTGGCCTGGCGGTCGTGCCACTAGAGTACTTCTAGTTCACTATAATCTAAAGGGTACAGCCATATCCATCCATCCATGTCACGGAGGAAGGAAAAGGTAAAAAGAGGCCCTGACGTCACTCGTTGTGAAGCCGCGATGAAGCCGGAAGTCGGCCATATTGAGTAGGCAAATTCTCCTCTCTTGTTTACATATGAATGCGAAGCAGAAGGCGCGACTCCCTCTCCGGCTCAGAAAGCACGTGGGCTGCGCAGCGCGTGTGTCGTGACGATCCGAAACTAATGGAACTGGGCTCATCACTCAGAGCCAGCGGGACACCTTCAGCGAAATCGCTTCGTCCGAGTAATAACAAAGAGTAACAGCTCGCTGACAACGAAGCAACTTCGAGAGAACGCGCGCTAGATGCACTGACAACGGCGAGTGCTTTCACGTCATTAATTCAGCAACTGTACAGACAACACGATCGGTCGTGTGCCTTCTACGGTTGCATTCCGCCACGCGACTGACGCAGCGTTCTGCCACTGTGTCCGTGTTCCGCGTGAAACTCACCTGCGTCAGCATTCTGCGACCGTGGTGACTTTGAGCACGGTGCTAGTGACAGTTGAACGTGGTTGCTGTTACGTTGAGATTACATGCAATGCTGGTGGAGAGTGTACCAAGCGTAACAGAAAAGGTGTTTTAATACGCACATGCAAGTTGTTATTGTACACACACAACACGAAACTACGTATGTGCACATGGTCCTCACGGCGTCTTGCTGGGCTCAACAGCGTCGTCCGTTGTCACAAGCAGGAGCACTGCTCAACCGTCACTGACCTGCAAGGCGTTCGTCGTCATTCAGCTTCGTCATGGTGCCCAAGGCCATTTCGCTGAACACTAACTGCTTCATCCGCGTCATCCGCCGCACGACACATGGATATGCACTTGTTCTACGCACTGTTGAAACCCCGTGATGGACAAAGAGATTTGTAAACGTTGCCAAGAGTAATGTAACAGCCAGACGAACACTGCGTAACCAATAACGCGGCGCACAGCACAGATATTGTCCGCCACGGCTCAGCACGAGACCTGGGGAGGCACACATTCCGCCGCCAGCCGCGGCCACTCACTGCTAGACCAGCTTCACTGCGCAACACGTAACCATAACAACGCCGCCATTGTGCCTACTGATAATGGCTGCCATGATGTCATTTCCGCCACACTTTTTACGCCCTGCACCGGCTGGGCATGCCCTCTCCTTACCTTTTTCCTTCCTCCGTGATCCATGTACTGCGGGTCTTCAGTTGCCACTGGCATGAAACCGCCTTGCACTGTTGTGTGTACAGCGCGTGCTTAGATTTCGGTTGGAAAAATGTATCCAACAAGAAACGTTGAGGAAATCACACACATTCAAACACCAAGCCGAATACTTTGTTTAGGACACTTGTGCAGTCACAAGTTTTGACAGTTTTTTGAGCTTGTGCGTCTTGTTTTCCTTTTCTTTTCTCTGCTTACAATACTGCCTCATACGAAGGCCCACATAATAATGCAAGATTTTAGCAATCACTTCATCTCTGTGGGTGATGCAAGGAAATGAGAACCGGTTGTTATCTAATATATGATCAATGGTGAGCTCGTAAGCTTTCCTTTGCGTGCAATTTCTTCGAAACTCTACTTCTGCTGCGCGAAGTAAGACAAATATGTTAGTTGTGGGGTGAATGAGCTTTCCAAGGGTCTTACAGTTTACGAGGGCTGCTTCAGGCATCTGCGAGTGAGCAACAGGTCTCGCAAGGCCAAGTTTGCACGTTTCGCACGTTGTGCTGTTCAGCAACTTCCGACACACAAACCCTGTGACATAGTGCAGTCCACAACTTCAGCTAAGGCATAGGAGTGGTTATAATTAGCTTCCCACTCTAGCTCCTCACTAACCTACCCATCAAACCTCTTCCTAAGTTCTTCTCTTTGAAGGCAGGTCTGCTAGTGTTAAGCATGGAGCCTCTTGCCCAAGTTCAGTTTGACAGTTGCCGAACTTGGGTGGTTTAAGCAGACTATACACACTGAGCATATTGTAGAGCTGTAAAAAAGTCGGCATCGTGGGGTGCTCATTTTGGCCTCCGGCTTGCCGAATGATGCCAAAAAATCTTTCAAGGACATCTTGATTCATTTTGCCGGTAAGCACATATGTAAAACCGAAATCATTTAGCACATAGTTTGAAAGACCTAGAGCAGACATGATTGCCACGCGAAAGCCGTCAGCTCTTGACTGTGTCAGGAAACTAGTGTTAGATATTTTGCCATCAACAACCATTTGCTCCCACTCATTCAGCCACTTCAATGACGATTCCAGGACACTGAAGTCCTTGCAGCCACGCTTAAGACCTTCCTTTGGCACCTGCCTGTTCAGTGCATCAAAAAGGCTGTTTGTGCGCTGAGCGAAGTCCACTGTTGCTGTGACGTCTTGTAGGCCCGGGACAGCCCTACTTGAGTAAAACTCTAAACCCTCAGCAACGCTGCAGCTGAACACCTGTGTAGCCAACTTCACTCTCATTTGCAAAGTGTTCGTCGGGTTGACGTGAGCATACGTCAGTTTAGGGCACACCTTCAAGTAGGCTGAGTTTTTTTCCGTCTTCAACAAACTCATAATGTGCCCAATGCACTTTCCCCTTGGGAGTGGTCAACACCTTCTGGCCGTGAAGGCGGTTTCTGGCACACTTAATTAATTAAGTGTGGAGCATCTGAAAAAACGTGCACCCTTCTTCTTTCATCCAACTGGTGCTCAAACGAGTTCCTAAGGTTTTCTAGAGAACCGCTCACTCCAAAGTGCTTTCACATAGATCTGTTCGTAGTTGCGCCATCAGAAACAATTGCATCAACATACACACCCGATTCCTCTAGGAGAGTTATGGCTTTCAGGACAGGCTGAGCAAGCACGGTTGCTTTTGTGGATCCCTTGCTCGCAAAAACTGCGATTGGTTGGGAGAACTTATCCCCAAATGAACGAAACGTGAAAACAAGTCCGTGGTCGGCATGTTCCTCACCAGCCGGTTGGATGTTGCCGAAGTCTGAAAACCCAGTGTATGCCATTGTCTTTGAGTTCACACGCATCTCTTTTTGCACCTGTATCTCATCAAAGACTAACACACCGTGTCATTGGAATGTGTCCTTAGACAACAGTTTCTTTTTGAACGCTGCAGAGAAGCTGGCGTCAAACCCACACTTCACACAGATGGCTGACAAGTACTTTCGCATGGTGGAAACGCACGGCAATGGTAGGATGTCAATGTTTCTTAAAAAGGCGTACGTAGATGGACTCCGAATATGCAAAACCTGGCACAACAGAAGCCAACTCTCTGTGTATCGGCGGTTTTTCTTGCCTGTTGCCTTAGCAGCTGCGATACACTCCTGAATGACCATGAGCTGTGCATTTGGGGCGTGCAGTTTGTCCAACTTCTCTTGCAGGTATTCAATAGAAATCGCAACGAACTTGTCCTGCATTGTCTTCAGTGCTTGCTGCAGCCCCTTTACCCTCTTTGTCAAGCGATCCTTGGCTCGTTTTAGCGCATACTGTGCTCGTCGGAAAACTCTCACCTTCTCATAATTATGCGAGTTTGACATCCGAAAATTCGTGCGGGCTCCTTTTCCTTGTTTCCTGAGCAGTGCCCTTCTTTGGTGAACCAGCAGAGTGTCCGACAGGCCAGCACACCTCTGGCAGGCACCGTTGGCAGAAAGAACCTGCGCACACTTACTGTGCCTTGTAAAAGATGCGAAGGAAGAAGGTCGCTGATGGCATCCCATCGCTGCCACCAGTTGTTATGACTCGAAAGGAGGAACGCAGGAGGATACGAAAACAGAAACAGGGTTTATGTCACTATTTACACATATTTACAGAAAGGAAAAGTTAGTGGTTTCACAAACCACGAGCGTGGTGGTTGAACGTTACATAGTTCAGAGCGACGTCCAGCACTCTGCGGCGTCGTTTTATGCTCTGTCGGGCTCCTCCTCTCCGAGTCAAACACCAATCACGCACACACAGGTGAGGGGGGCGAGCATACACGGTCCACGTGAACACTGCACTGTGGTGGCGCCAGCAAGGCTCTTCCTCGTCGTGTGTGTGCCGTTTGTCGAGAGTTCCCACGATCCTGGCCGCAAACTTCAAAGGGTCCACCGCCCAGCTCGCCCAATTAGCGGGGCGATCTGCGGTGTCCGTCGCGGTCTCTTTCAGGAAGACGCCGTCCCTGTTGCTCTCTTTCGTCGTGGCGTCGCGGAGACACGACGTCTCCTCCTCAGGCCAGCAGGGACAATGCCTGGCGGGCATAGGCAGTCGGCCAGCCGGCTACTTGACTGAGGATTAAAGAAGCGCCGCTCCGCCGTCAACTCTGTCGATGGTCACGCCAGCTTTCCCGTTGCCCGATAAGTCGCCGAGTCCATTAGTCACCGCTTCTACTTGAAGGGACGACAAAATGGTCCGCATTTGAAGGACGGGAACTCGCCTTTGCTTGCTGCTTGGTCTGGATAATTGCTCAAATCTTCGACGGCGTCTGTCAGACTGGGCGCCGAAGGGATTGAGGGCCTCACCAGTGGATCGGTTTACGCACAAAGGCGTATGCTCAGACGAATTTCCAGGTCAAACTTAACAGCTCCTCCGCCGCCCGGAAAATCTCGGCTGGCCAGCGCTCCCAACCGCTGGGCACGAAGAGAATGGTTGGTGACGAGGACGATGGCCTGGCTTTCTCCCTCCAGCTGCGAACTCGAAACCAACTCCCAAACCAACTCACAATGGTCGACAACAGCAAGGCCAACCACACAACACAATGCCATGCCGAAGTCAAGCACATTGGACCCGCTTAAAACCCTCCCGGCTTCTCAAGAAACGCAAACCAATTCTACTCTGAAATTTTGACAGAATTTCGTGCCGCCAAAATTTTAACAATCATGGATGTGGAGACGCTTACTAAAGATGGAACAAATTGCCGTGCGAAAAATCACACAAAGGCAAATACAATTTGGCCCCATATAACCATAATTACACTCTTTGAAAACTAGCTTTCTCCTACCATCCACCCCACTAAGTTGTAACGTACTCTGCTAACTTCATACTAACTTCATGAAATACAACTACCTAAATTCCACGCAAATGCAGCCTGAACCCACGAAAGGTAATTGTGCGCATTCTTCATTCTCTAATACTTAACGTAGTCGTGAGTGCCTACTTGTAGGACACCCTGACGCCAATGAAAACTCACTCACAGCAGATCAAACTGCGTCCTAAAATTCTTAAAAACGTATGTCTAGCCTCAAAGTTCGGCGAACGCCACGCTCTCACCTCAAGTGATCTTATGATCCTTATAAACAATCACTAAACAAAAACCTTGTGTACTAACATGCTCATTTGCTGGATGTAGTTTCATGTGAGCCCATGTTTTTAAAGAACGCACATGACTTTACTGTGCGCCCTAGCACGACATCATACTCTCATCCAAAGAGCGCTAGCATAATAACACACTCTTAATCATGGGTCATATCGAGATAACCTATAGTCACCATTCATTCAAATTTAGCGGGCGTACCAAATCTTCAATTACGAGTGACGCGCTCTTATATCAGAGAAAAACTCATTGCACGCATTCGGTTGACTGAGGCGGGTAACTGCTCCCGCATAACAGTTAACAGTTTAACTAAAACTCGAAGCTTTTACAAAGTTCACAAAAAAGCATTGAAGTGAAAAACTAACTAAACAAACTAGCCATGAAGATGCCACAGGACCACCGCTTTAAAACCAAGTATAAACAAACAAATATGTTTTCAAAAAACTCCTGTGTCCGAGTCTCCAGCCTACAGCTGTCGCTCCCTCTTCAGTCGTACACGCGGCGGTCGTGGTCGTCGATTCCGAAAACGTGCGAGACAACAACGGGCACGAGCTACAAGCTGAACGGCAGCGTAACGCCTCATTCGCGATTTTAGCAGATTTCTGTCAATCTGGCGAAGGGGACCCAAGCAATGCGTGGGACAGAGTGGCCATGCCCTCTTTGGGCTAGCTCCCGTGTGGTGCTTATCTATTGCGGCCTTTTTCCTCGGATCCCTTTGACACTCCCGTCCCCGCAAAGCTTTAAATCTCCGACGTGCATTCCGTCGCGCGAATGCGCGCTGTGGTCTACCCTTTCGCCGCTGGTGCCTTACTTCCCGCCACAAAGGCCTCTTCGCTGAACTGGCCGATGAGCCACCCTCTTTCCTTTTTCTCCGATTCTTGCTTCCTCCTTCGTGCCTTCGCTTTGTCGCGCGCGTACCCTTCACTTGTCTACGGCGACGTCTGCGACCGACTTTTCCTGCACGGTTAGGAAATTGGCCTCTGGTCGCGTCATTGATGATTTTACCGCTCAAGGGTGCTTCTGCACCACCTGCGCTACTACTTCGGCACTTTGATTTCTCGGCTGTGTTGCCTTGCCGGGCCGGTTGACTTGCGCTAACCCTGTGCTCACGCACCCCACGAAACTGGCGCCTTCCACTTGATTGCATTTGTGAAGAACCCGCTGTTCTTTTACTTGTTGTCCGGTGGCTCGGACTCATGCAGGACAACTTTCACGGCGATGCGAAACGCCCAATTTTGCCTGCTACGCTCAAATTTTGCTAGCTTTCTTCAACACGCGTAGTGCCTTTTTTCGCGCTCGCGGCTCTTTGACGTCTCTTGCGTCTGCGCCGCTTTTTGCGTCTCGTTTCCGATTCTCCCGATTGCATCTCACGCTCGGGAACTCTCTCACAGTTTTCGTCAGCTGTCTCAGTCACGCAGTCTAAATGATTTTCGACCAAATCATCTTTATTCTCACCCTCAAGACTGGCGAACTGGTTAACACACTTAGGAACAATGCAGCTGCTTCCCTTCGAAAAATCTTGCTCGCATTCCTGAGAGCTGTCTGCAACTGCACTGATAACATTCTCTACTTTGGCTGCTTCTCCTGAGCTTTCTCCGGTGTTCTTGACTTCTTCAACCTCATTTGCAAGACCCACCGTCGCGACAAACACAGTTGAAATCTGTACCAGCTTCTCTACAGCTATCCTAGCTGTTTCGCTAACAGTTGACTGGCACAGCACCTCGTCGCACTTGCTCTGGCCTTCGTCGGCCTCTCTACTTAACGCAGCTCCTTTCGCAGCATTTGGTTCATCGTCGAACCTGCTGCTGTCATTAAACGTGCTAGCCTTCTCTAAAGCTCTGGGCTGCACCTCACTCATTTGCGGATGGCTGAATTTTCCGCCTCCTTGCCTCGACTTTTTCTTCCGACAGTTCAATCACTAGGCTGAGTGCTCGCTCACGCTCGTCACCTCGCTCCCGTTTTTATATCTCCCATTTTCGCTCACTATCCACCTGGGTGCTATAAGAGACACGCGGACCTCTCTCAGGCTTGGTTTTACTACCAGCACAACGTCGCGCGTTCTTCACGGGAGCTCTCGTGAGCTTGTACTCTATTCGCTTCCTGTCAACTCTGATGCCGAAGCACCGCAGTAAAGCTGCCTTAGCTACATCGTACCTATTGAACTGTTCCTCAGAAAGGTAGAGTAACCTACCCATTAAGTTGCACGGAAGGACACTCGATAAGGCAAAAGACCAATAGTCCTCGTCGAGCTCTATTTCTCTGCAAACTTTCTCGTAAGAGGTTAGAATACTCTCTAAATCCTCACCCTCTTCGAATGCATGGATCATCGAATTTACTTGAGCCGATCTAAAGTACTGTATTGATGTTTTTCTCTCTTCCTGTTTTAATTTCAGGCTTTCCTCCCACTGCTCTCTCTCTTTCTGTCGTTTCAATCTTTCTTTTTCTTCTCTTTCTTTTCTATCCCTGCTTTCCTTTTCTTTTCTTTCCTGTTCCTTTCGTTTCCGTTCCTCTCGTTCGCGTTCCTCTCGCTCCCGTTTTTCCATTTCCTGTTTTTCAAAAATCTCTACTGCGTTTTGAATCTCGTCCTCACTGGCTTTTTGTGAGATCAGCCTCCAAATCGCTGTCCTGCCCATTCCTTCCTCTATTTCAATGCCTAGATGCTTACTCACACTCAAAAGTTCATCTCTTAGCATTGCCTTCCACGACATGATTGCCGTTGTACTTTGGTCCTGTATCTCACACATAATTAGGTGATCCCTACAACTCACAAAAGGTAATCTCCCTAATCCACACACAATCCAGCTTCTAATAAACTCACACAATTGAAGCCTGGAAAGTCAAAGCAAAGACCAAGCACTCACCACAGCACAACACTATGTCGTGAAGTCCATCCCACCGCTGCCAACCAGTTGTAAGATGTGGGAAGGAAGGACGCTGGAGGATACGGAAAACAGAACAGGGTTTATGTCACTATTTACACATATTTACAGAAAGGAAAAGTTAGTGGTTTCACAAACCACGAGCGTGGTGGTTGAACGTTACATAGTTCAGAGTGACGTCCAGCACTCTGCGGCGTCGTTTTATGCCCTGCCGGGCTCCTCCTCTCCGAGTCGAACACCAATCACGCACACACAGGTGAGGGGGGCGAGCATGCACGGTCCACGTGAACACTGCACTGTGGTGGCGCCAGCAAGGCTCTTCCTCGTCGTGTGTGTGCCGTTTGTCGAGAGTTCCCACGATCCTGGCCGCATGCTTCAAAGGGTCCACCGCACAGCTCGCCCAATTAGCGGGGCGATCTGCGGTGTCCGTCGCGGTTTCTTTCAGGAAGACGCCGTCCCTGTTGCCCTCTTTCGTCGTGGCGTCACGGCGACACGACGTCTCCTCCTCAGGCCAGCAGGGACAATGCCTGGCGGGCGTAGGCAGTCGGCCGGCCGGCTACTTGACTGAGGATTAAAGAAGCGCCGCTCCGCCGTCAACTCTGTCGCTGGTCACGCCAGCTTTCCCGTTGCCCGATAAGTCGCCGAGTCCATTAGTTACCGCTTCTGCTTGAAGGGACGACAAAAGGGTCCGCATTTGAAGGACGGGAACTCGCCTTTGCTTGCTGCTTGGTCTGGATAATTGCTCAAATCTTCGACGGCGTCTGTCAGACTGGGCGCCGAAGGGATTGAGAGCCTCACCAGTGGATCGGCTTACGCACGAAGGCGTCTGCTCAGACGAATTTCCAGGCCAAACTTAACAGCCCCCACCGTCCACAAACATCAACAAATCCGCATTAGAGTTGTGCATGGAGATACTCCTTTGCCGTTGGAGCGCCACCGCAACGATGGAGGCTCTCCAGATTCTTCAGTAGGATTGTGATGTCGTCGATGGTTGACACCTCAAGGCTGAATCCCAATACATCGTGAGAAACCGGCTTGCCCATCAAAACAACACTGAGTTGCATGTCTTGATTAATGTCAAGCAGTTTCAGCGGCACTATGTGGCCTGTGTGAGCAGCGCACTGCGGTTCTCGAACGCGCCGCAATTCCGAGAACACAACATTGCGAAGCTCGTCAACCTGCAGTCGGTGAAAACCCCAAGTTGTGGACGGAAGCTCAACGCATGCTGGGCTTCTAAACAGTTCTTCAAAAATTGACAGCGATGCGAGGGGTGCCGCGGTACAATCATGCAAGAGCATGTCCGAAGCAGTAGCACCACTTTCGGGGGGATCCGCAAGAAAGAATTGAGAAAGCGAGCCACCGAGTTCCTGGCTTTGATTTCAGTGCTTCTTGAAAGTCTCGTTGACGTGAAGTCTCTCGGCTGGCCTCTTGCGTTGTTTTTTTCTCTTTAGAGAGATAGCTTGGGCAGTCCGGAAAAATACTGGGCACTGCATCTTTGGAGAGGGACGCTTTCCGGGGTGCTCGACAGAAAACATTGCCGTTGTAGACCGCTTCCCAGGTTTTGCTCACCAAATGAGGTTCGAAGTGCCGTTCGTAGAGGTGGTATGTTGACCATAGGATTCAATGCTTGCATGGAATGGCATTCCTCCACACCCGAAGACGTTCTTCATCTCTCGGCGCAGAAAACAGCGAAAGTTTCTCGGTACAGGACCTGCACCCTGTGTTGCAGCGTGTTTGTTTGTTTCCCTTGGGATGATGGCTCATACCCACTCAGGGGGATGGCCAGGAAAGTGTAGTGCAGTTTTTCTGTGATCATTTTAACCATGTGTAATGAATTTGTATTATAATAAGACTACTGTAAGGAAAACAATATAAAAAGAGCAAACAAGAAAAAAAAAATAGCGTGGGGCGAAACACTTCTTCCCCATCGCTTTTACATTGCCACACGCACGTCGTATAAGCTCACAGGGTTAACCAAAACTTTCAAAGATTGCGGATAGTTCACAAAAAAAGAGAGACGTTCGATATAAAAGACGGCCTCGTGTCGGAGCGAACTAAAGTGGCCGCTATCAGTTCGCAACTCGCATGGATGGATGGATGGATGTGGCCGTACCCTTTAGATCGGGCGGCGGCTAACGCCACCTATGGCCCCGGCTTCTAGCGCTCTCTGGTAGGGAGAAGGCGAACCCGAAGCGATCAGTCACCTCCCCTTCCTACACCGTGACTGACACGTATTTTGCTTTTGAAATCAATAAAACGTTTTTTGCGAGAGTTTTTACATTAATTTGTCAAATTTCTCCAGGTTATTCTGCGTTTTTCTGCTTCTGCAAGTTTCTGGTAGGTGTTCTGTGGTTTCACTACGCAACATCATGGCATTCGAGATAACGTACTCAGTGCGATGACCATGGTATCGGTGGTACGAGTCGTATGGGTGCGAGTGAGGCCCTCCGTTACCTCCGCCATGTAGGCTAACATGTAAAAAGTCCCAGCATTCTGGCCTCTTTACCCAGAAGGCGCGCAAAAAAGTTTTTTTTTTTTTGTCATGCTCGGAGGTCACATATTCGGTAGCACGTAGGCTCCGAGATCATAATCTGCCGTGCTCGAAAGCTACATTCCTATTATGTGCTTGAAGATAGTGATGGTGCCATCATCCTACTGTGCTATTTTGTCACGTATAGAAAAAACGCGCCGGTATCTTATGACAGCATTGCTCTCGACAAGTTGATTTACCGTACTGAAAAAAAATATATATATACACACAGCATACCCACGGAGTGAATGATGATGAGTGAGGAGAAGCACCCTTCCATCCATTCATGTGTCCATCCGATCACGTTCGAGAATGGCCATAGACTGAGAGGGGCACTCGTTCTCCGCGTATCCAGGCACAGCCCGCGCAGCAGCCAATTGGAGAGTAGCGGTACCGCGCCATCTAGAATATCCTCACTTAACTGCAGTTTATATGCAACTTCTATGAGACAGGACTCTCTCGCCTCTTCTCTCAGTTACGCGTAACAAGGTTAGACTAAACGGAGTTTCGCCCCTAAAAGAAATGCCGTGGTTCAACGCAGTTTTCGAGCTCTGTTTTGAATAAGTATTTGAATAAGTACGAGACCATTGCGTGCTTTACAGAGATTTATGCATGCGCGCGTGTCTTGATTTAGTTGTGATAACTCAACGCGCTTTGATGCGCCGCGACAACAGAGCCAACGTGTTGCACTTCACGAGAACAAACAGATCTACGTACGCTGCACGTCGCTGTCGTCGTCTCTTTCGACCCGAACACACCGAGCGCGCACTGAACTTGAATGCAGAGGGGCGCCTGTTACTTAAACCCTAACCTGGGTCGCTATTCCTTCTCGCAAACGCGCCACACGCCGAAGTTGGCTGTGACCTTCGATCTACCACTGGAATACGGCACGCTAATCAATGGTTTTTGCACCATAACAGCATCGGGACAAACTTCTCCAGAAAACATGTTTTCAGACTGCCATCATTTCATGTACCGTACTTATAGATGGAGGAGGGCATCAGTTGACGCTCCCGATGAGTGTTGGGCAGCACCTGTCGCAGCATCACGATGTAGTGATCTCGCGAGCATTGTTTGACGTAGGCAACGTCCCAGAGTGTAGCTTTGATGGCACAGTGTAGATTCGCACGGTATTGCTAAGTCTATAAGAAAAAGACTGAAGAAAAGAAAACGCTTTTATTGACAGGAAAAGAAAATGAGTAAAATGTCTGTATCCTGCGACGGGTTCAGAGATGACCCACACCTGCCCGATGAGTGGCCGGTAGACCTCGTGTGCACGTTCACCGAGGACCCCTTCCTACTGCTCTGACGTACGGGAGGAACGTAGAATATGAACACTACTTTTTGGAGGTAGGAGACCAGCAGAGCTGACTGATGCACTCTGCTCCTTTAAGGGCTTCTCATAAGGGCACTGCTCCTTAGGTGTTCTTACAATGAGAGGTCGATATCCATATCTGCCACGCTACTTTCGACCGACTTCCGTTCCTCCTGCCACGCCTCAGAGGGCGCGAGGAAGTCCACATTCATGCTTCAAAATACACCACTGAGAAAGCCGACTCATCCCAAAACACGCGTACCACTGCTCTGAAGGGAGCGCTAGGCGTTTTTTTGTACACAGATGGAGACCGCTAATTCAAGGTGTGTCATTCATCACTGCATGATGAAAAAGCCACTACAATCTACAAACGTAAGGAATCGCACAGCCTATAGATAACATGTTGCAAACATGGGAATGACGATACTACAATGTGCCTAGTTCTCCGTGAAACACTGTGGATGATATCATAATGTTGCAAAAGCCAGCTTCCAATATGCAATGTACAACCCACCTGTGCAGTAAAACTTTTTTACATATCTACACAGAAGTAAAGAAAAATATCAAGCAACCTTTTCCAAACATCGATTAACGAATATGTATGGCTCACATTATGTAGTGTTCACATTATGTAGTTGTGCACGCAATGATAGAACAGATATACGACTGCACATAACCAAGTGTACGGACTTTATTATGAAACTTTTTAAGGATACATAGTATCACAATCAGGTCGAGTGAGAACATCAGAGCGAAACAAAGTGATCCTTACATATATCTTTGTCCTTTTATGAGCCCTTTACACAAAAATAACAGCATATAACCATACACCATCACTGGACAGCAGAATCTTTTGTGTTATTTTTGTTTCACTAGCGTTGGGTGTATTTAACAGGAACCGCTAAGTATACGTGCGTACATTGGGAGCATGTAGTGTTTCGAAGATTTGCACAGTCTTTGATCCACACGAATGAAACTGATACAATGTCCTCAATAAGAAAAAAAAAAGACTGATCGATCCAGATCTATACACTCCTTCCAAATGCCCGCCAAAGGCATGTCGTGTCATTCCGGTGAAACAGTTCTGCACCACACGTTTGTCCAATGAAGGCCTCGTTCAGTCAGGAGAACAAAAATTGGCATTTAAAATGGCACAGTTCCAAAGGTTTGTTACACAATAGCACACTGACTAGAACAAAAAAACAGTTTTTGTGCAGAACGAGAAAAAAGACACAGAAAAAACAATTTTTAAACTCTCGCCTTTAAGGCTACAATAAAGGCAGATTTGATTTTTAACCATTCATACAACCAAAAAAAGTTGCTTCACACCTTCTAGGGGCTACCAATCATTAAAATTTTTAAAAATTACACGATTGTCAGCTTATGAAACGACAATAGTCATCGTTTGATTGTCACCTGGAACCTTGAAGGCACGCACTTCACTGGAAAACTAATTCAATCTAAAATTTGGAAACATATTAAGGCAATGTGAGAGTTAAAAGCAGCGCAGTGAACTGCTCGTAATGAAAAAAAAAAAAAACTTGTTTGAGATAAAATAAGTAAACGGCATTTAGACGGAAGATTTAAAAAAAGAAAACAAACAAACTGATGGAATTTCTCTGACCTGATTGTTGTGTGACAATGTGCGAGTGATGTGCATGAGGTTTCATAATACAAAACCTGACTGGTTACAAGATTCTAACAATGAGTGTTCCTTCTCCTCTAGCTCGCTCCTTATGTAAAATATACATCTCTTAGACCATCACCGTGTCCTTGTCACGCTAGCACGGGTAAAGGCCATTTTATGTAAATGAGTTCGCACGAACGAGTTCCCACCAATGAAGAAAAGAAAGGACGGGTGGACAGCCTTCGAGCAAACCGGCAAAGGAGCCGTTGCCACGCAACATTGCTGCATTGCAGCAAAAAAAAGTTTTTTTTTTAATTTTTTTAACAGCACCTTTTCTGAAAGAACTCACTTGAGCAAAATGACATTTACACGGCTACATGTGACAACGGTGCTGGATTAGACTTGGACGGGGGAGTACGGGAAAAGGGCCGCACGTCCCAGAAGAAAACAGCTCTCACTTTTCGCCAAAGCTGCGGCAAATGTACGATCGCTCCACTGCAGAGATTGGGAATGCACAAATGTAAGGAAACCTATCGGCCTGTGTTCACTTTTCAAGACAGGTGATGTTTCAAATATCGAACGTGCCTTAACTCAACATGCCGAAACCCTAGCATATCTATTGTAGTTCTGGCTCGGCCAAAGTTCTGTACCACTCCATCTATTTTCTGCATATGCTTTGAATGCGATAAAGAAAGCACGCGAATTCGAAAATCTTAGCTCCCTAGATCTTGAAATATACCTGCTGTGTAGTACTGAGAAAAAGCCTGTGTAGTGCATGCAATCGCGGTAGTGTTGTACCTTGACGGCTGGAAAACACAGGCAGCTGAGCTTTCGATGATCTGGACCACAGATCACGCAGCGGTACCACCAATAATTATGGGTGCTCAATAAACACAGGCACATCCATCATGGCTTCAACGTAGTTTCAGATGTAGCCTGCGGACGTGTACCTGGGATCGCATGACACAGCGTTTGTGGCACAGGTGCCAGACCCCCTATGTGTGCAACGATTCTGATGCACTCAACTGATATGCAGTGGGCCCAACTTCGTTCAGATCACGTGTTTGCCGCAGCTTAGGGCTAGTGATGGTGTCTTGCTGCAATGTCCCCGTCTGAACAACAAAGTTTTGGGGCATAAGAGGGGAGTGCGTGGGAAGGAAGTAAAAATAAATACATAAATAAAAAAGGGCAGGGAGTGATAAATAGTAAACGAACAACAACATTTATCCATTAGAAAAAAAAAAGGGGAGGAAAAAGAGATACGCACGGTGTGAGATCCAGTATTCATGAGATAAAGTGCCTATCACGCGCCGGCTTGTTATAAACCCAGCAAGTTGCCAGGCCCACAATTTCCAGCTTGTGTTTTTCTGTAAGGCATTTTGAGAAAGACCCTGTAGACTTTCGCATGTGGCAAGAAAGCTGCAGCAGCACAAAGCTGAATGTAAAGGCAGCTTTTTTTTTTCTTTCCTTCCTGAACATTCAGTGGAAAATATAGTTAATCCTTGCTACATTTTTTACACATTCTGTATATAACGCGCAGCAACACGGCAGAAACAGAAATTTCGCTTTGGTATCTAGCTTTTTTTTTTTTTTACAGAGAGAGAGAGAGAGAGAGAGATAGGAAAGGAGCCGTTAGCACTTAGTCACCTAACTTCACCTGCCTTCTCGATGCAGAGAACGAGATGACGTGGGAGAAAATGATGCGCGTGCTAGGACGGACGAGCTGAAGTTAACCACTCGCACTTTGGAATTTTCCATCGGAAACTAAGTGACTTGCGCATTTGCCAACGAGAGGCTCTCCGAGCCCTTGTGTTTCTTCTTTCGAAAGCCCACGAATGATGCAGTAATGTTCTTTTTCCAGCAAAAATAGAGAGTCGTGTACCGATTCAGAATACCTTTACCTTGTAGGTTGGTTGGCAGCACAAATGCTTCGTTACTCTACTCCAATACTTCTCAAAGAAATTCCGTTCACCAATTTTCAAGCCTTTCACGTATCCCTAAAACGGTCCTAAAATTTTTTTTTTTTCAATGGCAAGTCCGGAATGAGCGTTGCTTGGAGAGGATGCATAGATGATTGGTGAAAGATGGGGGAGAAATATGTGTAAATAAAAAAAAAAGACACAACATGCAAGAGCATTTGGTTATCACAATGAGGTGGCATTTAACAGAACCTAGACAGTATTTAAATAGCTTGTCTGTGAGCAAGTGAAGGGAAAAAAAAAAGAAGGCAAATCGGCACTTCAGACTACCACTCATTCGCTTTGGCCACCAACTCTCACGCTGGCTGGCAGTGCACGTGTATCGCCGAGGCTTGCCAGCTCAAAGCACCGTCGTAAAATAGACATCGGGTTTAAAAAAAACGCCATGATTCACTGTAACAAGATGCAGCACCGAAGATTGTCATCGTAAGATCATCCGCACGTTACACTACCTTCAGGAGTTACCACGACTGCATCAGATCTTATCTCGCCTGGGGGAGGGCCGACAGCACCATTCTGCATGCAGCAATGCTAGCAGTGGCAATTGAGCCAAGGAAAAGGCCACTCGCAAGGTGATTTACAAAGAGAAATAACGTAAGCGCAAGCGAGTGATGTCAGTGAAGCTCATTTGCCGATGAGCAGTTTCTTTTTTTCTTTAGAATCTTCTTTTTCTTTTTCCCTAGCAGACAAGGCACTGATATGCAGAATGAATGAGGTGTGTGAATTGATGGTGGCGTGACAGTGATATAAAGACCCCGTCGATGCTCACCAGTCTGCTCTCTGCACTGGGTCCGCAACATCTTTTGAGAACAATACAAAAAGATGAAGATGATAAAAAGCCTGCGTGAGCTGTGTAACAAACTTTTTGCCGACATCTTGCATATCGATATTCAAGGCCAATAAGAAGAGGGAAAAAAAAACAACAAAATCGACAATGCGACCCGAACTTGCTGGCACTGTCTTTAACAACTTCATTTAGGTTTGAAACCAGCACAGTCGAAGTGTTACACGTACGCAATGCCATAGCTAGACGTGCCAGTGGATGCCAGATTGTTTCCGAATTAACTTTCAGCTAATTACACTACAAAAAGGCCGAAGACCAAAAAAACAATGCAAGGCGTGCAATTGTGATCGCAGGCAAAGAGCACACTGCTGGCATTCGGAGCTTGCGCGTACTATTGTAGCAACAATGATCATGCGAAGAGTTATTATGCGCCCTTTTGGTACGCAGGGCAGTCATCATGCACATTAGTGAGTGGTTAATTAAGTGGTCTGTGTCTTGCGCATGTAAACATGTCTTGTGCGGTGGCTGCCCACAGAAACACGGCAATTGCGACGGGCCACGTAGTAGCACTGGACAGTGGTTGTTCTCTACCATTAAAGCCGGCCACTACGCAGGGTGTGCCAAGTTTCTGTTATCGATGCTAGCAGCATAGTAAAACAACAGCCTGTCTATTAGAGCGACCCGCCTCCGGAAAGGTGGGGTCGTACATTCAGCCAAGGGCGCATGGGGCAGCATGCTCGGAATTCACCAATGGCACCCCAAGAGAGATTGGCAAGCGTTCTCGGCAAACTACGATTTCTGGGGAATGCCCCGTCTATGCATAGTCTGCCTGAAGCAAGCTCCTTGCAAAGTCTTAAAATTATGCTAATAACCGAAAATTTGGGTGTGAATCTGCCTAATCTGTCTTAACAAATTACGAATTGATTGATTCTCGCTACAGAGGAAGCAATGCTGATGCATTCCTAACGGTCATATGCAAACACTAACTACTTGCCACAATGCACAAACAAACAGTCTGTTATCGATCCCGATGCACAGTGACAGCAGTAACGACTAGCTTTTGAGGTTAGACTACGATTATTTCAAGCGTTTTTCATGGTCGGAAACACAATCGCTTTACAATTCAATTGCACATCGCGACATGGAATGCTGGCACTGCATAAGTTGAGCAAGTAGTCGTAAAAATTTGGCCCTTGGTGCACTTTGAAAAGTAGGAAAAAAAAAAAAGACGAGGGTTATTACCGACTATGGCAGTTATTTCAACTGCGTGTCCGTTGAAGGCAATGAAACGGCAAACCTCTTGACTATAGTGCCTTTGCAGAGACAATCCCCCCAAAAACAAAGCAAATGGCTAATTGTAGCACTTCCTGAGCAAATATGGGGGTATATAGTACCCTCAGACTAGAAAAAAAAAAAGAGCTAGCGAAATAATCTTGCATTAATTTTTACTGCAGTGTCCCTTCCTAAGATGCATATGTGAACCACAAGGTTTCTGGTCAGTGTAGTATTAAGCTATCGCTACTGCAAGGAGCTTGCCCCAAGAGCTTGGATAACATTGGCAAAAGGAAAATATTTCACGATGAAAAAAATACAGGCCCGAGTAGACTGCCAGTCACAAATTCATCCCAAGTGCTCCTCTTGCGGAATCATCTTGGCAGCGTCTGGGCGTTCTGGCTGGGTGGAAGAGCAACAAGCGCTCTATATATCTCCCAGTCTTCCCACCCCTGCTTTGGTATTGCTCTAGACTACTTGAAAGTGTCGGTCGTGTTCGTGAGCGGTAGCGGCAGCGGGTGGCACGAGGTGCACAGGACCCACCACCTGCATCACTGTAGCCGGGCGTCTTGAGCTTGCGTGGTGGCATACGGCATGGTGCTCAGTGACCCGGCCGTGCCGCTGGTCATCGCCCCAAGGGGCTGCTGCAGCGTGTAGTAGGCAGCGGCAGCCGCCGCTGCAGCCGGCCCAGCGTGGTGAGCAGTAGTGTGCGGAGGCGGTTGCGGGGCCAGGTAACTGGCTGCTGCCGCTGCAGCCAGGGCAGCAGTCGATGGGCTCGTCGAGAATGGATAACCTAGCTCTGCCGCGGCAGCCGCTGCTGCCGCAGCCTGGTTGACAGAGGCGGCCGCAGCTGCAGCCCCAGGTCCGAATGGTGGCCCATAGTCGTAGAAGGCAGCCGCAGCGGGTGACAGTGGAGGGTGTGGCGGTAGAATCAGGCTCGGTGTGGGCAGGTAGGCGGATGGGTAGACAAACGGCTGGTGCAGCCTGTAAATTGGAGTAGTTGATTGACTAAGGGCGTTTTCTTAGCAGAAGGGCCAGAAATGTACCAGGCACCAGACAGAAGTTGAACATAGTGTAAAATATTTTGCATGGCCTAAGAAATGTTTAAAATCAGCTGCCGTACAAGTCTATGAAATACATTTGCAATAAAAACTTGACACAATGCAAGAAACATTCGAAAAGTGTGCTTTAAACGTAAATGATGCATTTAAGAGTGATCAAAATCCTAAAAAGAATTGCTACACTCCTGTCACATTCGACGTTTCAAGTAATTACATTTGAACAACGTTCAATGCAATGAATGTTATTTTATCTGTGCTGATGCTACAAAGGAAAAAGCAATGTCTTTCAGTATCAATGGTGATACCAAAAAAACAGGTCACTAAATTTGCAGAAGCCAAGTTCAGAGTAGCTGAAAAGTCACTATTTATTTGGAAATACATATGGGCTGTCACTTTACTGAGTAGACACAAAGAGAACACTTGTTTTACAGAATGTCTGAAATAAACCATAAGTGAAGACAACACTTAGCAGTGGGCACAGGCAATATATTTCGCACAAACAATGCGGCGGATATCACAGTGCTGAACAAATAAGCACAGCTGTAGCAGGGGAAGCATTCGGCTGCTGTGTAATTCGAACTGTGAGAGAAGTACATTAATCAGATTAATAGGCTTGACCATGAAATAGCCGTTGAACCAAGAAGCAGTAACGGAATTCAGCAGTGCATTTCAAGCAAACATGTTCACTGTTGCATTTAATCGTCTATACTGCGGCTATTAAAGGTAAGGCATAGGTGGCCGGACACTTTTTTTCATACCTTGAAAGGTGCAACAGCGAAAAGTTCAGTTGCCATTACATGCTGTAGCGCCACGTTACCTTAGGAGAAACATCAGATATGATATTATGCTACTATAAATATTTTAATGAATGTGAAAGGTTCAGTTACGAGCAGTATAAGTATCACTACATTGCCAGCGACTGTGCTTGGCCCATGTCCCTAAGCAGCCTTCTACGCTGAATATTGCCAGCACCAGCAATGCATGAAGCAAAGCTGACAGCGGCCCGTCACTCTACCAATGACGTGTGATGACTGGAACTTCTAATGCCGCTCTCTTTAGGGTATGAAAATGCACCAGTCAGACATAATCAAGTCTGAGGTTAAGGGGGGATGCTACACCTTCCAAAAACTCTTTTATTTTTGCAAGTACCTCAGTCAAATTTGGAGAGCCTATGTAGATTTTACTGCTGATTTGAAAAATCTAATTCTTTTTTTGCTGTGACAATTAGTTTTAAAGATATAATGAACTGCGACTTTTTCAATTAAGGCCTAATTAGCTAATTAACTGTAACTTGGATATTGATGTGCAACCTATAGAACCAATTCGGTATGTTCACAGTGTGCAATAAAGTATAAATCATTGTTCTGGGCTATTTCGAAGCAAAGTTGTGGGATGTTGAATATGACATGAAAAATTTCCCCATCTACACTTGAAACAAAAAATCCATTTAGAGAATTTTCTCCAAAAATTATTACAATAAAACTTGCTTTACGACACATCCCCTGCATTTATCTTCGAAACAAAAAAGAAATCGTAATGATAACCCAGATAGAACAAGAGATATTGCTCCGGCATAATGGGAAGCACATGAAAATTGTCGTTTTGAGAAATCGAGAAAAAACGTGGGCACACATTTTTATTGCAGAAGATGCAACAAGACAACCTCAAAACGCACCAGAAGCATAGTCTGAATGCATTCTGTGCTCATGCCTCCTCTTCACTAGCTTCCGGAGTTCCAATGAGGCTGTTCTTTTCTTGTTGTAGACAATGCTGCGACGGTGGTCTTTTTCTCTCGCTCTCCTGGCACCAGTACTTGTCGCATTCATGTCCATTTCACCTAAGATTGCCGTTGCAGAATTCAAATTGCCCGTGTTGAAGCGCAGCCCTGCTTCTGCAACAGCTGCTTCAACAGCGAACAGGGACGCATGGTGCTCCTTGGGGGCCAAACTCCAGATTACCGAATGTAGGCTCTCGTTGGAGTTCTGCGTTTTGCCGCGTTCGCACCTCTGAAGCAGGGCTCTTTCCGAAAGCCGGGTATAAACCGGTAGTAATGCCTCTGCCACGTCTTTCGGTAGATTGTAGGCATGCCTGGGGTCGGGCTCACCCTTTGCTTTTGCGGCATTGTGCCGACACCATGAAGTTTCACCAGCTGGGCACAGACTGTGGTCCGAGCATTCATCAGTGGAGGTGACGTGGCGGTATGTGGCCATCACAGCCTTTTGCATCTCGCCCACGTCACCTTCATGCGATTTCAGAGCCCGGCCATAATATGTGCTCAGCCTGGTGATCAGCTCACCTGTGAGCCTGCCTTTCCCACCAAGGCCTCTTTTCCCATCGCACTTTTGTTTCTGCACCAGGTTTCTCAATGCGGTGCCCATCCGTTTCTGTACATGATTAATACAGTCTTCCTTCTGCACGTCAATGTAACCATACACCTTGGCGTCTTGTATGGCGCAAAATGTCCTAGAGTCTCCATCAGACAGCACAGTTGTGTAGTGCAGGCCATGGCGTTCAAGCGACCTCTGAAATAGAATTAGAGCCGCCTCCACTTCCATTTGCCCCGCTTTGCTGTTCGTATTTTTTTGGCATTTGTGGTTAGTCTTCCATTCTTGATAGCCCTCACTACTAGGCTTTGGGCCCACCTCGCAGCCTAGGCAAAAGTTGGAAAGAACGACGTAGTCCAACACGTAGCCACTAAATAATTCGATAACTGTGCCCACGCCGATGTGGGAAGAATGGCCTCGCGTCTTCCACGTGCCGTCGTAGCTAACGGCAATATTGCCCCGGTGGCCGAAGCACAAGTCATCATAAATTGTTCTAACCTTTTCCGCACATTCGCTCATAGCGGACTCAGCCGCTCGCGTTGCAGCGGGTGCCAGCGTGTTCTTCAAATGCCGCTGAAACGTCTTGTGGTGCATACCGCGGTGTGAGATGCCCATTGTTGCGAAAATATCGTTCATTTTTGTTTGGCCGCTGCCGGTAGCCACTATCGCCCTCGAAGCGAGAAGATTTACTTCAAACAGATTGCACGTTTTCGTGCCGTTCGCGCGGGGCGAAGTCCATTCATTCGCGATCTCGCCGCACCTTTCACACTGCACTAGCACTTTCACGGCAAGTCCGTAGTCCCGATCCCCTCTGACGATCGTAGCCGGTCCGTGGCAGGCTTTGCAACACAAGGCACCCATTATCGCGTTTAGGATATCTAGATGCATAAGCAGATAAGGAGCAGCGTGGTCCGAGTCCTGTGCGGTTGCCTCGCTACAACTCGCGGTGAAAAAGTCAATTTTCCATGCAGTTGCTGGCGCCGATGAAAGCCGGTCGAGCGTCGCTTTCTCCCGGGCATGATTTTCTTCAACTTCGGCGTTTGTCACCACCTTGGCGTCGATTCGTAGTCGTCCGGAGTTCGCTTCACCGTCATCGTCGTCGGAGGCAACGCGCTCGGTCGCACCATCGCTGAACGGCCGCGGAGCGTCGACACATCGTTCGTCGGAGTCAACCAAGGGCTCTGATGACTTCGTAGACTTTCTCCCACGACCTTTGCGTTTCCTGCAACCAAATGCGTGCACGGTCCGATACTTTTTTGCGTTTCCAGGCATGGCGATACGATCAGAAGCTTCAGAGTGCTCTGCCGATTTCGAGGCGTCACAGCGGTAACCCTTTCAAAATGGCGTCGGGTCGCGTATGCAGGCGCAAGCCGCGAGCTTCCAGCCAACCGGAAAGCGCCATTTCAGTCACGTGCGCCGTTTAGCCAATGGCAGTGAGCGCGGCTCTTCGTCTTTGAGGCCCCGTTTTACGAGCCGGGGAAACGCTCAATGTTGCTTACTGAATAAAAAAAAAACAGCTGAGAACGCGTTCTTTCAAACAAGACCAAAATGGCGCCGATCGAGCGCGTAGTTCCCGCGTATCGTAGAGCCGAAACCTGCGCTATTCGCCCTCAATTTAAAGGGCAGGACGCCCGTTTTCGGTTTTTTAAAGTTGAATAACGATAAAAGTTGATGGTATTCGGCTATGAAATTTTGTAAATAGGTGCGCAATGATGTCGGGAACGCGAAAAGAAGGTCAGCGAAAACTCGATTTTTTGGCCGATTTTCGGTCCCGAAGTGCCGCGTCCCCCCTTAAATGTATTTTATGGTAGCCTGTCGTACAGTATTTTTTGTTGTTTAAAATGCAAGATGCCTTAACCCTTTACTGCTTCGTGTCGCGAATTCACGACATGTCAAAACTTTGAGCAAACAAGTCACCAAATTCACGCCGCCTTTAATGCCAGCTGTTAAGTACTCACGAGGAACGTAGCTTTCAGCATGAAAAATCTATCACCGTCTTGTGTAAGGTATTCTATGCTAGAAGCAATTGTTGTGCAGCTGATGGCAGAGAGTGTGAGGCACGTGCAACAGCTCTCACTTCTGTTGAGAGCTCTGCGAGCGCCAGCGTGCCTCACGAGTTGAGGAGGCCAGGCAGAGATGAGAAGCAGGGTATGATATAATTGTCCGTAGCAGCCTTCGTACACTGCCTGTCGCTAAGTTTGTGGTGCGAATGGTTTGCCGACGCTCTAGCCTAAACTCTGACAAAACTTCTAAAAATCCTTTCGGGGTCTCTTTAACAACCCTACTTTAAAAAGACCCTTTCACTGTTGACAACGAGGAAGCGGCTTCTTCGTGAGTTCATAACATGTAATGGCAGTGTGACATCATGAGGAGACAACAATTTACTATGTGCTAGAGGCAGACCTGCCACCTGCTCGTGGTACACATAATCAACGATCAGTTCATTGTCCGCTGCGTCCCAGGCAGGGATTTTAGAGTTTCAGGCTGCGTGCAGGACGCAGAGTTTGCAAACTCTGTGCATCGATGTTGACTCGACAGGATAATGCCTACTGCAGCAGGGGCTACCTTGCTGATCCTCAGCGACAAAAATTTCAAAATCAAAGACAGTATATTATGTTCACTTACTCCGGCGTGTGTAAAGCGTCAACACTGCATACCAAGGAAACTGAAAAAAGTTTCTTTTGCTGTGTGTCACAATCGTATCGGTACACTCTCAAGCTGGTGTGAGCCCTCGCTTGGCCAAAAAATTTCATAGCGGGATTTTGCAGTCATCTGATAAATAATTTCCTAATCTTTCAGAACATTTATCACCCTAGGGTACTAGCAGCGATTCTAAAAATAATTCTTAGTCTCTTTTATTCGACATGTTCACAACAAAGGTGCCCGTACCCCCTACACGGTCTCTGCTTTCTTTTTTCTCTCAAAGCAACATTCTCGGAGGTTTGTGCGCAGTGGTCGCCAAAATAGTAAAGGCCACGAGAGCGAGTGGACGACAGCACGGCAGCCCTTCCTAATGGCAGCTTACAAATCTCAAAAGGCTGCGCTGCGCATGAGTTTTTTTTTTTTTCCCACCAGCCAGCCTGCTTATTCGCTCGCTTCTTGTGCGCACTTGAGGCAAATAAACAAGCAAGCCGACAGGTAAAAAAGGATGCACGTGCAGCAGCACACTGAACGCTCTCGAGATTCACAAGCAGCAGTGAAATGGCATTGCTGTGCATTTTGCCACGAGCTCCTGTGGTCTCTAACATTTTGACTGCCACTGTACTTCTTTCTCAAGAACTATGATGTATAGGAAAACAAAAAATTCTTACACGTGTTAATTATTGGCATTCACATAACTGGAACTAGCACCAATAGCCTAGATGAATGTGTTTTTTTAGTACAAATTAGCTAATAGTGCCAACTTCCATACACTAACCCATGTAAAAAGCAATAAATTTAGTTTTTAGTGAATGCTTACAGTTTTAATGCTCCCATTATTAAGCGTTAGGAGCTACATTTGCATAAAATAGTAGAGCTCTGTAGACAGCACATATTCAGAAGAAAAAAAAAACATATGCATAAAAACTAAAAACCAAAAATTACAAAAAACCCTTAAAATCTAATTTTCAGATCAAGTGCAACCTTAGTACCTCCGAAATTCCTAAGAAATACTATAGCCATAGCTTTTATTAGCACTGTTGTACAGCCAAATTTCGGGACTTGTATTCAATGACCCGCTGCACCTTAAGAAAGCTGGGTGTTGCCACATGCCATGCACTGCACTCTGTGGTCGGTTAAAGTTAAGTAATTATAGCACTAACATGCTCCAGCTGGAGACAGCAGCAGTTTCACAAAGCACTCAAGAACATGACCTGCACGTGACGTAGCTTTTTTCCTTCTTGTTATCTTTCCCCGAGCACCTTTCGGAGTGCTCGTTGGAAAGAAAAGAAAGAAAACACCTTCAGTGTGCAGCAAATCCATGTAACTACAGCTATTTTTTACAGATTTAAGAAATATATATATATCTCAGCACTTTATTAGAAAAGCAATTAACTACGGTACTGCGAACATTCGACGACTTCTTGGAAAAGTGGTTCAGTATCACTATGGCGTACCAGCCTACATTTAAGTATATACAGTGAATACCCAAGATAGCCTGACCAAAGGTTGGGTTGAAACGGCACTTGTCCAGTCCTTCAATCATTTTGTGTTTTCTTGCACCTCTGAAACATTTGTAATTTACAAGAATCCAACTTCAGTTTTCATAAAAGGATAGCTCGCAAATGAGCATGAGCATAATGAAGGGAACAATTAGTTAGTGTTTAACTAGTTATTACGAGCGATTTATGAATGCAGACGCAAAGTGTTGATTTTCAAGAGGCAACTTTCCTCGTGAAGCTTCAGTGCTATGGACACTTCTGTGCTTGGCAACTGTGTAGCCATTGTGTCTCCTTGAGGTAATCTCCGTCTTCCCTTTGGCTTTAGTTCTCAGTGAAGAAAGTATACACAAAGTGTGGGCAGCACCTACACACTTGAGGTAGTATTCAGTCACAGCATACTGTGAGAAAAAACAAAAAAACCTGGGAATATTTGGTTGTTAAAATGCGATGATATAGCAGTGCTACTCACCCAGCATATTGACTAGGGAGAAAGGTCGGGTAGCCTCCTCCCCTCACAGTTAAGGGGAATCCTGCACAACAACAACAAAAAAAGTGTTAGAGGAGAAGAAGTGTCAGCAATGAAATGAGAAAACAATAATTGCATGTATCATTCCATTGCACGGAATGTAGCACAGAGGTGTACTAATTGTTTGGTAACTGCTGTGCCTTTGAAGCTGGGCATTTACTAAGTATATATATCACATCTGTCTGATATAACAGGCCCCTAAAAAAAAAAGGGGGGGGGGACTAGTTCACTGATCATTTTAAGCATGTGAAAACCCCACACATCTATGAATAAAACAAGACGGTTTGTAGATATAAGCTCACAACTTTGAAAAAAAAAAGGCAGCCTCAAAGGTCATGAATGCAAAGCTTTACTTAGGATTATTCACAAATGTTCAAGTTTTGATCTAAACTACAATACGATTATGAAAGATGCTCCATTGATGGGCTCCAAAAATCTTGACCCCGTTGGGTTCTTTAACGTGAGATGTACATCTAAGCACACAGTCTCTAGCATTTCACCTTCATCGAGACGCAGCCACCATGGCCAGGGTACGATCCCTCAACCTTCAGGTTGGTATTACGGAAAAAAAAAAAGCAGATGATTATGAATCTCACCACAGTGGGCACCTCTGGGTTAGTTTTGACCATCTCGGGTTCATTGCGAACACCTTAGCCTTAGCTCATGCAAGTTTCTGCACCACTCTTAGTGACTACCATGCTTTCAAAAGTCATCAAAGAACAACGATACGTAACAACAATAGATGTACACTGCTGACGTCAATGATAAACAAGTTTCTTGGCCACCATGAAACCCCACAAAGGAAGTGTAGCTGTCATGCATCATTGAAACCTGTCGGAGAACAAGACGAAACGGGCTTGATTAAGTAAAATGCACTGCCCAACAAGCATCATTCTATGGCAAGAGATGCACGGTGGATTCCGGCGGTGAACCCATTCCGCAACTTCCATCGTCAATGCAATATTGCCACAACCTTCAGAGTGCCAATCTCTTCTTTTCTATGCTGGACAGTGTGGCAGTGCTTTTTCATTGATGTCACAAAGGTGATGATCATGACAGCAGTAAGACCGACTAATACATGTGTACTTCATTCCTATGTATTTACCTAAAGGTAGCTAGAGCACATGCATGGCATCCTTGCACACCCATTCTACACGGTTTGAAACAATGGTAATATCGAAGAGCTGGCCAGCATTGGTATGATAGAAGTTCAAGCGTGATTGCAAACTAATAGATCATCAGAGTGGAAGCTTGGGCTAGTTGGTGCGTAGTCATATTTGCAAGATGTTTGGCAAACCGGCAGGTGCATAAATGACCACCTCCGAGAACATCGAAACAATGTGCACAATGTGGTACAAGGGCATCTTGGCATTCATTGCCGAGATTGTGGGTGCACCCCTCTCTTTGATCAGTGCTCAATATTGGCAAGGCACAGGGACCAGCTTACCCTAGAAATTATCGAAGCCGAAAAAATACACTTGCTAGGAGATAAATGTGTAAGCACATCATCGATTGCTTATCACAGGCTGATTGTGATTACCTGGCTGGGCTTTGAGGCAATAGAGGACCCGTCACAGGTGTTTTGTTACTGATGTGTAGATTAGGCTTGCATTTTACCTGCATGCTCTGTTACCATCCTTTTTAGCAGTATATATTCTTGCCACTCTGTGAAATAAAGTTATTTGGAAGTCAGCTTTCATTCTGTCTACCCTGTCCTTTTTCCTTTGTTCGCATGCTGAAACATCTTGCAAATATAATAGATCATCACTCTGTTGTCATGCTGACTGAGGTTTAATACCACCACAAAGCACATAATTAGCTCTTTTTTATTTACAGGCAAGCTATTCACAAGATGACAGCAAGACTCAGCAGCCAATACTTCATGAATTTGTAATGCACATACTAATATTCCCCAATATGCCATTCGCTGTTGAACAACTTACTTTGAAATCATCTGCATCTGAAATAGGTTTTATGTCCAACCGGTAATACATAGGGTACAAGACAAATGGTAGCCTAAATTCATCCTCTTGTGCTACTCTGTGCCAACCTCTGCCTTTGACAAAGTGCCAAGGCTGGGAGCGCGAAACCGACCAGTCTATAGTCACGTGTTAATGGCTATTTGCACACGTTATAACCAGGCGCCAGGCCAACGTTACTTTAACTGAAAAAAAAAAGAGCAAGAAAGAAAAAATGCTCGTTGCAATCACGCAGGCAGCCACTGTGCCGCGTGACAGCAACGCATTGCGGAGAAGCACGACTTCCGAAACGCGAACGCTCAGTCGTGGCGGGCTCGGGATGTGTTTATAGTGGAGGAGAGATTCACAATCAAGTCATCGGAAAATGTGAGCCAATGACAACAACGGATGGCAGTCGAGAGGTGAAGTTAATGGGCAATGGATGAAGAGAGAGAGAGAAATGGGGGGAAGGGGGCCACAGCGGGACAACCCGCACGGCAGAGCACTCGGGATCGTTGTCTCAGGGTCGACACGAAACCGGCGGTGCACGCACAGCGAAGTAACGAAGCAAAACGAGTCCTCCCTCTCCCTCGTTCTCACCTTCGAGCAAAGCTGGTCCATCTGACGAGCAAGCGCCAGTGGTAGAGGCAATTGCGCAGAGCTGCTGCTACACCTACCGCGGGGCCAGAGCTCGGCTAAAGCGGCACCCGGGGCTTGTTCTTTTTGTTGCGGGGTTGTTTTTGAGCCGAGAGCTACTGCTCGCAGAGATGGACGAGAGGAGGGACGAGGTTGAACGCAACGACGACAGCATGGGCGGCATCGCAGCTCAGAGAAGGACTACTACAAGCAAGAAAAAAAAAACTAAAGAAACTAAAGGATCAAGAAAAGCAAACGCAGGAAACCGGCGAGGTAAGACGACGCAGGAGAAAGAGAAGAGCCGGGCGACTCTCCGACGACGTCAAGGCGTTATTTTCGGGGGTCGCGACGCCTATTGCCTGCTGCACGGAGCGGCGGCAGCAGCAAGGACACTGATCTTTCGGGAGACAGGGAAGACGACGATAGCGCCGCCCAGTGACGCTGTTGTTTGCTTCGCTATTTATTTCATACATCTGTTTAGCCTGGCCCTCACCGCCGCGACGCACGGTCACGCACTTCCCCTAGCTCTCTCTCTCCTCTCGGAGCTGCGACCCCAACCTCCATAGGTCCTTTAATTCTTTCCTTTCCCGAAGAAGAAGGGGAGGAGAAACGTTCACGAACAGACGCGTGCGCGGGCCACCGTTCCCCCACTCTGTTTCGTGGCCAGCCCAGCCAGTCGGTGCCGGCGGCTCTTGGCCTCCGAATTTCGGCGCCGCACTCCACCGTTTGACATTACAGACATACACAAACACGCACACACCATCGCTGCTTTCCCAGCACACAAATGAAACTGTTGAGAACAGAACGCCGGTAAGCAACGCGGCAGCTACAGAAGAAGCCTGCACGGTGGCTCCACCGTACGGCGGGTGACGCAACACCCACCCACGCACGGCGCACACTTCCGTGTCACGCGTGCTATGTACCTTGGGCTGGCACCTCTGCGCAGCGGAGGTCCCGTCCCATCGGTGCACCAGCAGAAGTGCCGGGAGGTACGGAACTTAGATCGACGCATAGGGCACACGCTTGCTCGCTCAAGTGCCACAACAGGGAAAATAAGCAGCGAGGGCGTTCAAGCTGCAGAGAGTACGCGACATGTTGTTGAAACCGACCAAACCGCAAATACGCTGCGCCGTCTACAGCTGTCAACACCAAATATGTGAAATGACGTATTACCAGTGATTTCCACACCCAACACCATTTACGCAGCTTGGTTCGACCGTCTGTATATCAATGGTGGTGCAACGACTGCTTCGCGCTGGTCGTAGAAGATACTCCGCCCGATTCGAGTGTGTTGCCATTCATTTCCCTTTAGTATAATTTGTCTCGTTATATCCGCAGTGCAACTAAGAAGTTCACTTAATTCCTTACTTACGCGATCGAAGTGTGGTCATAGCATATGCCAGAAGAAGCAAAACAAAAGGCTGAACGCGAGACTCATTGTCGCCTGCCCAATATGCATCGCTCTGTGTGCTATTCACACACAAACCAGCTATTACAATTCCTTGGACTGACTCGTTCACACAGTCGGAACAAATACAGACAGTGTTTAAAGGGACCGACAAAAAATTTTATGCAACTCTTATTTAGAAGGCTTACCGATGAGAGCGTCTGATCCGCAATGGTAACGCGTAACCCGCCGCCAAATATTTATATCTAGAATTTTTTTATCAGCGGTGAATGCGAAGTTGTGCACACTACACATGCTGCAAACAGTGGGAGGTGAGCACTACCTGCAGCAGGGGGGGGGGGTCGTCCCCCCCCATTAAAGCCTTTCTCAGCCACACCCCTCCACCGCACCTTGAATGCTACTTGTACACCCCTTTGGATGTTGCCACGGCTAGAGTGACCTAGAGCCAAGGCTACCCAATACTAAGTGGTAGCCGAGTGGTTAGAGGAGGTACCTCCTTGCCGTCGGACAGCCACCGGTTTTGTTTTCTAATGGGTAGACACAAAGCCACCGGTTTGCTTCTAATTGGTAGAGAAGTGGCACTCGTCTGGTGCTCGGCTTTTCGGCAATGGCATTTTCCTAGTCCAAACAGTCCCTCAAGTGGAGATCACCAAAATCAAAACTGGTTGGTGGCTCTTGGCCTCCGAAACTATCTGCCGCATGTCGGTCGGCAATATGAGGCCTGCAATCGCGCCTCTATTTAATGTAAACATTTGCACGTTTGCGGCACTAGATGTCGCTTTTGGTCCACACCATTCGAAGCGAGGTCGGGTTGCCTTATAACGTGTAGTCATAAAGAGAGATTCAATAAAGAACAATGTACATGCTGTGGGGGAGCTAAGAAAACAATGGAACATGTTCCGATTGAATGTGGCGATGTCCACCCAGGTATACGCGTGGGTACAAGCCTACATGAGGCTTTGGGTTTTAGGGACAAACATGGAAAGCTGAACACGTCCGCGATAGAAGAGACGGTTAGAATATTGGTGGCAGAAGGATAGGGATAAAGGACAAAAATAGTGGGGAAATCAGGTCATCCTGTCTGAAGAGGCCGAGAGATGGAACAAATTTACATTTTTTTTTTGTTATCATAGGATCGATTTATTCGAAGTAGATAATGCATTAGGCCAACATAAAACCATATATGGTCATTTGATGCACATATTTGTCCTGTAAAACTCAAACTGTCATTAATTCAGTTTAAGCTTTGCCATTGGAAGAGAGGTGCGGTTTGGCCACTTTTTTTTTTAAATTCTATACACAGGATGGGGGCGTTATATGTGCAGCCCAACGCAGGAGTTGTCAACATATTACCATTGTTCGCGTTCGCCCTGGGCTTGGCGCCGAGGTAGGCGAGGTTGACGTTGGCCTTCCGGCCGTCGATGATCGGGTTGGCTTCTTTGACCGCGCGTTCCGCCGCGTCGCGGTCAACCATCGTCACCTGCGTGGTTGCAGAGAAGAATGAGGTTGACAAGAAAAAAAAACAAAAACACGAGACACAAATTCACGCAACGTGCGGTTGTGTGTATGCGCTGCGAGCGACGAGCGCCCGCAATCAATGCTCGTTCAACGATTAATTATTAGATTGTGAAGATAATGATCACAAAAAAATCGAAGTGGACATGATTATCCCAAACAATCAACAAGTTGCTAAAACATGCCTTATAAACCAACGAGAGGGTCATGACGCCATTCCCTTTGTAAAACAAAAGAACTAAAATGAGCAAATTTTGCAAATACAATTATATATTACAATAACCGTCAACTCTTCACTCTGTCCTTGCTGTTATTTCTCTACCTGTGATATCGCCTAGCAAGAAGGAGGAAGAGAGGTTGAGAACAGAAGGTTGAGGTTATGACGGAGGAATACTTTCTGCAAGCAGTAAAGAAGCACAGCAGGCAGACGAGGTGGGAATGGGGGGGGGGGGGGGGGTTAGAAAAAATAGCGGCGGAAAAAATGCCCTACTTATTCGCATTCTCCATTCTCTATCTCTTCTGGTGCCCGCGATAACGTGACTTAATTTGCGACTCGGTTAAAACAATTTTATTTTTCGAATGTATATTCGCATACGCTCAAAAAAAAAAAAACCATGCTGACCGTGCGTGGCTACAAAAAAAAAAACAACAACACGCATGATGAATATTTGGGACATAAAAAGAAGGCGGGTGTTTTGTCGGCGATTAGAAATCCAGTTCAAAAACCAACAGCTGTCCTCGATTCTTCTTTCGTATACGCCTATGGCCTCGTTCTGAAAGCGGGAATGATCCACCAATTATAGACTAAACGTTTGCACTACAAAGAAATTGTACGTTTTGTAAAACGTGAAAATACTTTATACATGTTGAAGTCGAAAGCAGTTCCTCCTTAACGCTGCCTACAAGGTTTGCGATAAGACAACGATACATGAATACACACAGGGGGTAACGTTCATTGAGGTTGCCGAACAAATTCAGCCATCAGTCTATTACGCAGCTACTGTTTCAGCAGTTTGCTTATCCTTCTCTCTTCAATAATGACGACCGTATTCATAAAACAACCTTATCCTTGTCTCTAATGTTTCTTATCGTTTTTGTGCCCTTTGTTAAGTGTACAAAAACAATAGGCCGGGCAAAAGATCACTGAGGTTGGCATGTAAAGGTTACCTTCACATATTTTTAAGAAGCACATTAAGGAAAAAAATCAACAAGTGAACCAAACGTTAAGTATGTTTGTGAATGCGGGCCTAGATTATCAAAATAACCCCTTGTAGAATAACCCCACCAATCAGCCATACGCATCAAATACGACCCCCAACCCACTTCGTGGCTAGAGGCCTGACCACACGTATGCGTTACGCGCCAGCGCGCGGCGTGCCCTCTCTTTGTGTGCGCCCTCTCCCTGCGGAGAGAGAGGACGCAAACTATAGCTGCGACCTCTCCCGCAGTAGGGAGAGGGTACGACGCGCGCTGACGCTTTGTAAGCGCGCACGTGTGGGTAGGGTTCAATACCTTCTTGTCGGCACACAATTCCATTCGTTCACACGAAGATGCAAAAAGAAACAACGCAACAGCAATTGCGCGGTTTCAATGCATCTCCGAAATGTCGCACAAAAAAAAAAAAAAAAAACAGGGAGGCGCTTAAAACTCGATAAACGCGAACGCTTAAAGACTCGCTTCAAACACGCAGGGGACACGAAATTACGCGCGGAGACAGGCGCGAGTAAAAAAAAAAAAAGAGGCCGGCGAGTGTATGGCGGGAACCCGTGCCAGAAAAGTAACAAGTCGATTGATCCCAAATAAACACGCGAGGCGCGGCGCCGAGACGCGAAACCCGTTGCGGCCCGAAAAATCGCTTCGACTCGGGCCGATTTCCGAGATGGCACGCGCGTCGCCCGCGAAAAAGGTGAAAGGATAAAACAAACACTCCAGTGAGCTTCATTGCGCGCTTTCTCTCTCCCTTATGTTTCTCTACACACACACACATGGCGCTCTTGACGGGGTTAAGTACTCCGGTGCACCGCTCTCCTCCGATCCGTGAACCTCTTCGCAGCAGCAGCGCCTCGGAGAAGATGGAGAGGAAAAAGAAGAGAAACGCGAAAACGAGAGAAGGGGGTAGAGATAGAACTGGCTCGCTCGCCTTTCCGACTATATCGACTCTGTCGAGAGGCGGCCCGAAATAAACGCCCCTCTCTCTTCTCGGTTCGCCCATCACGCACAGATATTAACGCGACCAGAAGAAGAAGAAGAAAAGCAGGAAGCGGCTCGTGCTGAGTTTTCTTCTTTCTTTAATGACGAAATTGCTGGGACGATGCAAGGAAGCTTCCCAACCCTCCGTGCAAAAAAAAAAAAAAAAACTAGGTTGAATGAACGGCTGGTGCCAGCCGAAAAGAACACACATTTTCGAAAGAAAGAAAATATTTTAAGTATCCCCCAAGAGCGTCGCACGCAGCACGCACGTAAGGTACGTACGTCGCATTTATGAGAAACTAAATCTTAAATAAAATTAAAAACACACACACACACATGCACTACACGGTGGGCATAGAAAGCGCCGTTTTCTGATAAAAATAATAACGACGGATGAATCACTCCGGCCTAGTTGCAAGTTTTTGAGATTTTGAGAGCCCCGTGAACGACGAAATCATCTGACAAAACTTGTGTATAACAATCGGCTGGCAAGTGCGATGACTTCAGCTTCCACTAAGCGTGCCGAATAGATCTATCACTTAGCACGCCAACGTAGATATGCGCCGTGAGCTCTTGACCAAAGGTGCAGACTAAGAGCATGCACCTCTTCGAAAAGAAAGAAATCGCGTCAGCGGATGCGAGTTGCTCCTTCTGAGACGCTTTTTCTTTTTCTATTTGCTTTGACATTCCAGCGCCAGTAAAGTTGGGGAGTCTCCGTCGTCGGGAAACGCAATAAACGCGAAAATGAAAGGCAGAGGCGGTAAACATAAAGAAAGGGGTAGTTTTTTTTTTATAAAAAAAAAGACGCCACCGTTGCAAAGTCCGCAACTCGCAGAGCGCGCGTGCCAGTGACGACGACTGGCTTCAGGATACGCGCACGGATGCTCAAGGAAGCGCGGGAGCAAGCGTCAACAGCGCGGCGGATAGCGAAACTGGAGGCCCAAGAGGAGAGAGAGAGATGAGCCTCGACTTCTCCGGAGAAAGAGAGGCCCGCTCTCTCACCAGCGACGCGAACCAGTTGAGAGCAGTCGAGCTAGGGAGAAGAGGAAGGGGCGAAAAACAAGGCGCAACAGGGAAGCAAGAAAGAGAGGGAGCGGCAGAGTCCTTCGTCGCATCGGCCGAAGTCTTGAAAAGCAAGAAAACGAAGTCGACCCCGGCTGAAGTCACACACACACACACAGAACAAGGCGAGACCCCGAACGACAGCGAAACGCCGGTAACCGTCATAAATTACACGCCCCCGAGCATGCGCTCTCTGTTCCCTATTCTCCGACTTGCACTCTCCTCCGCTCTCTCTCCCTTTCGAAGACGGCGAAGAGTGCTGCTCACCGTGTAGCTGCTGCCACGATGGGCGACATCCCGCCCACACGGTGTCTCTTTGTTTCTCTCGTCTTGTTCCGTTCGTGCATTTATATTTTCCTTCGCGTTTCCGTCGCGAAGGCGAAAAGCTATGCTTCCAACAGCGTGCCGCGACGCACTTTCTTCGCCCGCTTCCGGACGCAGTGATGTAGGAATGACAAGAAGAGGAGGAAAGAGAGAGAGAGCCTGGCGGTCGCTGCGCCGGAAAGAAAAGGGGTGAAGAAGCGTCGCACACGCACGAGAGCACGTCGTAAGCGAGCACGGGTCATGCACGCGGCGCAACACAAAGCCCGAGCCGAGAAAGAAGCGAGCTAGGAAACCGGGAGACGGGAGAGAGAACGCAGCAGAGCGGTCGCAAACGAGAGTTGCTTAAAGAGCGGCGAAAGCGTCAAATGAAGCGGCACGTACACACAGGAAGAGGACGGCTAGCGCGTCGTCGTCAACGCATCCATCTTGCAAACGCACGACGACAGCCTCCTGTCCCCAGAGTTTTCTACAGTCCCGACCGAAACCACTGCCTCCGTGTTGGTTCTACGCATTCGGTTAACGTGGCTAAAAAAAAGCGCGGTTCATACCACGTCCTCGCACGCGCGCTGTATGTAGACAGTCGACCGAGTGAGGTCAGAACGAGGACGAAGATTGACTCGCGCTCTTTTACAACAAGGCGGTTCGATCGAAGATGCCGCGCTGTCAGTGTATTACGGCTACTGACATTGCGGGACACTTTGAATTTATTAATGAATGGGAGAACGGGCAAGTACCCAAGTTGCGTTAAGATTGCGCGAGGTCACTTCACCACCAGAATACACAGTTAATCTGCTGGGTATAGGATCCTCATGGATAAGGGGGAAAGAATATGGCGCTCGTGTACGTACATGTTTGGATGAGCCCTACTTTACTAACCAACCAGATTCCATAATGATCGTGGTTAACCCCGTACACTGCGCTTATACAACAATCATGGTTAAACTGGGCATTTCGTTAATGACTATCTCTCCCTCTCTGGAAATGTAGAGAGAGAGAGAGAGAGAGAGGAAAATTAATTTTAACTATAGGAGCAGCGTGAGGCACAACTCACCAGCTGTGACCTGGAAATCATGTCCAGCGGAGTCTCGGACACAGATGCGACACGTGCCACCCGCACCTCATGCAGCGTCCCGTGCATCACTGCTCTTTCCATGGTGAGGACGAGCTATATCCATTCCAAAAAACGAATCTCCTTAATCAAGCTTCCCCCTTTTACTTCTTTCCCCAGCTTTACAACAGAGTATCCATCTCTTTATGCACTTTGACGTATCGAGACGTCCACTGCGTTGACTACCTTGACTGAATTAATAATCATATGGGACGCTAAACACATATATTTGAGAGGCGCCACAGTGGAGGGCTCCGGAAATTTAGACCACTTTGGGTTCTTTAACAAGCACCTAAATCCAAGTGCACGGGCCTCAAACATTTTCGCCTCCATCGAAACTGTAGCTACCGAGGCCGGGATTCAATCCCACGACCTTCGGGTCAGCAGTCGAGTGCCATAACCACAAGACCACCGGGACCTTGACAAAATAATCACAGTTGGCCATGCAGTGTTAACCCGCACCTACGGCGTGCCTTATAACCACGGCTTTGTTACGTGAAACACCGGAATCCAGTACAAACTCCAGAACCAAACGCCCCAGTCCGATATGAATCAACGCTCGCACATCTGTGCGGGCTTTCAAACTATACGTGTTGCGCCACAAGTCGCGTGCACGTCGAGTGTACGCGAATCGTTACAACGCCTTTCCCGGAGGAACAACCGAGTGGTACGCCTCCGCCGTAGTAATGCGGGCGGATGAATGGAGCGCTCACGTCACGGCCGCCAGCCACCTGTTGACGCAACCGTAAGGTACGACTGCAACGATCGTCGTTTGTTTCTCACAGCAAAGCGACAAGCAAAAAGTGGCCGACGTTGGACAGGTTTGGCGTTACATGGTCTGACAAGAATGGTGCGACACGGACAAATCGGGAACGAAAGACACGAGCGCTGTGACAGCAAGGGCGGAGCTCCACGCTACTTAGTATGACAGCCTGCAGAATGAAATCTGCCAGCCATCGTAACAGAGCCACGAGCGATCAAAACGAGAGTGCACTTGTGCTGCCGCCTACCCCGCGCGAAACGTGGAAGGAAGCGGCGCGAGGCGGTACGAACGACGGTACACAAGATATGTGGGACGGTCACGTATACGCAAACAGCCGGTGTACCCGACCGCCCACGGCGCCCGAGAGCACGCCGACCCGCTTCCCTTCATTTTGATTTTTTTTTTATTCGCAAAACTCCCGGCGGAACGCAACGCGCTCCAAGTTCTGCGTACAGTTTATCATCCGCGCGCTTCTATAGATTAGCGCAGCCTCTTGGGCGTGGAGATCCACTCGCGCGCCAGAAAGTACAAAATGCCTCAACCACGAGCTATGTCACGGCGGCGACTGCAGTCGTGTTGACGCCACCTCTTAGTTACAATGTAACGGTGCATGTACGCGTGCTCGATGTTACGGTGTCTCATTCTAAACGTAGACTATGGCTTAGAAGTGTGGCAGCTTGGGCTAGTTGGTATGGCATGACGATAGTTATAGCGCGAGAACAAAACGACGACACAGAGACACGAAGGACACGAAAGACACGAGCGTGTCTTTCGTGTCCTTCTTGTCTCTGTGTCGTCGTTTTGTTCTCGCGCTATAACTATCGTCAGGTAGACTATGGCAGTCGTGCGCTCTCGGAGTCTCAAATGTGCCCGGCGAGGAGTGGGACCAGCCCCCGATGCGCCTAGGGCAACTGCAGCCGTACCCCCCCCCCCCCCTCTCAATATTTCCAATACTTTCACATCTACTAAATAACACATTAAGGTGTTAGTAAACGCCTCGGTAATGACACCAAATTGACGCCTAGGAAAATAAAACACTGCATGAAATGTTCAAGAACAAACGGGAACCGATATATGCAGCGTGGTGCTTGGGCGGTGCCATCCGACTGAATCAGAAAGCTTAACAACCACAAGGGCGTGCGATTGGAAGATATCGTTCAGTGCACGATACCGCCAAGGTACTATTGAGTCATTCGGTTATTCAATACGAATGTTGTACAAAATTACGCATTTCAATGCAGTACGCAACATAGCATATAACTACAAAACTGACTGACTATTAGCACTCCGCTCATAAATTAAAAAGAAAATACACGCCACCGAATTCGGGAAGAAGTACGACGACGCACGTGGAAGGCATGTCGAAAAACGTCCCGCATATAGCCGGTACATTATGCACGCTCGTCTACCGGATGCCGTGCTGCGGCATGCAGTCGCCAAATAACGCGGCTCATAAAAACTACCGCCACACACACACACACACGCACACACACACACACACACAAAACTGTAGCGCCACTCACCCATTATCCGTGTGGTTCGCCAGACCCTGCCCCCCTTAAAAGCCGCACACGGTGCAACGGCCGCGTCATCCAGGCGAGCGGAGGGAGGGGGGGAGGGGGCTTAACGCGCGCACAGGCATCATTTCTTTCGTCCGCTCATCGGAGCTCCTCATCGTCCATGATCATACAAACCCCGCTTGCACATACACGTGCATTACCGCATAACACTACAGAGGAGGTAACTACACACACCCTAAAGAGCTTCGCCCCAAAAACATCCCAAGGAACTACAAAACCAATCACGTTTAAAAGTAAGGCGAGTTGGGGGCTTGTCAACAAACTAACGGGTGTGCTGCTTAGGGGCATCATAGATATGAGTCTTTCTGCGCACCTCGGCATAGTACTGTAATTTCTTTCCCCTTAGTAATAGGGGGCATACCTTAAACCCCTGTCACAGGGCAAATATAATGTCATTTCTTCGTATTGTCATTTGTGTGCTGTCGCAAGGGGCAGAACTAATACCATTCGACGAAAACGACATTTTCTGCGAGCCGAACGAGTTCACGAAACGCATTCGATTTTGGAGAGAATGCAGTCTCGACGCCACGGACCTTTCAAGATGATGGCTACCGGCTTACGTATTTGGTAACTTGTAAAAAAAGCAAATTTTCTACGATAATTAAAAATTGTTTATTGCTTTACTGATGTAACAGTATGCGTGAACGTTTCTAAAAGGAGGCTGCTCTTAACTACAGCGGCTGCACGGGCTGGAGGTCGACAACGTCCCATTTGTACTCTGTTGTTGCCTATGGATTAAGGGTTTCGATCACACAATTGCACGTGTAGCTGCCGCCGCCTCATTTCCGTTGCCGGATGGTTGTTCCGTCATATTGTCTGCCATGTCGGTTTTCAATGATTTTTGGCTTGACTATGGAAGCTTTACTTTGTCATGCAGCTGGGGCAAATTCTGTAAAACCACTGCGCTGATATTCTTGGAGCAACTTTTTAGCGATATAAAATTGTCAGCATAGTACATGCAAGTCACGGATGCCAACCCCCTTGAGTCACGGCTGAAAGGGGCTAAGGTCATGGACATCATTTTAAAATAATACAATGAGGCTATCTACCGAGCAATTTTTATGAGCGGGGAACGATAGGTGGTGCTGTACATATACCGCATTTCCTTCCAGATTACTAGCACCGGTAAATGTCCGATAAATCACTGTCGCGAGCACTATTGTTGGCTAAGTGATTGTAAATCTTCATGGCTATGCACCGTTATAATACTGCATTCGTTTAATTTCAATCCAATGACGCTCTCGCACATATATAGGCAACTGGATCGCGATAAAGATGGCGCACGCACCATACACACCCTCAAACTCAACCGTAAATGGCGCAGCAATGCAGTTTGAAACCCGCTTCCGTGGTCTCAATATTTCTGGACTCTACAAGACAGTGCAGTATCCTATTTTTGCTCCCTCGTTTCAAAGCTCGCAATGTTACCATACCATTCCTCTCCGGGGAAACCTGGGTAAAGCCTTTGAAGCCAGAGGCACGAAAGCAAAGCATATTTTCAGTCTTCCAAGCACATCTCTCATCGTTCAAGAACGTATGGTCCTAACGACGATACATAAAATGTCACGCAGCACGATTAGCGAAAACGAATGAGGCGGCGAGACATCGCTTTCTTTTAAAACCACATTCGTCGCCTACACTGCTCCAAAAAGGAAACATTCTTCTTCCATGCAGTCACATTCCCCCCTTCCCTCCAGTCGTTTCCTTTTTTTCCCTTCCTTTTAGGCTCCAGCGAAGAAAGTATGGCCGCTAACATTACCAGGAAAACGGTACCGCGATCCGGAAACAACTAGACGTGATAAATCAACCTCCAAAAAGGAAGAAAAAGAAGAAACAAACCGACAGGCATAAATACCCAGCGCCTACTACACCCGAAAGAAAACCGAACAAAAAAACCAAATGCAGAAATAAAGAGGAGAGGGGGTATCGGGATGGCCAGAAAAAAAAATATAGAAAAAGAGGGTATAGGCGTACACGCGCAATACACGGCACCAAGATGATACCGAGGTGCCAGCCTGCCGCTCGAGCGAGTGTTCGCGTACAGGGCGTGCCAAATATAGACGTCCCTAGCGCAGGAGAAGCCCAGCTCGGCGATGCCGCTTTCTTGAGCTATGCGAGAAAGGCCGCAGTCTGCGCGTCGAGCTCACGTGCGCAGAACGCGCTCGGTGTGACGCAACGAGAGGCCTGCACACCCAACGGGAAGAAGCCGCGACTTCTGAGCGACGCCGAAAGGATGGTGAGCCACGGAGGCATACATGTTTTCTCCCAGTAAAGGCGTACACTTCCGCTACGGCCAGTGGGCGATCGAGACGATGTGCTGCGCATATAACTTATACACGGACGCCTTGAAAGCGGAAGTATAGAACACGTGCCATGTGGGCGAACACTATCTAGCCAGAAAAGCGGGTTTTATTTTCAGGGGCGAAATTTCGTACGGTGTAGGGCTGTCCATCCATACGGCGTATTCAGAACAGCATATGCACAAACAGACGGACGGACGCTTCGCCCCACTCATCATTCATTCAGTGCATAGGCTGCGGTTTTTAAAGACGATAGTCTTTTTTTGGGGACCTTCGACGCAAAAATTTTTGTCTGTCTGCCTTTAACGGTATCGCAAACGACACAAAACGATACCCCCAAACGGTGGACCCCATCCGCAGCGCCCACCAATAATGCTCAAGTTTTAGGGTTCATACTTGTGCGATTGTCAATTCGAAGGCACCATAACAAAACGTCGATAATTTCGGTAACTTTATACTAGTGAAGGCACACATAAGTAATTCTAACGACCGTAGCGTTTATCACGCTGCGCTGACAGTGCAACACGATGCTCAAAAAGGCCTATGTTTCCAACGCTTTGCTAAAACGACACGGTGGCGGCACCTACCCGTCGCCTTGCGTTCTACACCTTATCGTCTCGAAGACGGGCGCGCACGCCGCGCGCTTCGTTTCCCAAGATAACTGCCAGATAGCACTCATGTCTCACGCGTGACGTGATTCGATGCGCTCGTTCGCCTCTGCTGCACGATCGAGGCACCCTGACACAGCGCCTCCGGAATACCAGTCACCGATTTTAAGTGTGAATACACTTTATAAGCGACCCCAAACCATCCACCGCCGTCGGCGGCGTCCGCAGTCTTCTTTCTATCTTTAAAAGAAAGAGGACTTGGCGGGCCGCAGCGCGACGCTCTACCGAACAAGCCACGGACGCGACGCTGATAGTCCCCCTCCACCTTCGCTCGCTCCTCCGCTCTCCTCGCTCGCTGCAGCTGCGCGGGCAACCCTCTCTCTCGCGCGCCCGCCTTCTCTCTCAGTCTCCCGTCGAGAGCGGGTCGTGAGGGGGAGTAAAGTTAAAATCCGTTGGCATTCGCCAGTGAGTTAATGTAAACTCCCCCGTGTGATCAAATTGCGATTCCCAGGAACCATTACACCATATAGGCACCATAGTGTGATTAATAATTATAATAGTGCGAATTAATAAATACCCCTCATAGCATCACCCCGTGTATTCGCACTTAACCATGCTCACCCCCGGGGAAATGCTTGGGAGTTTTAGATGCGGAGCATCTTATACTCGCGCCTTGTAGTGCGCCGTCCACGCCGTCCGCACCGCTTCTCGAACATTCGACAGCTGACGCGCGCGCATGCGCCGTCGCGCCGTCGCCCACTCTTCCACCATCTGTGCATTCCTTCCTCCTCTACACACCGCGCGCGCTTCACTCCTCCACCATCTGTGCACCCTTCCTCCTCTACACACCGCGTTCGACATCTACAATTCTCCTGATTCTCCAGTGGACGCGCATGTGGCGTCGCGCTTCGAGAACATTCAACAGCTGACAGTGCATGCGCCGTCGTGCTGTATATATACTCAAGGTCGGCGCTCGCTCGCTCAGTTGCCGCTCGTCGGTTGGTTTGTACGGCGCGTCGACGTCCAAGGTCGCGGTGAAATGAATTCCAACGAATCCACAAACACAATGATCGACGTCCCTTCGACCAGCGCCGCCCTTTCGCATACGTGTGTACGTGTTCACTCATTTAACACCCCCTCCTACAACCACGTTAACCAATTTAGCCATCGACCCAAGTAAGTCGCAATTTAACACCCCATTTCACAACCACGTTAACCAATTTAGCCATCGACCCAAGTAAGTCGCACTTTAACACCCCGTTAACCAATTTTATGGTCCGCATCCTCCTCAGTGTTCCCCCGAGGGAAGCTGCGGGCAATTTTTTCTTGCGCAGAACATCAAATAAACGTTTTGTTCACTTTTTCAGACGCATGACTATCGTCTTTCGACAACATTTGCAGTGTAACATGCAGATACAGGGCCAGTTTTTTTTTAACAAGCGAAGCTCCTCTTAGTCTAACCTTGTCATGTCAAGAAGAGACGAGAAAGAAAAGAAGGCAGTATCTCCCGTACAGTATAATAGACGGCGCTGTCTAATAGAAGTACATACAAACTGCAGTTGAATGAAGATATTCTAGATGACGCTGTACCGCTATTCTCAGATTGGCTGCTGCGCGGGCTGTGCCTGGGTGCGTGGATAATGAGTGCCCTCTCTCATTCTTCTGGATAGTCACCGTACGTGGCGGATCGTTGGTGGGGCGTGGACGAAGCAGAGCGGCGGGCGCGTTGAAGACGCTTGCACTCGGCTTTCTTGGCTCGCCTCTCGTCGGTGTTACCCGCGCGCCGCCTGCATTCTCGAACGCTATCGGCCGCATGGCCGGACGGACACACGGACGGACGAACGCTTCGCCCCACTCATCGTCATTCACTCCATGAATATGACGCAATTTTTTCGCTTTCTTTCCTTTCGCGCACCACCAATGGCAGTGTCAAAAAAGCAGCCGTTATCGCCCAGAAACCATCTTCTACACTATAACTATCAAAAAAGGCCATTGTTCCCGAAGCACCCAAGTCCTGCACCCTAAACTAACAACTGAGCTCTACGTAGTATATACAAGCCGACGAAGGACAGCGCCAGAGAGACAACGTTGCACTGGCGACTGAGCTATAGTGTCACAGGGCTATTAACTTGCGGAGCCACCTGGCAAAGAAAGTTGACCAAACTACGAAAGATTTATGCAGTGCGATCAAAACAATATAGGTCAGGGCGCAGTGGTTCACGGAAAGGCGGAGGCTTTGGAGCGGCATTCCTTGACGGCCCCCCTCGCTGCGCGCATTGCAGGATATTCTACACTAGACCTATTTTACGTTTTAAACCGGTCAGGGCAGAGTGGGTAGGAGCTATTGTATTGATCTTCTTCAGCAGACTTATCGTTTCGATTGTGCTAGTGAAACGATCCGTGTTACTACGTGGCAGCTAGAGAGAGAGAGAGAGAGAGAGATAATGGCGTCATTTTAGTACACAAGACCGGACACTGCCATTACCAGAAATGACTAACGCCAACGCGGTGTACAGTACTCGCGGAATGAAACGGGCAATTTGGGGCTAACTAACGCGCACACTTCCATTTTCACCGTCTTTAGATCATGTCGGCGTAATTCGACTCGAACGCGTAGATTAGGGCCAACATTATCTGTCGAGACCAGATTCGTATCGACATGACGTGGTTCTCTCAGGAAATTGCGCCTTGATGCAAAAAACAACAACAACAATCACTCGTGTGAATACGCTAGTACTGCATACAATGGCTACGATTATGATCCGCGAGTGCTGACGCGACCGAGTTAGTCCCCTTTGCAGAGCAGAGACGTTTGAAAAGGACCACGTGAGGGGAACTATCCAGCGGAGAAATGAAACAAGATAGAGAGGGTCCGTGGGACGGGTTTGGAATGCGGCACGAAAGCGGCATGGTGGTGGATGTCGAGCGAAACGCGACTAAAGGAGAGCCGCTCGCGTGCGCGCAAGTAGTAGCAGCAGCAGCAGCAACGGGGCAGTCTAATTAAAGGCGTGCCCCGGGAGCTTTGGAAGCGCGCGAGTCCAGAGGGCTGTAAGACGGAGCACGGTGTATTACGGGGCGACCGCATTTCGACGACAGAGGGCGGTGAAGTCATTCGCTGAGGCAGCAGCAAGCACAGGTGCGCGCGACCAGATCACCTTTGGCAGCCACCGTCCAGCCTCATACTAACAATTCCTGGCTAAAGCCGCACGACCCAGTCATCAGTTCATATCGCTGCAGTGTAGAGTATATACTCACGGACTAAAACAGAACAACTTAGGGCTAAATAACGCACATACTTTAGTTTACACAGTTTTCAGTTCGGGTAACAATGGTTTAACTAAGACTAGAACTCGTAGATCGGGGACATTAACTTCAGAGACCAGACTCACCGCGACATGACATGGTTATCTCGAGCGTTAGCGATGTACCAGAAAATTCGGTGTCTTGTTCGATTCCTTCAGTTACTGTACACTTACGTGAAAGGATAGATTGAGTTGACGTTTCGTCTCTTGCGGAGTGCGCTCGGACAAGGAACAGCAGCAGCACAAAAGTATTGAACTTTTTGTAAATGACCTTACTTCTCTCAATTATATGGTATTAACATATACCACAGTCACGTAATGTATATATATCCGCGGCGCGGGAGACCATGGGCCCTGTACGTTTTGTACTCTGCCCAAATAGGTGTTCTTTATACGCTAGAGATCGTATGTGCACATAGCCGCACCCATTCTTGCTTTTTGTTGTTTTTCACCATTAAAATCATGATGGTCGGACAGTCGGCTCTTGCCATGTTTTCACACGTAAGTGCAACTGCCGGCCTCATCTAACGGGCCAAATAATTCGTAAAGAGCAAGGCGAATCAAGCAGATCGAACAACACTCAAAATCAGGGCTATATAGCTCGTCATGGTAGCAGCAACCTAACCAGCGAGTCAGCGACGACGGCAGCATTAGACGGTGACGAGGAAAGTCGACCACTAAGAAAATATGGATCGTTCGTTTGGGCACAATAGCTGTTGGATGGCGGACAGAGCTAACCCGGTTGATTGTGCTGCGAGGAAACGATCACACCAATAACAAACTCGGCGCAACGTATCAGGTGGGCGAACAAAACTCGTCGTAACAGTGCAGCTCACTCACATCCGATGATGTTGAAGTTACTTCTACCCCCCCCCCCCCCCCCCCCTACAAAGAGAGGGAAAACATGCAACGAGACATTTATAACGTCACACATGCGTTCTACCATGAAGCCACGTCGCTGCTCGTCGCACAAGCATTGTCAGCGCATTCATTTCCATCTTTATACAGTAATGGAGAAAGGGGGTTGAAAGGGAGGAAAAAGGAGCACGACACACGACCGAGATCAAGCGTTTCCCGAAGTTCGCCCTTCCAGCAGAGCTTGAGTGTCACTCGGAAATGCCAACGGTAAGGGGATGATACTGTAGGAAATGCAACGTTGTCCTTTGTCACGCAAACTGCCCGACGTGTTGCTGTACAGTTGAGCGTCGCACTCTTTACAGAGAACTTGTGAACAAGCTAAACCACGCTCCAATTTACAAAACCGCTGCCACCACTTGTGAGCTTCATCGTCAAGAACGATGGCGCTCGGTGCCCCGCAGCGGTGGTCTAGTGGCTAAGGTACTCGGCTTCTGACCCGCAGGTAGCGGGTTCGAATCCCGGCTGCGGCGGCTGCACTTCCGATGGAGGCGGAAATGTAGGCCCGTGTGCTCAGATTTGGGTGCACGTTAAAGAACCCCAGGTGGTCGAAATTTCCGGAGTCCACCACTACGGCGTCTCTCATAATCATATGGTGGTTTTGGGACGTTAAACCCCACATATCAATCAACGATGGCGCTCGTTATGAGTACTACCATCAACCCGCTCAAACGTCCCAAACACGCCACCTCACACGATTATTTCATGACTAAATAAAGTTGTTTACCGACGTACACCTATATTCACAACATGCAAGGCACAGGAGTCAGTGACCATTGCGCTGACTGATACGCCTTTTTCAAAAGCATTGCGGTGTAGACCGTTCGAGTCGCTCACCCGCCAAAACAAACAAACAAAAACATACGAGGCTTCATATGCGACTGATGTGTGGGGTTTAACGTCCCAAAATCACGATTATGAGAGACGCCGTAATGTAAAGGGCTCCGGAAATTTCGACCACCTGGGGTTCTTTAACATACACCCAAATCTGCATGGGCACATGGGCCTACAGCAATTTCGCCTCCATCGAAAATGCAGCCGCCACAGCCAGGGTTCGATCGTGCGACCTGCGCCGCAGGTCAGCAGCCGCCTACATTATCCACCGGACCACAGCGGCGGGGCAGGCTTTCAATGTGCCACATCGAGCGTGCAAGAAGGAGTGAATAGTAGCCAAAGGCTGGTGCGCCGTAACGTGCGTTCAGATGATGGCGTGACGTATAATGCGGGTGACGCAGCGTCCGTCTCGTTTCACCCTAATGCCCAATCGCCACGAGGACGCTTACACTCCGCTTTCTGACAAACCAATCAGAGAGGTAACAGTCGTATGGGCCAGTCAATCAGGGCAGGCGCGATGGCGGGCGGCGACCATTTCGATATTACACAGAGGAAGTCGACAGTGTCGCGCACTTCGGAGAAGACCCGGCAATAGAGCGCACAATCGCCTTCCCGACAGCGTCCGAGCAAGTTCACGGCCCTTGTGACAAGGCGCCCGGAAACGAAGCATACCCTCTCCGGCGTCGGTCGGCTTGACGTCGGCGACGGCGTAGTCGAGTTCCGCGACCGAAAGGTGACGCACGAGAGCCGGGCGCCGCAGACGCACGAGACAACGACGTAGCGCGTGTGAGCAGCCGACGCCGTCCCAAATATAGAAACCGAGCACGCGCCGGATCGGTGTAACAAAAAAATAAATAAAAAAAATCAAGGGGGAGAAAGAAAGCAGACAGAAGCGAAAAGGAGCGTTTGACTGCGCAGCCCAGGGCGCTAGCGCCGGCTATAGCGCAACCGTTTGTCACTCGACAAAGCGAGACCAGCCGACGGGTTCGAGGCGACCTCGCAGAGTGTAGCCGAAGAGACGCCAGTCGAGATTAGATTAGATAAAAGGGTTATACGTCAGGAGGGTGGCCGCTGTGAACGTCTCAAAACAGTGCTAAGCAATGAAGGAGGAAGTTTAAGGGGAGTGAAAGCTCGAACCAAGTTTAATTTGACGTTCCCAACGTTTCGAAGCTTGACCGCCCTTGTTCAGGGCCGCACGCACGTCAGAGCACCGAAATTAGGGGCTGCTCAACCTCGGGCCCTTCTGTTCCCAGAAGAAAAAAAGCCTCTGCCACGTTTTTGAAACGTTGGAAATTTTTACATTTGACTAGATTTTTTTTTCACTCCCTAACATCTGTTCCAACAGTTTCATTCCCTAACAGCTCAATAGATATCTGTCCAAGCAGACATCTATCTCTCAAACCTTTCACTCGTTATACAACGAACGAACAAACGAACAAACGAACGCGCGCGCGCGCGCACACACACACACACACACACACACACACACACACACACACACACACACACACACACACACACACACACACACACACACACACACACACACACACACACACACACAGACACACACACACACACACACACACAGACACACAGACACACACACACACAGACACACACACACAGACACACACACACACACACACACACACACACACACACACACACACACACACACACACACACACACACACACACACACACACACACACACACACACACACACACAGACACACACACACAGACAGACACACACACACACACACACACACACACACACACACAGACACACACACAGACACACACACACACAGACACACACACACACAGACACACACACACACAGACACACACACACACAGACACACACACACACAGACACACACACACACAGACACACACACACACACAGACACACACACACACACACACACAGACACACACACACACAGACACACACACACACACACACACAGACACACACACACACACACACACACACACAGACACACACACACACACACACAGACACACACAGACACACACAGACACACACACACACACAGACACACACACACACACACACACACACACACACAGACACACACACACACACACAGACACACACACACACACACACACAGACACACACACACACACACACACACAGACACACACACACACACACACAGACACACACACACACACACAGACACACACACACAGACACACACACACACACACACACACACACACACACACACACACACACACACACAGACACACACACACACAGACACACACACACACACACACACACACACAGACACACACACACACACACACACACACACAGACACACACACACACACACACAGACACACACACACACACACACACAGACACACACACACACACACAGACACACACACACACACACAGACACACACACACACACAGACACACACACACACAGAGAGACACACACAAACACACACAGAGAGAGAGAGAGATATCACGTTAATACTCACTCTTAAACTCCCTGGCACCTAAATCACGTTCACTCTTCTACACACGCTCGCTGGCCGGCCTTAACTATCATCCTTAACCGCCAAACTCGTACTTCAACCATAAGGAAACGAGCGTGATTGAGATAACCCATGGCCCAAACAGACTCGCCGAATCCCTTTACTGACTTTTTTCGATAGGGTGCGTGGTAGCAAGGCGGCCTCGGATGCTACACATTACGATGGAGACGACTCAGTAGGAAGGCCGAAAAAAAAAAAAAACAAATTTACTCTTCCCGTGGAATAGTGAGAAACCGAAACCCACAACATTACGTATGAAGCACAGGTAAGCAGACGAAAACACGATAACATCGATAAGGCATGACGATAAAAAAAAAGCGAAAACAGAGAAGAACTTTGAGCCCCCGGTAGAAGAAAAAAAGAAACGAAAATTAAAGTCTCGTGCGCTCTGAGCAATGCGCGCGTGGCTATCCCATAAATAGACGACCAGAGGGAACGGGACCGCATATTCGCCGCACGAAGACGCCGTCATGCTCCCTCCCTAGCCGTATACGTCTACATTTCACTAGGGCAACGCAGTGGTTGGTTATGCGGACGCTTATATCCGTACTCCGAGCGCACTTATATATAGGCGTAGTAGCGGTGGACTGACATTCCCCACTACTACCTTACTTACCCTTAGGACTCGTGAGCTGCCGGTAGGTTAGGCAAGAGGAACCACATCGCGAGCTCCGCAGGATGGCACGGAAGCCTCCGATCGTCTCCGCAGACAAGTCGGATAATATATCCACTCTTCCCACTGCCTTTTCGTGAGAAGTTTTCTTATTGGTGAAGCGAACGGAATCCCAGGAAATATGGGATGCATCTTCTGTTCTCTCAATATATACATCCAATTCAATGAGCTAGTTGGAAAAGAAGACGGCCGGTGTGAATCTCGTTCAAGAAAAATGCCGAAGCAACCGTACGCATGGCTTTGACCTCGACACAAATATAACGAATTATCGATTGTAGCGAAGTAAGGATAATTTGGTTCGTTTGCGCTAACGAATATGTGTACAATATGTGTACGTATCGCACATCGTTTATGACGAAGCTGAGCTGGGAAGCATCTGGCATATCGTTATAACGTTATGGGGCTGCGTGTTTTCGGAGCTTGAAATTCAGGAGGCGTTTTTCAGAGTTTATTTCACGCAAATCCCTATTTATCTAAACTGTTTAGTTGTTTACATTGCAAGTGTTTAGAGTGTTTAGTTTTTACATTGCAAGTGGTTTCAATAAGTTCCCATCAACTATGTTTCCAATGAAAATGTGCAGACTTGTTGCTAATAATCTCATTTCTCCATTACCTCAATTTGTTTACTTGCTCGTTATTTTACCCTGTTAATAAGGTTGTTATTGTGCGCAGCTGTACACCCGACAAAGTGTACTTTTGTGAGGAGCCCCTTCTAGTCAAGCCCCTTCTCAGCTTTTTCTCCCAACATACCCTATTTTATTGGGGAAAATTAAGGGCCTGTTAGTAATGTTCTCAATAATTCGAAGTCTTAGATGAAATGATACCTGAACACGAAAACACGCGAACACGCTAAGTTTATTTTAGACGTGTGGGAGGTTTGAAAGTACAATCACATCTACATCCTACTCAAATATTTGAATACAAGAATCTACGTTATTCGTATTACAACTTAACGCTTGCTGTAACAGACGCGAAGATGCTGTCACTGATGGAGGTAGGCTCATTTCGTCCGATGATTCCCAGCTTTGAAAAACAACGTTGAATATTTCGAAATCGGAGTTTATCAGATAAATCCGAACAGAGCAAAATTTTACCAGCGAATGTGTGTCGGATTTTTTTCCAGAGCCATCCGAAAAGACGGAGCTTTACAAGCAGGTCGACTGTTTGCTGCTACAAGGGAAGTTTGGAAACATCGCTCTATCGATGGCGAAAAAAAAAAACAAAAAAGGCAAGAACCGAAATAATGATTCGGGAAATTCGTCGAAGTAACGTTTGAAAGAACATATAAATTGCTAGAAGCTTTTGCAATCGGGGTAGCGGGTTAGTTAGCACTTAGCTTTAGAGACAGATGGCTAAGCGCGAAAATAACATCCCAGTCTATACACCTTGAATGTAAACTGGAAAAACTATTTTAATCCCAGCGAAAGGTAAAGTACATGAAAACACGTAAGAACCCTACGTTTCCGAACCGAATTGGTTCCTACTTCTGCGGGGACTGTGCGACGTAGCAGCGGCGTATTGAACGCACTCGAGGGGCGGTTAATGCCCCCCTCCCCCCTTTTTTTTTGCCACTGGGCGTATTCCGTATACGTGCACGTTTGTCAACGAAGGCGCCGCCCTAGTACTTTGTGATGTCGCTAATATGCATGAGCCCAACAAAACCTCCCCCTCCCCCCCCCTCTCTCTCTCTCTCTCACACACACACACACACACACACTCACACACACACACACACACACACACACAATCGAGGTTGTCACGTCAGCTTTCACACACCAGACCAATAGTCCAAAAAGGAGGTGGTCTTAATGCCCATTGAAAAGGTCCGTAGGCGTATAGGCTTCACACGTACTGCCCGATGCTGGTCTCTGTGTTATTTCGCACCAGCATTTTTTTTCAAAATCGTGTGTAAGCGAGGTACAGTAGCGTCGGCACTAGTATGGATCGATTGCCCAGAAAATTCCAGTCCGATTACAAGAAAAGCCCCGGCCAAGTCCATTAGCATTCGCTTCCCTCGCAGCTCAATTACTCGATGTGTTGAACTTTGGCCGACGCGTGAAAGAGAGAGGCCGCAGGAGCGCCGCGAAAAAGAGTGAAGGCCCGATGATGCGTTAACTATAAAGCTCACTAAGCTGGCGAGCGCCATAAAGAAATAGCTCCGAGTCACGAACCATTTCCTCTAAAGCGCAGCTAATGCTCCTCGCCACTCTCTGGAGAGGAAACAGTGAGGGAGAGTTGCAGTTTCTGTAAGCGATGGCCGTGGAAGGGAGCCGAGCGTAAGGGCGATAAATCAGCTAAATCGGGTGCAGGACGAAGGCTCCGGCGACCTCCCTTTCCCAAGAGCAACCCATTAAAGTTCGCGCAACGCAACGGTGCAGAAAAGATGGCCTACGAGACAACCAGAACACATAATAAACAGAAAACCAAGCCTGAAAGAAACACTCAGAAGTTCCTACTCCGAGCAGGGGCTCGTCACGGCGTAGGAGACTTCGAAGAGCAAGGAGATATAAGAAACACGTCGGTGCCCCTACTGCCGCAAAAAAGCAATGGCGTCTACCGTACAGCGTGTGACCTGGCAGTACTGAAGAAATCGCAGCCCGCGTGCGGGGGGCGGATGACAATATCCCGAGGTGTATTCACAAGCGATCTACGAGACACGTCTCCCTATCTATGTACGTATCCCGAGGTGTATTCACAAGCGATCTACGAGACACGTCTCCCTATCTATGTACGTATTCAACTACAGTACCCGTCTATTTTTCAGCTCTCCCTATCCTTTACTCCCCTCGAGATGAACAGCCACAGTGCAACCATCAATCGCTAAGGATATTTTTTCCCCTTCCTTCATTTGGTATATTCTCACGAGTGAGTGGGTTTATTTACAGATGAGATGAAATGGCGTGGGAAAAGAGCTCCGTACTTGCGAGACAAGCCCAGTCCGGTTCACCCAACCACACAGTCAAAGCGCCGGCTCCACTACTCTTCTTGTACGTCCTCCCATGGGGACTCGCTCGCTGGATTCCGTGCCGACCAGTTGTGCCCTCGCGAACTCCGACGTCAGCGTAGCTCTGGCCGACTAGGATGGCCCTACGTCATCTCTTGACGCCGATCTCTGACGACAGCGTAGCTCTGACCTACTGGACTTGCCCTACACCATCTCCTGATGCCGCCAAGAGCTCTCGCAAGTGGTGCCCCATCCTCAGACTTCTGTGACCGTGTTTCCACCTTTCCTATCTCTCCTATCCCTCATATATCCTCGCTCGCTGTCCTAGCGCATCTATCTCTCCATATAACCCTATCCTTTTAATCCCTCCTCACCCCCATCCCTTGTGAGCTACTGTTGAGGTGTCACACCCTGATAGACAGTTACGGGGCTCACTTTTCTCTTCTTTTCCCTCTTATAACCACTTCTCCCGTACACTCGCACATCTCCGTTGCATTTTCACCGGGGGCCGACGAAGCACCGAGCGTGCTTCGTCGGCCCCCGGTGAAACAGTGCCTATTGTCGCGAGAGCAAGGTTTCCAGCTCCAGTATCTTCTCAGGAAATTTGTGCAAAACCAACTCCTCTGCTTCTTTTTAAAGTCTTTCTTTGTACTCTTCTACCTTTGGATTTGTTTCTCTGGCCATTACAGAGCTTCGGCTTTTGACTTTAATGGAATGCGGGAAAAATCATGTTTTCCAGCCTGGGACAGGCGCCTACACGCTGCATTTACGGCTCACAAACCGAGCAGTCAAGGTCGCCCCGTTCGGGATTAGAAGGGGAAAGCTTACTAGGAAAAGCGTCTAGCAATAGGCAGGTCCGGCGCCACCGTCCGAGTCTAAGCCATTGTTAACAGGCACGCGTGTCATTGAGAATGACATGGGGACGCGACCACTTAGCCTGACCGAGACATAGTGGCGGCCGGTAAACGACCATATTCCCCCGCGCTCTTGTTAGGACGTGGGGGCGCCTCGCTGTCGCATGTACACCAGGTAAGCAATGGTGTACCCATCGCTCTTAAGGACGCTTCTAGAAAGCAACAGTTAATGAAAGAACTTACGGGGCCCGAGCGTGGGAACGGCCGCCGACGGTAGTCGACCGAAGGAAGCAGCACGGCCTGGTATGGGAGAGAGTGTCACGTGCGGAGGACCTTTCCCTTTGCGTGTTTCATTTTGGTAAGGAGGTTTTTACAAATGTAGTGCCTTTTATGAAAGTGTTTCTGTGATTGGTTGAGATGCTGCGAGTCCGAACATGTGATTGGTTTTTGTGAAGACTCTTTGTTCGACCAAGGGTTAAAAAGAGGATGTTTGAACTTGAAAAGTGAGCGGAGCGGAGTCGGGGTCAACGGCGGATCTCACCACCGGAGACCAGCTATGCGGGCCGAGGGGTATGCCACCATTTTCTATGTTTTGTCTTTGTAACCCAGTGCATTTTGTAACTTGAAGTTGTGTTAGCTAAATAAACCCCCAATGAGTGCTCCCCGAATTCATCGTGTTGACTTCTCATCGATTGCCTACGCGGAGTTTCAACCACACTTATTCGTCTCCCTGGTCGTCCGATGCGCCTAACTTGAACAACCCCGACGTTTCGCTACAAAGTGGTGGAGGTTGCTCGGTAACGATAGTCCCGCTCTGAAATTATGCCCCGAGTCAACAACAAATACAAGGAACCTACCTCTGACAGCTCCACTATGACGGAACCCCATACCTTCTTCTCTGCTATGTCTACCCCCCAAGCTAAACCATTCATCGGACCACCAGTCTTTAGAGGTGCGCCGGAAGAATCTATTTCCGAGTGGCTACTTTGCTACGAACATGTAGCATCGCTTAATAATTGGGATCAAGCCACGAAGGTGAAATTTCTATATCTGGCCTTAGACGGAGATGCGAAAAAGTGGCACAATACTCAAATTCTAACCGGTGCCCCTAATACATGGGAAGAATGGGCGACGCTACTAAAAACGTCCTTTACGAGTCGCCACTCAGTAGAGATCGCCTATTTGCGGCTACAAAACCGCACTCAATTGCCGTCTGAAACCCCCGAGCAGTACTACTATGACGTCGTACAGCTGTGTGCAAGAGTGAACCCGTCTATGACGGAAGATGATCGGTTGCGGCACCTTATACGCGGGTTACGTCCAGATATTCTGGAGAAGATGATAATCGCAAACCCGGAGAGCTGCACTGCATTCCTCCAAATTTTGCAACGAATAAATCTGGCAGCTTTGATGAGCCGTGTGTCGGGGCTACAACCGATTGGCATCCAGTATTCCACCGAATCGCAGTCGTGGATGCAAAACATCGCGCATCCCGTAGGGTTCGCACCCGCCGCAGCGACAGGGCACCCTCCTCCTACGTGTGTCGCCACCTGCGCCGCGGCCGAATTGCGCTGCCCGCGGGAGGCTGCCGACCGCGAGAGACACCTGAAAACGATTGCGGACTCGGTTGCCCTGCTGTCTGACCGGCTAAAAAGCATCGAAGACGAGGTGCGTCGCCCCCCAATGCCTTGGCCTCAGAGAACTTCCCGTGCCAACGACGGGCGTCCCCGATGCCAGATTTGCCGCCGCATAGGTCACATAGCACAACAGTGCTGGCAGCGATTCCGAGATGGCAGGAACGATCAGGCGGAGCTCCAAGGCAATCAGAATGTACAGCCTAATCCTTCGGGAAACGAGAACGGCCGGGCCTAGGGGGCCAGCCCGGCCGCCCCATCGGCACATTGTCGGAAGGTCAGCTTCTCACAGTCCCCACACGAGCCAACGGTACAGAAACGTTGCGACACCGCCCTGGCCTCAAGAATGAAAATGCCGACACGCTTTCCCACCTTCCTCATGATCCCGCGCCTGTAAGCGAAGAAAACCCCTTACCGTTGCTGGTTCTGGATCAGGTGGATGTTGGAAAAAAGCAGAGGGCAGACCCATGGATGAAAGAAATTATGCAGCACCTCGAGCACCCGGATGCGCCCGTTGTCAGGAAAACTAAAAGAACGGCACGGAGCTTTCGGTTGATCGACGGTGTACTGTATCGAAGGGCGAAAGGGTTTCAGGAGGATCGTGCTGCGCTCGTTGTCCCGAAGTGCTTGAGATCTGAGATTTTAAGGTACTGCCATGACGCCACCACGGCAGGCCACTTAGGTGTCAAGCGCACATGGGAGAAAGTTCGTTGCCGATATTTCTGGCCGAAGATGTTCTCGTACGTAAGCAAGTACGTTCTCTCCTGCCCCGACTGCCAGACACGAAAGCAACCACCGGGGAGGCCGGTCGGTTTCCTCCAACCGATCCCACCTGCAGGTCGACCTTTTCAGCAGGTGGGCATGGACTTCATTGGGCCTTTCACTAAATCCAAAGCAGGGAACCGCTACATCGTCGTGATTACCGACTACCATACGAAATGGGTCGAGGCTGTCGCGTGTCCAGCGGCCACTGCCGCAGAAGCAGCCAGAGCTTTCGTCGAACAAATCGTCCTACGTCATGGTGCCCCGGAGAAAGTAATAAGCGATCGTGGGCAGCACTTTGTCGCCAACTTTACCGAAGAAGTATTCCGGCTCGTGGGTAGCGAGCATGCCACCACAACAGCATACCACCCACAGGCCAACGGCTTGTGCGAGCGTTTTAACCGCACGTTGGCTGACATGCTCAGCATGTACGTTTCCTCACACCACCGCGACTGGGATGAATTCCTACCGTACGTTCTTTTTGCATACAATTCTTCCACCCACGAGACGACTGGATTCACTCCCTTCTTTCTTCTTCACGGACATGAACCGACACTACCGGTGGATGTAGGGTCGGGCGCGCAACGCGGATTCGACTACACCCTGGATGCAATGAAAGTGGCCCGCAGGCTGCGGCAGGCTCGAAAAATAGTAAATGAACGGGAGAAGCGTCAGCAGGAGAAGAACAAGCGCAGCTATGATGCGAGGCGACGAAGTGTTGTTTATCATCAGGGCGACTTGGTGTACTTGTGGACTCTCTCCCGGGCGAAAGGGAAGGCGACGAAGCTTCTTCACAAATATCACGGACCTTTCCGTCTTGTGCGCCGGGTAGCCGAGAACAACTGGGAGGTGGTAGACCAAACTGGGAAAAAACGTGACGTTGTGAATGTGGCGCGTTTAAAGCCCTGCCACGTTCGATTGGTCTCCGATGCCGACGACGCGGACGATGAGTCTGATGATAATCATGAGGTGCGCGATCTCGGTGGTGATGTGCGCGAGGGAAGTGCCAGGAGAGATGACCACGGATTGCATCGAAGTGTTGTGCGCGAGTGCAGTGCAAGGAGAGATGACCACGGATTGCATCAAAGTGTTGTGCGCGAATGCGGCTCCAATGGTGATGTGCGCGAGTGCGGTTCGCGAGTGGGTCAGGAACTCCGTTTGCAACATTGTGTGCGCGGGACACAGACCAGTGTTCCAGTACAGCAGTGCGAAAGCTACGACACGGACACTGAACTTTACTCGGACTGGAAGACATTTTCAAGTAATAACAACGCACAACAGAATGTCAGTGCTTACGAAACGGACACTGAATTGTATTGCAGTACCGATGAGTGAACCCATATATTTCTGTGTCCAATGATTTTGTTTTGTTTTTCATCTGTTGTTTTATGTAATTTTTTTTAAAAACATCTCACACACTTGTTGAATGCAAAACCTTTTTGTATAATTAGTCTATTTATTGTCGTGTTTTGCAGATAAAACGAGTGGGGCACTCTTTTTCGTAGGGGGGAGGTGTCGCGAGAGCAAGGTTTCCAGCTCCAGTATCTTCTCAGGAAATTTGTGCAAAACCAACTCCTCTGCTTCTTTTTAAAGTCTTTCTTTGTACTCTTCTACCTTTGGATTTGTTTCTCTGGCCATTACAGAGCTTCGGCTTTTGACTTTAATGGAATGCGGGAAAAATCATGTTTTCCAGCCTGGGACAGGCGCCTACACGCTGCATTTACGGCTCACAAACCGAGCAGTCAAGGTCGCCCCGTTCGGGATTAGAAGGGGAAAGCTTACTAGGAAAAGCGTCTAGCAATAGGCAGGTCCGGCGCCACCGTCCGAGTCTAAGCCATTGTTAACAGGCACGCGTGTCATTGAGAATGACATGGGGACGCGACCACTTAGCCTGACCGAGACATAGTGGCGGCCGGTAAACGACCATATTCCCCCGCGCTCTTGTTAGGACGTGGGGGCGCCTCGCTGTCGCATGTACACCAGGTAAGCAATGGTGTACCCATCGCTCTTAAGGACGCTTCTAGAAAGCAACAGTTAATGAAAGAACTTACGGGGCCCGAGCGTGGGAACGGCCGCCGACGGTAGTCGACCGAAGGAAGCAGCACGGCCTGGTATGGGAGAGAGTGTCACGTGCGGAGGACCTTTCCCTTTGCGTGTTTCATTTTGGTAAGGAGGTTTTTACAAATGTAGTGCCTTTTATGAAAGTGTTTCTGTGATTGGTTGAGATGCTGCGAGTCCGAACATGTGATTGGTTTTTGTGAAGACTCTTTGTTCGACCAAGGGTTAAAAAGAGGATGTTTGAACTTGAAAAGTGAGCGGAGCGGAGTCGGGGTCAACGGCGGATCTCACCACCGGAGACCAGCTATGCGGGCCGAGGGGTATGCCACCATTTTCTATGTTTTGTCTTTGTAACCCAGTGCATTTTGTAACTTGAAGTTGTGTTAGCTAAATAAACCCCCAATGAGTGCTCCCCGAATTCATCGTGTTGACTTCTCATCGATTGCCTACGCGGAGTTTCAACCACACTTATTCGTCTCCCTGGTCGTCCGATGCGCCTAACTTGAACAACCCCGACGTTTCGCTACACTATGATGGCACTGTTTGAGGCGGGCTACGTGAACAGCATGCGTAACGCGCGAACGCCAGTTACTGGCTGTCACACGGGCGACAACGTCATTCGCGTTACTGAGACGAGCGACAATCACGAATGGATCGGAATAACTCGCTATAAACTTCCGATACAATCTTTTTCTACGAACAGGAGCCCACAGACAAACGTAGTCGCCAGGAGAAAAAACCTGCGGGGATATGCTTGGCAACGTAGCGACTCGTGCTTTGTTCTTGCGAGGACAATGCTCGAAGGCGTGCTAGTAGACGTGCTTCTTCCACACGTCACAACGTCTGAGCGATGGATAGGTCTTCCTGATGCGAGAAAAATATTAGAGTGTCGAAAACCCTCTCAGCGTTTCGTGCGTACAGCAGGAAAAAAAAAGGAGAATGCCCAGTAACTTCAAGCTTGGCGGTGTTATATGCGTAAGTGATGAATGGCAAGACAGCGTACCAGTTCCTGTGGTCAGCATCAACGTGCATCGATAGCATATTCGTGAGAGTGCGATTCGTTCTCTCAGTCAGCCATTTTGTTTGTGGCCGGTAAGGGTGCAGTGGCGATAAGAAGAGCCACAAAGACGCAAAATTTCTCCAACCACATCGGCGATAAATAGCCGTCCACGGTCACTGCTGACTGCTCGTGGAGCGCCATGACGCAATATGACTGACCCGTTGTAGCAGAAAAAAAAGAGACATCGACTATGTCAGAGTGTGTTTCCGTGTAACAAGACAAATAATCCACGCACACGATAACACATCGGTGGCCGGATAGGGGTCTTAGGAAGTGGTCCGAGCAAGTCGATACCGAGTTTTTCAAAAGGAAAAGTCGGTGGTGAAATGGGCTGCGAATACCTTGCTGGAGCAGTCATGGTTTGCTTGTGGCGCTGGCACATAGCGCAGCTGGCGACGTGCTGTTTCGTAGTCTTCCAGATTTTCGGCCAGTACAACCTCTCACGTAGTAGGTGTAGCGTACGCGTGAAACCGAGATGACCGGATGTTATGTCATCGTGTATAGAACGAAGAACGACCGGACGCAAGCTTTCCGGCACTAAAAGCAACGGGAGGCCATCGGCTGAATAGTTCCTCTTGTACTGAACTCGTTTGAAATTACAAAATTCTTGTCGGTGCAGTTATGAGCAGCTTCCTCCAGAGGGTTTCAAGGAAGCCCGACGAGACAAATGAAATAGTCATCAATGTCATCATCGTCAACATTGGTGTGTACTGAAGGAAGGCGGGATAAGCAGTCGGCATCCATGTGACATCATCCGCTCTTATAGGTCATAGAAAAGGCCCATGTACTCTTGGAGGCGCAACGCCCAACGAGACAACCGGCCAGACAAGTCGAAGTTCCACAAGCCAGAATAGTGAGTGACTGTCACTATTGTGAACTCACGGCCATGTAGATACGGTCGAAACTTCTCAAAGGCGAAAAAGACTGCTAAGCACTCGAGCTCGGTGACGGTGTAGTTCTTCTGTAGTCTGGTCGGTGTCCGACTGGCGCATGCAATATATTTAATCAACTAAGCAACCATATACAACTACCGCTACCACAACTGCTAGTATACTACCTACGACAATTACCACACCTGCTACTACTACTATACGAGTAATGATGGTGATGCTGCTACGATGAGCATGGCGATACGATTAGGTACACGAAAAAAAAATTACAGGCAGTCTACAGGTGCCATCACACATCTTCGTTTCGTTTGTTTCCGCAGTAACCCCCCCCCCCCCCCCCCCCGAAAAAAAAAAAAGAATGCCTGTCGGCAGAGGTTCTGCTTTCACCCCATTTCACGGCCTTCTACATTACATACTAAACCGAAACAATGGGTCACTCGGCGGGTAGTGCGTGGCCGCAAACCCACACCTATGCATGCGTATACGGAAGGAGACGCTCTCGATCTCATTTTTTTCGCACTTTCGTCAAGAAGAGTGCGGGAGCCCTCCGCTCACGCGACCGTACACAGTATATAACACACACGCCGCTGCCTCCTGCATTATAATGCGGCCACGCTTTTGCGCGTACAATGAAGGGCAAGTTGGCGCGAGAAGTGCGGCTGGAATCGATCGATGCCCTCGCAGCGGCGGCTCGAAACAGCCAAGCGCGCACAACAGGTGTGCGCTGCCGCCGCCCCCGGCGGCGTATATCCGAAAGCACCGGCGACGTCGGCACCTGTTACGCGCGCGCTGGCCCGCAGTAACGATCGACGCGAATGTTGGCCGCGCTCGGCCCGAGACGTCCTCTCCGTTTGCAGAAGCATGCGCATACGGGTTGGCACCGGCGTGTGTGGGGCACTGGAGTCTTATACGAGAGACCGCATTCGTTGTGGACCAGCTATATAAAGCGACGCTGCGTCAATTAAATTTTAAATTGTCCTGCGCTATCGAACCACCAGATTTAACGCGCTAAACTGCAAAAGTGACGCACCTTGGGCTAGTTGGTATGGCATGACGATAGTTATAGCGCGAGAACAAAACGACGACACAGAGACAAGAAGGACACGAATGACACGAGCGCTCGTGTTCTTCGTGTCCTTCTTGTGTCTGTGTCGTCGTTTTGTTCTCGCGCTATAACTATCGTCATGCAAAAGTGAGTCGCGAGAGAAGATGTTCGTGGACTGTGTCTCTCTCTCTCTCTCTTCTTTTTCTTTACAGCGAATCTTAGTCTTTTCTGTGCCACCACTACCGCCGCAGTAGTAGTCTAGTAGTAACACGACCGCTGGTAGTATAGTTTTCAATTGCCAAAAACATGGTATATCAAAACACACACACACACACACACACACACACACACACACACACACACACACACACACACACACACACACACACACACACACGCACACACAGAGAGAAGGAGAGAGTGTGAAAGAGGAGGAAAAGAGGTAAAGGAATCTACAGCTGCACTATGGAGCGAGATGTTCTGAATTATGGGCTTGAATTGCGTTATATTCCATGCGATACATCTCAGACATTCCGTTATTCCAACGATTGCACATGATCCCGTAAGATACACTGCAACAAAACGATTCCCGTCTTGTCCATTACAAATCCCTTGGCAATACTGTACCGACGGTACAGACGGTGCTATTGTTCTCATATATACTAAGACATTTCATGATTATTTTCGAGCATACTTCACTTGCCAATATACTATTAGCTATTACGAAGCAGGCCACCGTGGCGGCGACAACGTGTAAATTAGACTACCTGGGATCTATTAAGGTGCACCTAATTTTGAAAGAACGGGTGCGCTTACGTTCCTACCCCAAGGAATGGCGGCCACCGATGTCGGGAATCGTACACGCGTCATCGGCGTAACACCTGTGATTTACGAAATTAAGGGCGTAAGTCCGTTTTCCTTACCAAAATAGCCTTTCAGGTGTAATGTTTTTATAAATAGAACACTCTGTAGCAGCTGACTGTGTTATGGTTTATCGAAACACCCACGGATAACACCCACGGATAACATAAATGGCAGCTCGAAACTGTCTTACGAAAAAGTTGTTGGATATTAGGCGAGTTTATGTTAAAATATCTGGCCCCTTTTAGGACTACATACAAGCACACCATACTTTTATACATATTCTGTTAATGTATTTTTTTGCATTTACTCGGAACCGGTTTAAATAAACGAATATTCATTCTGCCAGCCCTAAACGGGGGGTTATAAGATACCATGGCCTTATATATCGGATGGTCGGTGACTCGGTATCAATAAAGGCTGTGTAGCGTGGGCGCCCATGGATTTTATGACAAAGTGCTATGTTGTGTGTATGGTTAGGCGCGTACGTGCACTTTCTACGCAGATGTCATTTGCAATTGCATGCCATGGACCGGCCACAGCCCCTTGCCATTGGTAACACCCCGGTATGGGTGTTTCAATATATATATATATATATATATATATATATATATATATATATATATATATATATATATATATATATATATATATATATATATATATATATATATATATATATATACGGGCGAAGTGCGCAAATAATAGAGCAATCCTACAACTGCGCGAGGCCACCTTTCGCTGTTGTTCTTGCTCGAGATTAACACGCCATAAAAAACGAGAGAGAGAGAGAGAGAGAGAGAGAGAGAGAGAGAGAGAGAGAGAGAGATATGCAAGATGGGACAAACAGCGACGCTTCGAAACAGCCAACCAAAATGAGGCGCTCGCATGTTCTCAGCGGTTTTTCTGCGCCGCCAATCGATACAGAGTGTCGAGCACTAGATATGGCAGAAAAACGGGTCTAGCACAAAAGGCGAGAAGACAATCAAACCCTCTCCACCGAAGACACGCCACGACGCTACAAAAGTTCGCAAGTTTTGCGACTCATGAGCCGGCAACGCTTCGAACCGTGGAAAGACGAACCGGAGGAGAGTATGCATAAAGAGGACAATTACTGTTTCGAGAAAAAGAAGAAGAAGAAAAAAGCACCCGACATTTGTCTGACAGAAGTCATCTCGTTGTGCTACACTCTGGGGAAAACACGAGGGCCGATTTCGTTCTCTTTTGATATATTCACGCCCTAACAACGGAAACTGACTACGTCGATGCGTACGCCACAAGTTTTCGTAAAGGGAGAACATGGAGGTGAGGAAGACATATATATATATACATGGAAGCAGGTTCTTGGCCAATTCCCGAGAATGGACGTGATCCACACAGAGGCCGCCGTCATTATCTCGTGCAGTCTGATGCTCTGTCAAAGGAAACGCCCGGGATATAGTGTATCGGGTTTATATTGGTATATTTAGAACGTCAAGGTTGTCATAATTCATTCCTCTCTCCTTGTAACGAGAAAGCAGTCACAACAATACGTCAACACGTATACCGTTACCTCTGACGTCACAATATTTTTTTATGACGTCAAACGATCAACAAGGGGCGCCACCAACAGCTTTACGCACATTTTCGCAACATTTCATTTTATCTACGTTCCTTTGTTCTCGCACTCCGAACCGCGGGAAGCGTTTACAGATAGACACGCAAATTTAGAGTGCTTTCACCGGTTCCCAAGTTCAAATTATTTTGAGATCGCTTTGCACGGGGCTAACTGCTAGTTACGCCAGGGACTTCAGGCCACCAAGTGATTCTGCTTAAAGAATGTTCCCACGCATTCCTTTGTATCTCTAGAATCATAGCGTGCGTACAACTAGAAAACTAAAAATGATATGCGCCTTGAAGCATCGTGACAAAAAGAAGTGCACCAGCTACATCACTACATACTGACGTCACGAACAAATGACAGTAACACCAGTAATTTTTAACTTACTGAACTATATTCATATTTGTAGCACTCGTTTGGCACTGTTATCCTTGGAGAGATTTGCCGCGCCACACATACCCTGAAGTCCATCACAAGTAGCACGCGCAATTATATATATTTATAAAATGCAGATGAGCACGACCGACTGAGCGTTGAAAGTCACCTTGGGGTGAATCTAAGGTCCATTGAGCAGCGCAGCGCCGCTGCCAAGGGGCTACAAACTTAGCGGTCGGACGCTGATTAAAGCCTTAACCACACGTACGCGTTACAAGGCGTCTGCAGCATATCCACGGACTGAATAATGATGAGTGGGGCGAAGCATCCGTCCGTCCATCGATCCGTCCGTACCTGCGTCCGTGCATCCGTCCACGCGCCCGTCCGTCTGCTTGTCTGTCTCGAACCACCACCTCGAATATTTTCATCATATACTCATCATATAGAAGTACCGCCATCCAGCGGACATTCCAAGGACTCAACGAGAGGTGGCCACCTACTACTACTACTACGACGGCCACTACTACTACTACATACATCGCGGACGGACTACACACGGCATATATAAGGAGCACACGGCATATATAAGGAGCATATATGGGGCTTTATATAGGCTCCGCATGATCATACGTGCGGCCGATACACAGAACAATCTCGGGGTAAGCACCTGTGTTCAATAAGCTTGCGTAGCACACCGACTGGGGCGCCTCTGGCGGATTGCGCGAAGTCCCCAACAACAAAAACATGGTTTCCACTCTTGGTTTTCTTGTGTCAGCCATTCCGTAAAACGAAATGCGAAGGAATGCTTGTATGCTTAGGTGATTCATGTTCACAATTTGTGTGCACTTTATTTAGCGCACTAAACGAACAAGGACGAAAAAACGACGCGGACACAGCAACTTTCAACGTATGCTTTATTATTAATGTAACACATTGGAAAACTAAGCATACCCTTGTAATTAGCACTATGTCCACGTCATTCTATCATACTTGTTCGTTTAGAGCGCTTAATAAAGTGAACTCCAAGGAATGGTATATGCATGAACAGCTAGGAGTGGGACGAGCAAACGAAATGAAACAGTCATGCATATGCTAACAGCGTATAAAGGCTCAGCGACAGAGTTGTCCGTAACGCCTAGCTGAAGCGCTCGAGACCATGCATGTATGTGCATGTATGCATGTATGTGAAGAGGGGTACTTATATGCACATGCACTTACTGCTGCCTAACGCGCGAGGCGGTGGAAGAAAAACGTTAGTGGAGACGCCATCATCCTCCTACTTTCTAAACCTCACTGCGAACACGTTCACACGCGTGAACTGCGTCGCATTACTGTATTGTTAGTGCCTTCTTGTGTTCTTCATTTGCATTTTGCTTTACTGTATTTAAAAGAAGTATAACTTTAGGGCCAGTTGGTAATGAATGCTTGGTAAAGTGAAGCAATATTAGATCGGAGAAAAAACAGCGAGTGGGCAAAATCCGTCTATTAATTGCGCTGAAATTGACAAATATGCGCTTTCGTGTCACTTTTGGCGCCATTTGCTTTCAAGTCGTGAAGCAGTTAGAGCTCACGAACGCGTGTTATTTCCTGTCCCACTGTTGTAGGCAGGTGATCTACGAGCATCCTTAGTGTATTAGCAGCTTCTGCATGGCGTAGCAAGTTTTCGCAGAAAAAAGAGATCACAGCGCAGTTAGTCAAATCAGTAAGTAAAGAAGAAAAAAAAAAAGGCCTCGCGAGGTCGGCCAATTGTTTTGACGTTCACCGCTACATCGCAGCAGGCGATGATAAACGCGACGCAACGGAAACGAGGTCATATATCGCCTACAAGGCCCACGAGCGCGCGCCACGAGGTTCTGGCTGCCGATTGCCTTGAAGTTTGAAGCGCGACAACTGCTATCATGTATGTAATTGCAAGCTGGACATGAGACGTTTGTACGCGTGCTCCCTGGAAAAGCAAACAGCGCAAAAGATGAAGACCTGCAGTTGCGAGAATGACGAGTTGTAATGTTCGACATTAGAGAACTTGCTACTTCTTTTAAAATAAATGCTTCACTCGCGAGTCGGCGTTCGATTTTGTCACTTTGCACTGTCCTTCATGATCGTTAGCGCTGTCCAGTCCTTGGTAAGAACCGCCACTGTTTATACTATAGAAAAACCTTCAGTAGACACCGACCGCGTGCGTGTTACAGTGCGTACTTCATAAGAGGATGTGTACTACGAGTATAGGCTCATTTTTCGATATGCCCCGCCGCGGTGGTCTAGTGGCTAAGGTACTCGGCTGCTGACCCGCAGGGCGCGGGTTCGAATCCCGGCTGCGGCGGCTGCATTTCCGATGGAGGCGGGAATGTTGTAGGCCCGTGTGCTCAGATTTGGGTGCACGTTAAAGAACCCCAGGTGGTCAAAATTTCCGGAGCCCTCCACTACGGCGTCTCTCATAATCATATCGTGGTTTTGGGACGTTAAACCCCACAAATCAATCAATCAATCAATCAATCATTTTTCGATCCTGCGGGATTTCATGCGGGCTAGCAAACACGATCACTCCCTCCCCTTTTAGCCACACCCCATTCTCTCCCTATTTACGAAGAATACGCGCTCCCTGACATCCCTTCGCAAACACGGTGAGAGTGCAGAAGGTTCGCACACCCGAATGGGCGCATGGTGGCGCGGTTGTTTGCTCAGTCTCAATGAAAAATCCGTGCGCACAGAGCTCTGTTTCGCAAACGGATGACAACAAACAGCTGCGCTATGAGAGTTAGTACTGTACATGCTATACGTTTAGGTAGCACATACAGAAGATATCGCAGATGGATAACGCTGAAGTCACTGTGCATGTCATTTTTAGGTAGCATATACAACTCCAGCGTTAACCGGCATTTGCCATCGTTTTTTTCTTTAGGAGTCCTGTGCTGTTTTTATAAAAAGTCGAAAGCTTGTTCAACAACAAAGCCGTTATAAGCGCGTTAGCACTCTGTAACAGTAACATACAACACAAATGACGAAGTCTATTTACGTAAATTTTCCACATAAGCATGTGGAAGGAACTAACAATGAAGTTGCTCGTAATCTAACAATCTCCTAATATATATATTTTTTTCAGATATAACATCCAACAGCGGTTAATCATCACCCCTTTCTTAATAAAGATCACACTCATTCATTCATTTTCTTCCACTTCTATGCTCCCATTTCTATTTATTTTTTTCCTTCCCCTCTCTAATACCATTGAGACGATGGGTGTTTGAATGTCACTTGGGCATTTAAAATTTTCGTGTTGTCGAAACGCGGCCAACGAAGACAGGAACCCTGAACGTTGCGCGACGCCGCGGCGACAAAGCTGTATACAGTCCGGCCTGTACAGAGCGACAGCAACGTTCTCTGTATAGGGCGATTTATTTACAACCAACTTAGTATTCAGTAAAAGAGAGAGAGAAAAGAATGGTAATAAAACCTCTCAAAGGGCCCGCGGCGTTATTCTCACGGAAAAGCGGGACAAGTAAAATAATTCCTTTTTTTTTTCCCCAGAGGGTGCGTTGAAGTGGTTGTTGCTTTGAGAATAAAATACGACTAGTGTCGTTTTTTATCCTCTAAACAACTGTCAGATTCTCGAAGGGGCCCATCGCTACTCGCTAAGCCTACAGCATCGATTACGTAAGCATAACTCTCGGAAACGGTGCTGAATCGACACGAATTCTACCAAAGCTGGAGAGTAACGTCATGGACACGAGTTTAAAGCACATAAAAGCACCATTACGGGGCTAATAATAGTTCAATATCCGGGGTTGAACGTCCCAAAAACCACGATACAATCTTGAGAGACGGCGCAGTGCAGGGCTCCGGAAATTTCGACCACCTGGTGTCTTTAACGTGCACCTAAGTCCACGGGCGGCAAAACTTCTCGCCTCCATCGTAAGTGCAGCCGCCAGAACCGGGGTTCGACACCACGACCTCCGGGTTGGCAGTCGAGTGCCACAACCACGGCGGGACATCAGTACGGAGCTACAGAGCGCACGACGGCCACCTGACGGATTCGAGATGGGCGTCAACCACTTTCCCCAGTGCGTCTATTCACCTTTTCATAAACGCCTCCCTGGGCGCCGCCATAGCCTTCCTTGGGCTGTGCAAATTGGCGCGTCCCCTCGAAAATGCACTGACAACACTGCGCCCTTAGCCTTGGTACTCCCGCGCACAGCCCATCATGGCGGTGTTTTTTTCCTTCCTGCGAAAAGGTGTATGGGCTTCTCGAGCGGGCCCATGAGGCGCATACCACACCCGCAGTTCCGTCATACGAAAAGCATTTTGGTTAGAGCAGGGCGTTGCACAGATTCGGCAAGGTCAGCTAGTACGGTACGGTACGGTACGGACACACACACACACACACACACACACACACACACACACACACAAGAGCGAAAAATGACGGCGCATTCTTGCAATCTCGACGCCATGGAGACCCCACGAGGCCGCCGCAGCTGCATGCCGCCGTGTCCGCCGCGACTTCGCGCGAAACAGCGCACGGCAGCGGCGCATCAAGTGCGAGCAACGGTGCATTGTGCGCCCGCGCTACACGAAGGCAGTAAATACGGGAACCCACGTGATGCGGCGGCCGTCCTATCTCTGTCGGAGAAAATGATTATCGATTGCGAACGTTTCAACAATAGAAGCACGTATGTGAGGCCAACGCACAAGGTGGGAGGTGGTCAATAAATATATCGGCCTTTCATTCACACTTGGCACGACTGAGCTGTTTTTCTTTTGTTACTTTTTGGATTTTTCTCTTTAGGCGAAAACAGCAAGGCAAGTGACGTGGACGAGAGAAATGCACTGTGCACGAACAGTATTAAAGCGAAGCATTTCTGTAAATTCCGTTCACTTTTTTTTTTAGCGCACTAAACGAACAAGGACGGGAAAAGAATGACGCGGGAAAAACGCTTTATCCGCGTCGCTCTTTTCGTTTTTTTTTTCGTTTAGTGCGCTACAAAAAAAAGTTATCAATATTAACCAGCATGTCCGAATATACGCGCATTTTTTTTTGTTATTCAATAAGCATCGTTTTTTCGAGCGATAACTGCGAGAAAAACATACAGTGGGACATATATAGGAATCGCAGCGTCGAAATTGCAACGTCATACATGCACATTGCACACTACACAGCACTACATAGCGTTTTCTTATACGTATACGGCACGTACACATGCCTGTGCGTTAACGAATAAACGCGACTCCATCGTAAAGCACCTGAGCAGATGTATGGGTGGAGGGACCTTAGTCAGGCAGAGGTAATCTGCCTTTAATCCCTTCCACGTAGGCAATCTTTTTTTTCTCGTTTAAATAAGCAGTGAATGAATAAAAATAGAAGAACAAACAAACAATACGCAAACAACGAATCCGCGATGATGTCCTCGCAGTGCAAACCCAGATTACTAAAATCGCGATCACTATCGGGGCGATTTGCACGTGAATAGATTACCTGTCGTGCCTTCCCGCACGAGAAGACCTGCCGAAGAGGTCTTAAACAACTCCGACCATCGCCGCCCGATTACACGGGTCGTGAGGGTACGTCTCGTCGCTCAACACAATGCCGACGGGACGGAAATGATTCCGCCCGCACTTTTTTCCACGGCGGCCTTCACGGGACTACCTTCGATCTGTCTTCTTTTCTATCCTTCCTTCCTCTTTCCTTTCCAACCGTCCAGTTGTTTACAATAAAACCAGCATTGAAACGCATACAAACGTGTCTAGTAACCTTCTCTTTATTTAGGGGCAAAGCTCCTTATAGCGGCACCCGTTCGTCCCTCGTAGCCGCTGTAGTATGTAACAAGTATAACATTTTGACTTTCAAGGCGGTGCCGGTGAGAGATTTCTTCTGTGCGTTGTTGAACAATAAAAGATTGTGCTCAATGTACATGCCAATGGCTGCTCAGGGGGAACGAGAGACAGGAGCATTCGGCTTTTAGTTAACGCACACGCTACGATCCCCATTAGCACCCATTGGCATGTACATTGAGCACTATCGGACAAAAAAGGGTTGCTACGTTACACTCGCCGGCTGTAACCTCCTTAGTTTTAGAAAGGTTTAGCGAGCGTTGAGCCGCAGTGCCATGAATACAGTGAACTAGTATATACTATGAACTCGAGGTGGTTAAAGGTGGGAAGTAGACACGAAGCGCAAGCCGTAAGAAAGTGTGCATGTGCCACCTCCCGTTTAGTCCGGTGCTTCTATATGGGGAATATAAGATGAAAAGATGCGAGATGGTGGTACTTGGAGTGTTGAATAGATGGACGAACGGACGCACAGACGCATGAACAGACGCAGGGGCGGATGCATGGACGAACGCAGGGACGGACGCACGAACAGACGCACGCACGGACGGGCGGATGGACGCATGGACGGTCACACAGACGGACGCATGGACGGACGGAAGCAAGAACGAATGGGCGGACGAATGCTTCGCCCCACTCTCCATCATTCACTCCGTGGATATGCTGCCAATTTTTTTCTTGTCCTATCCCTCCTATATTTTTTATTGCCCATACCTGATCCCTGTGTCGACCTGTTGAGGTGCCTTCGTAAGAAGAGACAGTGACGGGTCTGAACTTTTCTCCTGATATAACCCCTTAGAGGTCACCTTCCTTTTCGAGATTCATCAGCTAACGAGAAGAGAATAGTTTTTTTTTTATTTCCAGAAATAAAAACGTTCTGACGGATACTATCGGCTAAATGCTGTTGTCAAACAGCTTGACTGAGTCGACGGAGAGATAAGTAAGTACCACCAGCTCCAATTAGAATTCCAGTGAGCTTACGAAGTTTAGAGCGCAAGTAATCGTCAAGAACAACAGCAGAGTCTAGTGGCTAAGGTACTCGGCTGCTGACCCGTAGGTCGCGGGATCGAATCCCGGCTGCGGCGGCTGCATTTCCGATGGAGGCGGAAATGTTGTAGGCCCATGTGCTCATATTTAGGTGCACGTTAAAGAACTCCAGGTGGTCCAAATTACAGGAGCCCTCCACTACGGCTTCTCTCATAATCATATGGTGGTTTTGGGACGTTAAACCCCACAAATAAATCAAGAACAACAGCAAAATAGAAAGGACCTGCGACCCTCTGCATCCGGTATGCCGGCTACAGAAGACCTAAATTCACCTATTCATGTATGTATTTATTTAGAACTCAACAGGATGCTGCTGCTGCTGCTGCTAAGGACACCCATCGTTGATGGAGACGACCTGGATGTGTTGGAGAAGACGACGCTTTGAAGGTAGTGTCGTCGCGCGACCTAAGGTTGTTGAAGTACCCCAGCACTCTTCCGAAAATACACTGGTCTACAGCCACTCGTCTGCGTCTATTCGCACAACATTCCCCCCCCCCCCCCCCTCCCAAGCATGACATTGTAAAACGAAGAGGGAACGAGACGCGTGACTGCGTCCGTTGCTGGCCGCGCGATCAGCGTTCATGCTCAAAGTTCGTGCACAACCTCGATTGTGCGTGCCGTCAGTGACTCGAAGCTAATGGTCGTACGACCATTTATTCATTATTTCACTCAATTCATTGAGTCAGTCAGTCATTCAGTCTACGCAAGTCTTTCATGACAGTTGGTGCCGTTCAGACTTCTTCAGCGTGACTCAATACCAATCAATCAAAGGTGGCCCATCCAAGTCCCAGATGCAACGGTCGGGGTCTGCGAGAGGGGCACTATACCGGCGCAGCGCTCAGGATCCACACCGATCAACTATAGAGTTCTTGACAAAGCACCCGCGCAAACGTATTAGCACAGCAGAGCCCAGCGGAATATTTTACGTAATACACATAGTGCGCGTGTGCAGCCGGTCTCTTTCCAGTCGCTATTTATCACGGTGTCGTTCCAATTCGAGTAATCTGATAGTCGTGCGTCCATTCGTACTATTTACCTACATTTTGTCTTCTTGTTGTTTTTCTCTTTCTCTAACGCTACTTGAATACATCATCAATCGTTTATGACATTCACCAGCTGCGTTGATGTCGTGTACCTGCTATTGTATCTGCCGTCGTGTCGAACAAACATTCATATAGCCAATATGCACTGAAAGCAGTAGTTTTCAAGCATACGCAAATACAACCAAAGAAAAAGTAATTGAAATAAAAGCAGGCGTTCGGTCGCTAATGAATTCTCGGTCAAAATGATACCGAGACGGCCGGGAAATCAATTCCCCACGTCGAGCTTACAAAAAAAAAAAAAGTGTTGCAGCACCAAAGACTACATAAAAAAAAACATAGGGGACGTGGGAGCAACTGGGCCATCCTGAGAAGTGTAACCGTACAACACGTTTGTGGTAAATGGCTACGCGTTCATACAGAACTCATGAAATACAGTCCAAAATTACACAGCCGGCATAAAAGGTGCCGTGCCAGTGGTGGCTGAACGATAGATAATGTTCGCTAAAGTTCGCCGATTGACGTCTAGTATTGGTGAAATAATGACGTTTCGAATAATGCTTACGTAATACGGACCACTCCACCAGTAGGAAATTTATGTCTGAAGTTTCCGCGTGTGCACACGTGTGTGTGCGTCTGCGTGTTTATGCGACAGTGACTCACTACTAAAGCTAAACAACATTTTCTTCGTACCTCCGTCCCTTTGAACGGCAGTTGGCGCGGCAGACAACGGATTTTTTTTAATTTTTCAGTCATTCCTTTCACGGAAAAGATCATTTGGCAGCAGGTCAAGAGCGATGCCGTTTCACGGGCGTAAATACTTATACGCGCGCTGGAGATGAGACCAACGGGCCAGGGACATCGTGACACTCTGTGCAGAACCACTTAGTGCATGCGACTGTATACGGTTACTGTATACGCTCTAGCATATACAGTAACTCTACATGCTACACAGCAAAGTGTATAGCGCGTCAAAAGTGGGTGCCACTGAGTTTCACCAACTGGAAAGCTGGCGCTGCGGTCATACAGCCACCATGGGAATGACGGGTAGTACATGTATTTGCCTCTTCGTACTTCCGGCTTCGATCACACCAGTGGGCTCGTTTATTCTCGCGTTTTCACGTTTGGCTTGGATAAAAGGATAAAATAATGAATCATTGTGAACTTTGCGAACCAATTTGAATTCGTGAGACCAAGAGGTCAAGGTGGCCAGGCAGAACCAACCAGAACGTTTGCCGATTTTCATCTCGAGACGAAGCGGCTGCGGACCACGTGAAGCTAAACGGAGGTGTATATAGGCTGGTTCACACCAGCGACCAGCAGTGGTCGCGCGACCATTTGCGACTACCGACCAATTTGCGAGCGGCGTTCACACCAGCAAGGCTACACGGGAGCGACCGGAATTCGAAAACCCGGAGAGTCACGTCCGGATCTCGTTATCTGCGAGAACTCTGGAGACCGGCGCCGATCAGCTGATCGCCGCTAGCCGAGTGAGCGGAGCGAACCGAGCGCGCCGCATCTCTTATTTTCGTCCGTTCTCGCACAGCGTTCCCACTAGCGTCAAGGAGTTAGATTCAAGCGAAGAACAAGAGATGGCCACGGCGCTGATGCGATATATGTCATAGTGCCAGCGCTGGCAGCACAGAAGCCTCCGAAGAGAAAAAAAAAAAAAAGCCGGTGGTGGGTGTGACCGTCCCTTCGATCGCGGGAGTTGGCCGGCCATGCAAGCCGCCCACCTCGCAAGCTGCGCTGAGACGACGAGGAGTATTTCCGAGAGTCGTACGCATTCAGAAACAGTCTTTTAGCGCTGCATTGAAGGCGGTGACAAGTCAACTTCGAGACAAAAAAAAAAAAAAGATTCTGAATGAATACGTGGGAAAGATAGTGCACAACCTATTTTTCTCTTTATTTCGACAGTGTTTAGCTTCTTGCGATTGCCGCCACGTAAATTGGACACTTCGCTCGAGCTGCTGCGCCCCGCCATCTCCAAGCCAAGTATTCCGTGGTGGCCATGGTGCCACAGACCCAGAGGATCGCACTCGTTTGTATCTGGCGGCAGGAAGCCAGCGCAATGAAAAAGCAAAAGAACGAAAATTGAGCATCGCTGATTGGTTCCAGCAGCTTTGCGACTGCAGTCGCACGACTGAAAAAACCAGTCAGAAACCGACTAGCCAAAGCAGTCGCTTTGCGACCATTCGCGACCAGTCGCGAGTGTTTGCGCGACCTCTGCTAGTCGCCGGTGTGCACCAACCTTAAGAACAAGAGTTTGAGCAAATCCGTGTACGATCCAACTCACCCCCAATCACGCTAGCTCAAGCCGCCGTATTGAAACTCTCAAAGACACTAGTGCCAGAGTTACCTCTATAGTGCATTTATAAAAAAAGAACACTACGGTGGGCGCGATCCAATTAAATTACGCGGTGAAACCTCCGCTCGATCCGTCATAAGAGTTTTCTAAAATTAACCAGAGGGCATGCACTCTGGCGCTGCGATCGTTCAACGACCATGGGAATGACGGGTAGTGCACAGATTTGCCTATAGTCTTCGTACTTGCGGGCGGCGAATCACACTTGTGGCTTCGTTTATTGCTGTGTTTCGGTTTTGTTTCGAAAGGAAAGAACGAACCCTTTTGAACATCGTGACCATATTTGAAGATGTAAGCCTAAAAAATAATGCAGTGAAGCACAACCGCTGAACATTAGCCGATTTTTGTTTCGTGAGAAAACGGCTCCAAGCCACACGAACACACGCGGAACCAGGAACAGGGCCCCGCCGCGGTGGTCTAGTGGCTAAGGTACTCGGCTGCTGACCCGCAGGTCGCGGGTTCAAATCCCGGCTGCGGCGGCTGCATTTCTGATGGAGGCGGAAATGTTGTAGGCCCGTGTTCTCAGATTTGGGTGCACGTTAAAGAACCCCAGGTGGTCGAAATTTCCGGAGCCCTCCACTACGGCGTCTCTCATAATCATATCGTGGTTTTGGGACGTTAAACCCCACAAATCAATCAATCAACCAGGAACAGGCCAGAAGTACGTAGATTAGACAAATGTGTGCACTACCCATTATTCCCGTGCTCGCTGAAGCGCCGTGCGTAGCAGCTTCGATAGACACTACAGCCAGAGTTCCCTCTAGTGTACATTAAGAAACTATGCTCCGCGTACCTGTCACCCGCGCACGAAAAGTGAAATGATGCCACACATGCTCGCGTTCACACCCGTTTACGTACTTGGCTTTGCTTCTACGCTGATTGAATGGCATTCTTTTCAATGGTATAACATATCTTAATAAAACGAGGTCACATGTAGTTGGGCTGAATGTACAGGCGCGCTCAATGTCACTTGCAACACGTGGTCTCACGAGTTGAAATTGACTGATATGTGGGGTTTTAACGTCCCAAAACCACCATTTGATTATGAGAGACGCCGTAGTGGAGGGCTCCGGAAATTTCGACCACCTGGGGTTCTTTAACGTGCACCCAAATCCGAGCACACGGGCCTACAACATTTCCGCCTTTATCGGAAATGCAGCCGCCGCAGCCGGGATTCGAACCCGCGACCTCGGGGTCAGCAGCCGAGTACGTTAGCCACTAGACCACCGCAGCGGGTCTCACGAGTTGAAAGACTGCGCGCATATGGCTCCCACTTGTTTTTTTTTTATTTTAACAACTAGATATCATTTTCTCATTTAGGATCAAATCCAAGAGAGTGCTTAGTAATGAAAACACAAGCTAGTGGAAGCCATGCGCAATCTCCGCACTCGTTAGGCCACGCGCTTGCGTGTTTAAAGCCATATTGAGCACAACTGCAAATGACGACGGACATGACTATAACAAAAAAAAACCATGGAATTGGTTTGGTGAAAATCGCTCCCGTATATTAAGAAGACACACGAGATGAACAAAGCGAAGTCTTCTTCTCCTCCGTTGCATTTATTTATTTTCTCCCCCCGCAGCTTTCGGCCCCTCACGTAGTGCTGCACTGAGAGATTACAGCGCAGGTCTTAGCAATTTGTGACCCGATTGATGGCGTCATGTCACATTTGCTACGCCGGTGGACACGCTTTCGTAACACCTCAGACCACCACGTCACTTTTAACTGACTTACTGTAACTTTCGTTTCTCGCCATATATGTAGTGTATATAGACGCCACTGCCGACGAGATCTCGCGAAATGTTGTCAGGCGTTACCGAACATACCGAGTCGAACCTCGTGACTCACGAGAGAGTAGTGAGAAATTAGGGCAAATGCCTTAACGTCTCATGGCAACTATACTGCTAACGTTAGGCGTCAATTTATGCACCAATTTCAGCAGCGAATGCGTGACGCGTGGGATATTATCGAGTTATAAGGACGGAGGAACAACAAAACGGACGTTTAAAACTCAATCTTCATACGAGCAAACCTTCACAGCTCTGTAATGCATGACCACGTGGTGCACGTGACTTAAAAAAAAAAAGTGCTGCCCCTTTCGCCACTTCCTGTGTTAGCGCTATAATATTAACAGCCTGTGAAAGAAGTGGGCGACAGTCAGGACGCCTTGCAAGAACTAATAAATGCTTTGACACTGAAAAACAGCGCGCGAAGAGAAAGTGCGGGTGTGCTGCAAGAATGGAGCAAGGCGACGGCGCGTCACGGTGTGGACGACGTCAAAAAGGGACGCTATAGATAGAAGTCTAGGAAGCCCGCAAGCCCACCCAAGAGCGCCAAGCCCAGAGGCTGGGACCCACCGCAGCAGCGCAGTAAGTTTTGAAGGGACAATATAAAGAGGAAAACAATTTCGTGTTATTAGTTATTTACCCTTACACAATTCCCAAATCGCTACTCTCGCCGCGAAAAAACGCCCAAAAATAAAAAAAATGCTGGTGGCGAGGCCGCCTTGGAATTCCTGCACCAAACGTCGTGACGTCATCGATTTTGGCGGTATTCAGCGAGGCCTATACGTAGCTCTTGATACGTAAACATGACGCGTAATGTCTTCTGGTGAGGCCAGAGACTTGACATATAAAGTTTCGTGAAACTTCGTCGAGCCACTGTGGGCGACAAGTATACACGTTGAAATTCGTGACGTCACGCCCGAAGATTTCGGCGCGAAACTTAAAAACCGGCAATTGGACCTTGATGTTCTCCTGTAATAATAAACGTATGCTAGCAAGAGTAACGACATAAGATTTCTCAGAGAACACTTTATTAATCTCAACCAATTCGTTGTTTCCCTTTAGTCCCCCTTTAAAAGCCAAAAAGGACTCGAGTTCACCCGTATGGCGAACCACCCAAATACGTCAACGCTTCTGAATTCCGGCCAACCGGGAACGAATCTGCGACATCGCTCTCAGTGCAGTATGTAAGAAGGCTCGTGTGTCACTGCTAGCCGTAATCGCACAGCTCTCGCAACCAAGCGTAGTGCGCACAGCATCAAAGACTAAAGTCAAAGACTAAATAATGCAAGTCCACTTCATAACGATCGTTTTCACTCAGTGGTACAACGGCGCGCAACACTGGCTCATACACTTCACCGTCAGACCCAGCACCACGATAAGCGGTCAGATCTGTAGCAAGAAAAACGTGGGTATCACGACAAGTTGCATAATTGTTTATTTATCCTTCCAAATACCACAGAGGCTCAAACAGGGAGGACAATAAAATTTCGGGCATAAAAAAAAAGTACATTATATAGTATACGACAAGTTGTGTAACACATTGTACATAAGAATAAAATAAAAATACCATCAAATCGTGTTCAGAACAACTAAATAAAAAGATCACTGAAATTTTCCAAAACACGTGCAATGAACATGAAGTCGCACGTACTACACTAGGCACTGCAACATTAAAATTAAACGCTACCGTTATTACGCCTCGAGAGCACTTCCTACAAATATACGCACTTAGTGCTTCCGATCATTTTTTTCATGCATTCTTTTATTTTTCTATACTTGTGCGTATCTTGCATATTACCACCACGATGCTGGAACAACCAGCGCTATAGCGTAGTTCTAGCTTCCCACATTTTCTTTAAATAAGAAAATAAATTTTCGAACAAGGCAGACTTTAGCCGCCTCTGTACACGATGGTTATATGATCAAAGGAGAACGGCTGTCCATCCATTTTGGTCTTCTTTGCGCAGCAGGAACGGCGACCCTCCTCCTCTAACCCTCCGCCCCTTTTTTTTTTCTTCTCCAGCAGTCAATCGAAACAATCCGACACCAAGTTAGGCGAATCTACGCACTATGTAAGCGCATACGTGCAGCGCGATGGGACGGGAAACGTTAGGAGCAACGCCGAGAGGAACAAAAAGTTGAAACGTGGGCTTGTAGGTAAAGTCACGAAAATTCGGTTGCAGCGCGAACTCGAGACAAGGACACAAGGAGCGCTGCGTGTGTTGGCTCGCTTCTCGTGCCGAGTTCGCGCTGCAACTAAATCCCGCTAGAGAAAAAAAATGAAGGCAGCGGTGCAGAGTAGAAGGCGAACAGTGGAAGAAAAAGAAAATAACCCATTAGGCACCAGCGTGACGCATCCTGATGAAGCCTTTCAATTCATCTTAAGAAACGCACACGCAAGTAAAAAAAACAAACAACAACACTGCATTACATCTTTTAGGTTGCCCCTCAAATACACCACGTGGCAGTAGAAGTTTCTTTTGTTTATTGGCGTGCTGATAAAATAGGCCGAAACAGACATAAAAAAAGATTTCAAAATTCCTTGACACGAATGCAAAAAGCAGTCTTTTTTTTTTTTTGTCTCAGTCAATGGATTGATCCCCCTGCAAAGCTTTCTGCTCCTAACGAGGTTTTAGCATTACCTCCGAGATTGGAGGCATAGCGAGCATTTAATCAGTATATCCGATAATTCACGACTATAACGAAACGCTCGCGGAAGGTCACGATATTGTATTTCAGTGGTTGCCGAGTCATTGCGGAATCGTCGGCAATGACCGCGCGGATGAAGCTGCTCGATCGGCTCATGACCAAGACCAGCGCACGCCCATACCGCTCTTGAGAACGGACGCTGCAAGGCTACTACAATCACTTGCTCGCCGTATATCTCTCCTACAGTGGAATACGCAGGGTTTCTCCAACACGCACCTGTATTCGATCGACCCAAACTTGCAACTTCGTTTGCCATCCGGGCTCCCACGATGCGCTGAAACTTTACTGTGTCGCATGAGGTTGGGCATGACATTTACGAATGAGTACTCTCGTCTCCTTGGAATGGCGAGCACTTCGGCATGCAAAATCTGCGCCTGCGAGGAAACGCTTGAGCACATTCTATGTCATTGCCCAGCATACCAGTCTGAACGACGTATTATGCAAGCCAAGCTCCGTCAGCTGGATTCGCGGCTGCTTACAGAAGAGAAGATCCTGGGACCTTGGCCGACGGTCTCCCATACACGCAAAGCCACGAAAGCCCTCTTGAACTTCTTAAGGACCACCAGACTTGACGACCGCTTGTGAAAGAACAGTGTGAGACCGTGCTGTGAAGTCTCGAGCTGACTATTGATCCTTCACGTTCTTACTCCTTTTCTATCTCTTTCCTTTCTATTATTCTCCCTTTCCCCCACCCCAAGTGTAGGGTAGCCAACCGAGCCAAGCTTGGTTAACCGCATGCCTTTCCTCTCTCCTTCTCCCTCTCTCTCTCTATGCGCTTTCACTGGTTCTGCACTGCCTCCATGATCGGCAACGTCGACTAAGCGACGATGTCGTCATGCGATGTTAAGTTACGCGAAGTCATAATGACGTCACGAATTTTGGCTGTATGTTACATCACACTGTGAAGCGGTCACGTGTGTTTCTTTGCGCATCACTCGTGTTGCCACCAACGGTAAAGTCTGGCGTTCGATGAGAATCTGGGGATAGGAAGGAAGGACATGGAGCTTAGCCAGTTCTCCGACCAACAGGCTACCTTGTACGGGTAGTAAATGATGATGAAAAAGGACGGTAATAAAAGAAAACGGCCTTAGTAAGCTGAACCGGACAGGTTTTGTATGCGTAGAGCAGATAACACGAGACTCGCTGTTAAGGAAAGCCAAGCGCAGGCGAGGAGGTCGCAGCACTTATATTTTGCGTTTTCTACACAGAGTGGATATATACGCGAGAAGTGCGCCGAAAAAGAAAAAAAAAAAACGGTATAACGCCGCGCTTTTCCTGGTCAGCTTTCGTGGTCCCGATGGACTGCGAGCCCCTGTCGCGTGAGGCGGCTCGACGGGTCACAAAACGGGAACCATAAATAAATAATAATAATAAATAAATAAATAAATTTAATAAAACTAAGTATACAACGAAGCGAAAGATGTGCGAAAACGACGTATAATAACAAGTCAATAACAAACATATTCTAGTTGACGCTAGGGGAAAAAACACTTCACTCATTACTAGTCCTTCTCGAGCTTCAATAACACATCTCGTGAAAGTTGGTTGTACATCATCACAAGGCAGGAACAGCGCGCACCTCACGAATGCAGACACAATTAGGCACACGAGGCTCGTCCGCTGGTTATTTCTTCTGTTATTTGTTAGAATATGTTATTTTCTTCGTAAAATCGCAAAGCTATAATTGGTGGAGAAAGCGGCGACTGTATAAAAAAAAATTCTCGTAGTTTACACCACGGAAAAAGGAGTATTTGAGGAAGAGAAACTCCCAGGCCGCGCCAGCGGGCGAGGGCGACGGGATAGTGTAACGGAGCCACGTCTTCACACTGTTGCACGCTATGCATGAAGCGGTGCGCGACGGAATGAGGAAGTTTACTACAGGCATAACCTGGATTCTGATAGCAGAAAACGGGGAAGGGGGAGAAGGTGTGCGACGAAGGCATAAACGTGGGCTTTATTTAGTGGGGACGCATTCCCCAGATCGACCATTTCCAATGACAGTTAAAGAATTACAGCCAAGCGTTTTTTTTTTTCACATTTAAGCACATTTTAGGGACCCGGGCTGTCGTATGATGTCTTTGCAGGCGAAATTACACATAAAAAAAGCAACCAAAAAGTAAGAGGAAAAAATGGCTGAAGAGAAAGGACGAAATATATAAAAATAAAATGAAAAAAAAGTATAAAAGGAACGAAATGATGACGAAAGCAAAGAGGAAAGAATAAGAAAACAGGAGAGAAAAAAAAAAGCCACCGAGCTGCGCAGTTCTTTCAGTAATGGCACCACTAGTTCGAAGCTGCCTTAGTTTCTTCTTTATTTTGCAGAAGTTGCACTCGTACACGAGGATACATGAAAACCAACGTCAAGTCCATAACGGCTGTACACTACAACGCTTGCTATCAACTTAATTATACATTTACAGTAGAATAAACTTATGATATAACGATTCTAAATTGCATTTGAACAGAGTAACAGAACGAGAGGGGGGGGGGAGAAATAAACTTAAAGGACAACTTTATTTTGCCATCGTCTATGTATCGCTGGCATGCTACGACTAAAAGATTGCAGTAGAAAGGGAAAAAATGAAGAAAATTATGACCAAGTGAAGCCGATAAAATTATTTACAGTTAGAGTATCAAGAAAGCCAAGGCTTTCTTATGTAAGATATTCCATCGTTAGAGCCCAGCTATGTTAGTGGCCAGCGGTTATCTTGCCTACGCGCTACACGCCCGGCCCATGTACATCTCTCCTTGATTTCAACTATGATATACTTGACCCCAGTTTGTTCCCTGATCCACTCTGCTCTCTTTTCGTCTCTTAAGGTTACACCTACCATTTTCCTTTCCATCGTTCGCTGCGTCGTCCTCAATTTAAGCTGAACCCTCTTTGTAAGCCTCCAGGTTTCTGCTCCATGGGTAAGTACCGGCAAGATGCAGCTGTTATATACCTTCCTGCAGAGAATGCAAGCGGGTTATGGGAGAGACAGAAAGGTGGGCAGATGATGTTAGGAAGTTTGCGGGTATAAATGGCAGCAGCAAGCACAGGATTGAGTTGACTGGTGGATCATGGGAGATGACTTTGCCCTGCAGTGGACGTAGTCAAGCTGATGATGACGTTAGTGGTAATCAGTGGCGTAGCCAGGTGTTAGCACACCGGGCTACTTCCAAGTCACCACTTCCAAGAGCACGAGTCTTCCCTTTAATGATGTTGAATGAACGTACAAATGAATGAACATTCCAGCAAAATAGAAGAAGTGGGCCTAGAGAGAAAAGCAACAACAAAAATTACTTCGAAAAACTCCGCGCGGGAGTTTCACAAAGTAATTTTAAAATTTTGTTGTTCTAGAAAATACGCACGGAAGCACAGTCATGCCACCATGCATTGCAAGTAGTCAGGTCGACAGAGCTGCACATTTAAATATAAACAGGAGGGTCTGAGAAACGTCCATCATGACTCTGCCAGTCATTACATGTAGAGCGCGGTGGCATCTGACCTCGCCGTCGTCGCCGGTTGAAGTGACACTGTTCAAGGCTCGCGGCTGTGCGAGCAGCAATCAACACACACACACACACACACACACACACACACACACACACACACACACACACACACACACACACACACACTGGCTGGAGAGGGCGACGCAGTGGAAGACGCAGAGAGAGAGAGAGAGAGATGGGGCGGAGTGGCGTTTATAAAGATGCTCGCTGGCCGCGTTTCACTGGTGAGGCGCGATACCAGCGGCAGCGCGGCTTAGCGGAGATCAACGATCACAGGAGATATGTGAGAGGCGAACTTAAAAAAGCGCGATGTGTTCGGCGGGAAATGTTCAAACGACGGTGCGAAAAAAAAAAAAAATGCGCACGCCTCGGCAACCCTGCTAGCGTTGACACCGCCGCCATTGGCCGAGTTACCCGGTTCAGTGGGACAACAGGAATAGTGGTTTCCGGGGCTTTCGGTGCAGACACCACGCGGTATCAGGGACGGGGAGAGGGGGAGGGGGACGAAGAGTAGCCTAGAATGTATGAAGTTATTTTCGTCATTTAACGCGCAAATAAAAAAAAGAAGCATATACGATCTCCATTTCTTCCCCCGTCGAAATGTGCCTGCCGTGCCGACTGCCTAGAATCGATCAAACCCGCGTTTTTCCGAGCGCTTAAGCGAACGAAGCGTGCAACGTAAAGAGAAATGAAGAAGGGAAAGGAAATAGCGGCGATAATGCGAATTCGACACCCCGATTTGGTTACTCAATCCTCTGAATTCACACTGTATGCTTTAAGTTTGTATAACACGTTTTCTCAGCTTTCATCTTATAGTATTGGCTTGCTTCGATAATTATCGGTGGGCAATCTTCTGGCTTACAATTATCCCTACCTGACAGACGCAACCAAACCAGATTACAGCGGCGCTCAATCAACTCGCCGTCAGCAACAGCTTCGCTTCCCGTCTGGGCTCGTCCTCCATCCCATCAATCTCGGGAGTAAAACAGTGAAGAGGAAAAAAAAAAGAGGGAGGGGGGAAGGAGGCGACATACCCAGTGGCCACCGAAAGAGCAACAGCAAAGCGGCACACCAGAAACGACCGAGGCGCCAGACGCCGAAACCCCGGGCAGCTTTCCCTGACCAACCACTTTTTCGACAAGAGGAGGGAGAGACACAGAGGAGAAGGTAAACGATGAAGGCGAGAGGAAGGCGGCAGATTCTCCCTCTATCAGCGCAATTTCTCCTCTACGTCGGCTGGAGCCAGGAGCGGCGCTCACCAGCAGCGGAGCATAAGTGGAGCACAGGCGCTGAAGAGGGAGGCCGTTGTGGACGACAGAGCGCCGCAAAGCCAGCCGTAAATATAACAGCTGCGCATTGCTAGCCAGAGAGAAAGGGTGGATAAGAGGGAGAGAGACCAGCGGTACGACGACGAAGAAGCCTCAGCTCGGGCGGCCCAAACCGGCGGTCGCTAGCTCGACTGAACGCTTGGGAACCCCGGATAAGCGAGCGCTGGACGTGGGACAAAAAGCAGTCGACAACACGAGCCACAGTCGTTAAGTGGGCCCTTGTGTTAGCACAATAAAGTTTATACTACTGCCACTATTACTATTACTAGTGCTGCTGCTTGCAATTGACAAAGCGCGGGCGCGATCCCCCGGGCGCTATTGTGGGGCGAGTAAGTCATTCCGCGACTCTAGCCTTTTCTGGTCCTCTTGCTTTCGTTCCAGCACAGCAATTGGTCCACGACCGAGTGAGAAGACAGTGCGATGTCTGATAGCGGTAATTACGATTAAGCACGCCGTGTAACTGCGCAGGACTGACTAGTTCACGAATTCTTAAGAACTATAGGCGATCGGACACGCACTTCTTGAGTTTATATATAAATTTTCCTGTCTCCTCGTCCGTCTTCTGCTGCCGAAAATTAGGGGTAAAACACTCATCGATGCGCTATTTCTGTTAAACACGTTATATCGTTGCCACATTGCCCCCGCTAACGCTAGAAAAGGCGCTTGATTTGTAATTTAGTAACATGCTTTTTTTATAATCAGGTGAATTACTAATGCCCTAACTTAGCATTTCAGCACCGTGGATATGTAATAATGCATATAGTACGAGTTTTGTAAAACTCGTACAATGGACAATTAAAAGAGCTTGGCTATGACACCCCTTATGTAGACTTCTTAAACAAAAGAGGGGATACCTCCTTTGCATAAGCTAACACCACAGCCGTGAGAGTGCATTTTTTCGGAGGGGGGGGGGTCACGCATATTAACAGATCATTAGAGATTATGGCGGCGCCAAGGGAGCCTTCTGTTATTTATTTTTATTTTTATTGCATACCTGCATCGCCCCATTGGGAATTACAGCAGGGGGGGGGTCACATACAAAAATACACAAAGCAAACACTCACAAAGCGTGGTAAAATACATTGTTATCCAAGATGTTTACAACATCAGGTGATAGGTTATTCCATTCTCTAATGGCTCGTGGAAAAAAAAAAGAATACCTGCACACGTCACCGTTAAAAGAAAATTCGCGAACTTTCATTGCATGATCGCGTCACGAGGAGACGTAAGTGGGTAACTTAAGATACTTTTCTCGCTCAATGCCGGTTTTAGAATGGTATTCAGCATGAAAAATTTTCAGTCTATGGTTTTTCCACCGATCTTGCAAAACCTGCCATAATAACTTACGTTTGATTTCCGTCATGCTTATTTTTCTGTAACTGTTGAGTACAAACCGAACCGCTTTATTTCGTCCCCCTTTAAGCTGCTCTGTGAGATCAACCGTGTGAGGATTCCAACAACCATAATCAAGTATGTTGCAAACGTACGTGAAATACAGTTGCTCTTTCAATTTCTGTGGTAACTGACTGAAATTACGGTGTCAGCACTATATGAAGAAGGTGACAAGGTGCTTACCTACATCCTGAAGATATAAGAGAATGAGGCGGGAAGCGCGAAAAACCGTTACGATGATGAAGAAGTGCATATTTTATTTAGCCACGGAACTCTGCACATTCGATCGGCTACTGAACCGTCACTCCAGGATGCGGCATTACAGTAAAAGATAACAAAGACTTGTGAAATCAAGGGGATGTCCTAGCTAGCCCACAAGGCCGGGTAAATAAAAATAAGAGGAGGGGGCGGCTATCGAGAGTGCTTCGCAATCGCCTATGCGACGAATGATAAATTGTCTGGAACGCAGATGCCTCTCCTGTTCACAGTAGAGCAGCATTACTTTGAACTGTTATCTGACAACGGATGTGACACATTGAGAGATATAACAGTCCCCAATGCATAACCTTACGAATAAAATCCACAACAAATTGCACCATCTCCCACTAAAAGGAACCGTGTGGGCATGCGAAGCAGCGCTTGTGATCCCTTGTGTTTCTATTTGTATGTTTCCGTGTATGTTTCATTTGTGTGTGGAGTTGTACATATGTTGTATACCGCTTATGTTGCCCCCCTCCCATTTATGTCTATTACCGTGTGTGCCGCAAAGTCAACACCTAGCGCTGCTAGGAGAGTGCAACGGAGTCAGAGCGCCCAGCATTATATAAGAGCGTACGACTGCGGCGGAGAGATATACGGGAGAGGAAAAACGAAGCGGAGCCAGCGCTCTGCCACCACCTCCACTCCACCTACTATAGAGGAGAGGGCGCAGCTGGCGTATGAGCAGTGGGGGAGCGGACGGTCGCCGAGGGACGGACACAGCCCCGAGCAGAAGCTGCTTCACATCGAAAAACAATCCACGCATCTCCACGAAGTGAATCAGAGCGAAGAAATAGGTCCCAAGGTCCACAATGTCGACTGGTATAAAAGGCTTGTGCTTGAATGTTTTATATTGCTCAGTCACAATTATACTTGATATTAGTCTATTGCTAAACCTGTTTGTGTGTGTGTGTGTGGGTGTCACATTACTGCACGTTACTAAAGCTTTGTCCCACATAACGCAGCCGTGACACATGAACACCTGAAAAGCTTCGCCCCTAAGGTTCTTCGCCTCAATATAATGAATTGGCCCCAACCTCCGTCGCTCTTTTGCTACACATTTCCTTTTACGCAATAGTTATTGAAACGCCAGAATAACTTTTGTTTCGATGCGTGTTGCGATCTGATAATAAGCGAATAAAAAAGCACAGTCCTCGAGACCTTGATGTACGCAACGAAAGCGAAAGGTAATGGATATCGACTCGATCAGAGGTCAATGCGAAGCTCACTGTGAGCAATAACGATTTCCTTGATACACAGACTCTCACATACTGCCTTACTTCGCAAACGTATTTAGTGCGAAGACTCGTTTCGATCTGGCTACACACGCAAGTGGTACGCGTACCTCGTCATGTTGTCGTTATCAAGCCCGGCATTATAGCATGAAGAAAACAAATAAAACAAAAAGGTGGCCAGGCACACGGTCAACGAAAGTTGTGGCAGCGAAAACAAATGTTTTACGTCACATGAAAAAATATTTTTCAACGAACGCCGTGCTGGCGTATATAGGCCCGGGCGTCGCGCTGTTTAAGCTAGAGCGTGTGGGTTCGATTGTCGGAGACAGCGGCTGCATTGGGAAGGGGAAAAAAAATAACCTTCTTTATAGACGGCTTCAAGGTCACAAGCGTTGTACCCAAAAAAACTTCCGGTCACTTCATTTACCAGCTACTAACGTCGAAACTGAAAGCACGTTCTCAATGTTTTTTTTTTTTTTTCAAGCATATGGAAACTCTTGTTCTTCACATAAAAGAAACGTGGGTAAAGCACAAGGGAATGTTTTATCATTTTTATGTAGCTAAAAAGAACATTTATAAGAATATATTTTCCCAAGTGAGGGTAGCAAACTGCAGAAAGTCGGCGGGCAAATTTCTAAAGTTCTTGAGATCCACTAATGCTATTCAAGCACATCGGAGGACAAAACTGCAAATCATCGAGGGGCTGTGTTTGTAAACCTTGAAAAGGTCTATATTCAGGCACACGTTAGACGAAGCAATCTGTAGTACACGCTTGAGCGACTGCTATGAATAACTACCACCGCCTGCCGCCCGCATAACATTTGCGCTAAGAATAACGTGCGAGATTTCGACCCGGGGCTAACGATATACAATTAACAAATACGTTCAGTTAAGGTTGTCAATATCGATGTTCGCTAACTTTCCTAATCCCGCCAGACGATGCCGAGTTTTGTTTGATTGTGCGTCTGCCTGAGCGAGCGAGCGCGTCCGACACAGCACAAGTCTTGGCGCTACCTTTAACAGCTACAGTGAATACTGAATTCGTCTCCTATGAAGTTACGTACAGGTGCTCCAAAAGTAAAAGCGAAATACCCAACCTGTGGCCATTTGCGCAAACGTGAGTGCCAGTGCGATCCGTCAGCGAAATGGTTCTTTATATTAATTCGGAAATGTGCCAGAGGACAGTGCAATCATTTCCGCATAAAAAAAGACCCACTTCCTTCATGGAACGTGCCGACATCCACTTTCGCGTACCTTGGCCACACCTCGCGTGCTTCGCTTAACTTTTTGGACATTTGTACGGTAAGGAATCTCACTGCAGTGTTCCATTTATCACCCGACCCGCCTGTCACGTGTTCTGACGATCGCAACGCTTCGTAAACTGTCCAGAAATGTTTTCGTAAACCCTGACTTCTAATAATTGTTCCGAGTGTGCATCTCCGTATGGGAGATTGCAGTCCCATTTCAGTAGGCACAGTTTCTGCCACACTGATTAGAATAGCTGTGTTGTTTCATTTACTGTACATATTTGCTCTGTGCGTGATGCCTTTCAGACATTCAAATGTAAAGATGAGCGCACAGTGAAGACCGGGCGCCTCTTCACTCAACTTTCGTCAGTAGGGTTATAGAGGAAAGTCGGCAGCAGTGCGAGCAATTTCCTTACTGCTGGCACAGCACACTGCAAGCAATTCACGAACGCAGAGTTGACCCCCCCTCCACACACACGCACACAAAAACAGCAACACAAAAACGCGCAAGCGCGACGTATCTATAGTAATGGTACAGGTTTTCGACCTATTTAGCAGCAGTTTTATAACAACTTCATGAAAATATTATACAGTGATATAGTCACATGGTCCTGTATTATGAACTGCGCGTAGGCGTGACACTTGTATTCGTAAATGGTCACATTCTTTTCTCCGTCTTGCGTTAGTTATCTGGCAATTATTCGACTTGTTCATCAGGTGACCTCTTTCAGCTAACCGCAACAAGCATCGCCTTAAGGTCGGTGAAATGGCAACTGCAGTACTTCACTTTTTTAATGGTGTCATGAAAATGAAAAGCTAAATCTATGCAAGGGTTGAGGTTTGTTGAAAGGACATTTTATTGAAGAGGCATAAAAAGTCTCACAATGCCTCACAGATGACAGCACATTACCTAGCGTTTGCTGTTTGCTTGATCAACGGCGCTGGAAAGGCATGATACGTTTTCCGCTATATGGACAAAGTTGTCCATTTTTAGAGGTATCTGAAAGTTCTTGTGTGCTTTTAGCGGCGATGGCTGCACCATCCCGGCATTTTCTCGGCGTAGTTTGATGGCCTCTCAAGTACCCCTACAAATCGCCCGAATGGGCTAGTTTTCGTCGTGACATCTGTAGAACAAAATGCGTTAAAGAGACTCCTTCCATTAGATAGCATTTGTGTAGTGTTTTTTTTTTTCCGGAGCAGCCGCAAGTAACATCGTGGCTTTGTGATAGGACACCTGCTTGCCAGGCGAACGGCCCTGGTTCATCCTCAATGAGACCGAAATTTTTATCTTTTATTTTATTTGCTTCTTTCTCGACTTTTCACTCGCGGACGATTTTTCGCTGACAACCAACGGGGCCGACGGCGTAATTTCTGCGAGACGAGCTCTCTAACGCTACCGCGTTAATACGAAGGTGCGGTATATGGTATGGAGATTCCGACAGGGTACAAGCGCTGCATCAGCCGCGTTCCTCGTCTTCTTCGAAGGCTTCCCGAGAAGGGCGACGCGATAAAAGAGCGAGCGGCCGCCTTTTCGAAAGACTGCGATCACGCGCGCGTATATGACGCATGTCGACTTCGCTGCGACATGCCCGCACGTGCGAGACCGCGGCTGCGACCCTCCTCACTTCGCCCCGTTTGGCCCTTATTCCCGAGGGGGCTATTTTCGTCCGCGGAAGGGGCCGGAGACAAATGAATCAACGCCGGGATAGAGAGACCGCCGACTATATCATCTGCGCCGCTTAAACAGCACTCGCCCTTTCTTGAAGCGCCCAAGTAAACGCACACAACTGCCACAGACGCCATTACAGACGCCATCAGACGCTATTACAGTATGGTAGTAGGACGGCAGCGCGGTGTCTACTAAACTGTGTGTTGATAGAGCAAGGAAATCGAGCTGGCCGCTTTATACACATGTATACTGCATGGCTCAAACAGCTGACACCTATACGGACACCAGCACTACCTTTATTGGCGGCACAAACGAGGTCTTTGAATTTAGCCTGCCGGTGGTTCAAACGGTGGTGGCCGGTAGTTCTACACTTCTGCTCGAGTACAGTGGTCATATGATGACATGACCGACTTCCACGCCTCTAGTAAGGAAGCTGCGGAACCTGGCGGTCTTGCTTTTGGATGTTGGCTCTCCCCGCATTCTCGAGAATACGATTTTGGGTAACCTTCAGGCAACCGCAATGTCGGCAGTGTGGCTGAATGGCTTCCGGGTAAATTTTAGACAGTCGACGAGTGCTGGGAAAAGAGGAAGTTCGAACTGGCCTCTAAATAGTAGCATATTTCCCTTTCCAAGAGCTGAAGCACGGAGGGGGGGGGGGGGGGGTCATGCAACTTCGTGCTTTCGGTTTTACCAATGTTCGTACGAAGGATCAATGCCCGATATTGACGTTGTTTTGTTTTTTGTTTCTCTTTCTTAAAGGCGAGAACCCTAAGCGGCTCACTTTTAAATAATAGAAAAGCTACGAAGAAAGCCGAAAACGCCAGCGCTTACTCACAACTGAAACCTTTATTGCTTAAAATGAAAATATGTATTGAAAGCCGACCCAACACTCGCGCGTGTGCACAGTGGACAAAGCAATAACAAACAAAACATAGAAGATGACAAAATACGCAAACCACCTCTTTCTCCCACCAGCAGCCTCCTGTCATGGCCAAAGATGGATGGCTTATGCATAGATAGCGTTGTCGTGTTGCCTATCCCTGTCGTTGCCTCCGTATAGCGCTTCTTCTATTAAGAACGAATCAGTAGCAGCTCATTCATTACAAATTAATCGGACCCGTCAACAAACTCGGCTTTTAAGAAAGGTATACGGATGCTGCTTGTACCTGACCTGATCTTCGAATGTGTGTTCGAAAGAAGAATAGCAATATTACACGTCATACGCGTTGGCCGTCCCCAGCGGTAATGCAACGTAGTGCGTTACTGCATCAGTCCTTCATATAAGATACGCACCATTATCAGCTATGGAACTGTTTTTAAACGTGTTACTGCAATAGACTTTTTTCGCCTTCCACAAGGGCACTTCCCTGCGTTTATTAACCCAATTAAAGATTGTGCTTCTTAAAGAACAAACGAGGTCTCAGTTGCCCGTGCTCCGGCTTGCCAGGGATATGCAATATGACCAGCCATATTCGGCGGCCAACAGTTTTTTTTTTTTTTGCGACCGGTAGCGTTTGGCACACTTTCCTAAAAATACCCGGTATGAATCTCTGGTGCGATAGTGTACGAGAGCTGCAATGTACGGCGCTACACACATTTGTCTATTATTCGTTCTTTTGGTTCCGTTTGACTTGAATCCGCTTTGCTGCAAGACTAAGTTAAGCGGCGTTCAGCAGTTTACACTTCGCAACGTTGACATTTATAGGCTCACCAATTAAAAAAGAAAGGGGCTAACGAAGTTGGCAACCGCCTTTTCTTTCATTCGAAACAAAGCCAAAACACCGCAATAAACAAAGCCACAAGTGCCCTAGAAGCGCGCAAGCACAAATACTAAAGGCAAATACCTGTTATTCAACATTCCCAAGCTTTGCGCAGAGGCGGTGTCGTACCCAATGAAGAGTAAACTGAGGGGCGACTATTGCTAGTTGAAAACAACATTCCCATTTTGGCTGAACGATCGCAGCTCCAGAGTTTCCTCTAGTAAGTACTGTAGAAAACTATGGCGTTACAAGCCTGGCTTCAATACAACTTTTTTTTGTATACGCAAGAGACGTCCAGAGAGATGGCGAAAGACACGGAATCAACGGATTGCGCAAACACGCAAAGCAGACAGACAGATGCGCACACGGGGTGATCAATGACAGAGGCGACAAAACAGAAAACCGCATCTTCACAAGTTAGCCTCTACCTCACTTACTTCTTCCTAAAAAAAAAGGGGGGGGGGGGCGGTCCGGCCCGTCTGTGGCAGCAGCTGTCAAGCCAGCTCTGACAAGTAAAGAGTCCACAGATTGCTACACATTTATTTATACACACGTAATTTCACAAGTCTCAGGCCTCGCCAACTCTTAATAACAATGGGGATAAAAGAACTGCGCAAGTTTTCTACTGAATGTAATACCTTAAGCTTACCATATTTTATTTTCCACGCATCTGAAACATCGTTTGAATGACATTCACAAAATAATCTGGATATTTGTGTTCAAAATGCCCGCACATTGCATCATTGTTCATTTCATCATCACTTTTTTTTTTTGCTTTGGAGAATTTTTCTTTTTAGCTTTGACAGGAGGTAGTTGTAGCTGCTGTGCGCGAGAGCTGGTTAACTTATAGAGCTGTCGATCATTTTTCTCGAAGCCAAAGTCAATCACTGCAGCTTTCGCCCCGCTCGCCGTGCGAGTAGGAAGCGCCGTCGAAAAGCAGGCGGATGTCACTACCATTCACCGCTTTTAGTTTAGTGTTTATAAACCACATGACAAGAGAAAAAAAAAACAGCCCAATTTTCCCGCTGCTTGAGCAGGCAGTTTGTAATTTGAAATTCTGGCCCGTTATAACCAGCGCTGGCGACATCTACTAACTGCGCCAAATGAAACCCGGACAGCGATCAGCCTTACCAATGGTACAGTCACGGTCGATTTTTCATCCGGCGACCGCCGTAAAGTGCGCGCCCTCAAGTCACCGGTCATGGACATGCACAGTGCTGCCACCAAACGTGATTGCTGCGCACCAGTCAATAAAGATGACTGGACGGCGCGCACTATACCATTTGTAATGTTTCCGGCTGTTCGGGTTCCATTTGACGCCGATAGTACAGTGCAGTTTTACCAAATAGGCAGATACGATTGACGTACGTCGCCTTCTTTGGCTGCTGGGGTCGCAGAAGAGACTGCACTTTGCAGCCAAACTAGCGGCGCCGATGTGCTTGCACGTGCGAAGCCCCGATACAAGAACGATAAGTGGCTGTTTAAAGAGGCACTGGCTACGCCCCCTCACACCAGCCCAAATTCGCTCTGTATGGGCAGCAACAACCAAAGCAGACGATGCGCAGCTGCTCCGCATAGCAAAGGCACGCCGCATATGTGAGCATGAAACGGACGAGAACGTCGTAACAAAATCATAACTGCCGGAATGAAAGCAAAGGCACAACGAACAGAGAGAGAGAGACGGAGGGAGGAGGATCAGGACGGAGAGAAAGCAGACAAAGGACGCCGAAGCAGGGAGGGTACGCGCGAAGTCGAGCCTCGGTGTATACAGGTGCTCGCTGCGCCGACAGGTCTACATTATTTTTTGTTTTTACTTTTCGATAGCCTCACACACAGATGCACGCCTCCGCGTTCGGCCCCGTTGATTGCGTCGCAGCTCGTGGGGATTGAAAAACGGGGGACGCTATACTGATCCTCCTCCCCCACCCTAAGCTTCGATAAAAGCTCCGATCTCGTAGTGCTCAAAAGCAACCCAGACGGGTGAAACAATTGGGCCAGTTTGTTGGCAGACGGCAAAATAAGGCGAACATCACTCGACCGCGTCGCCGCGCCTTGGCGTGACCGACAGCGGCGCGAAGATTAAAAGTGCAAACTTTACCTCCGAGCGGGCGGCACAATGAACTTTCCTCGAATACGCGTGTTTCGGCACGATAGCTTCACTGCAGCGCGGAGAAGCGCGTAGGCGAATCCCTCCAATATACGCGACAGCGGGAACGGCCGACCGCACGAGCGGTGCAAGTGAGTGGGTGTAAGGTTTCTAGATAAAACAGACTTGTTTTTATCTAGGAACCTCAGGTGGGTGTGGGTTACCAAGCGTAGCCCACACCCACCTGCACGGATGATTGTGACGTGCGACCGCAATTAATACGTTGCGTTGCCAGCAGAAGCAACGTAACAGCCGTTTATGTATCCATCGCAGGGAAGAAGACCGGAGGCCTCATCGGCATCGCCATCAGTTCGCAGTTGTCAATTTCGACTATGGCCCTCAGGATATGTACATTCCAGGGACGATAATTCCACGTACATTCCAAGGTAGTATATTCCAGGGCCAAACGCAGCTACCGTAGCGCACGAGCGCAGTCACACAGTTATTTTAAATTTCGCGGGCTTTCTTAAATGGCGAAAAAAAAAAAATCCCGACGCAGTATTTGCATTGCCGCGAAAGATCGAATCAGCCGTTTCGAAATGCTCTGTACAACGCATATCAACGTACGCTGCTACGCCTTCATGCTTACATTAAAAATTTGCCTAATTCATCTTAATCACAGAGCGCGACATAAATATGCCATAACGAGCGCCACAGGACGGTAAACTATATGTCGCCGGTGTCACTCAGCGACGGTTGGTCACGTTCGCATTTTTCTTTCGTTTCAAGATTCTTGGACACGCGAAACACCCGTTAGATCTATAGGCAGAAACCCACTCTGCGTTTATGAACAAGACGCCAGTATACACGCCACATACAGATCCCACGCTGTCGCGCCATTCACCCGCCCGCGTGCAAGAGCGCCCGATATAGAAAACATGGATGCACGTACACCTTCAGCTGACCACACGTACGCTTCACGACGCGTCACAACGCGTCAGCGCGTAGCTTCCCATTTTCTTATGCAGCCCTCTCCTTATGGACTTCGAGGGCGCGAATCTACTCAATGCTTTCGCCTCAGCCGCCTACGAATACCTGCTGCACCTTAGCCACGCGCATATATTCTCTTCTGTCGACTCGCTCGCTGGACTCCGTGCCGACCGGTTGTGCCCTCGCGATCTCCGACGTCAGCGTAGCTCTGGCCGACTGGGCTCGCCCTACGCCATCTCCTGACGCCGATCTCCGACGTCAGCGTAGCTCTGGTCGACTGGACTTGCCCTACGCCATCTCCTGACGCCGACAAGAGCTCTCGCAAGTGGTGCCCCGTCATCGCACTCCTGTGACCGTGTTTCCACCTTTCATATATCTCCTATCCCCTCGATATGTCCTCGCTCGCTGTCCCAGCGCATCTCTCTCTCTCTCTACATGTATATATACAGTTATTCCTATTCTTTTAATCCCTCCTCATCCCATCCCTTGGAGCTACTGTTGAGGTGTCGCACCCTGATGCAGACAGTTACGGGGCTCACTTTTTTCTTCCCTCTTATAACATACACTTCTCTTCCCTCCTGTCACTTTCAAATTTTAGAACAGCGGGACAAGAACTCGCGTGATCCAAGCTACGCCGCTCGGTCATGGCACCGCTGACGGTCGCATCAAACGTAATTACCGACAACCGATAATCAGCTAAGCAGCGAGTGCGAGCCCCATGCATTTAAGCTTTGCCCGCTTCCGACGTGCAAACCGACTGTAATAAAAGCGAAGAGGCAAGACATGGAACTTCCAGACGCTCCAAGAGGAACGTTGGCCTTAATATTGCAGACATATACGAAAGCGCGCGAGAAAAACTGAGCGTCGATATCGATCCGAGTAACAGTAATGAATAGTCGCTACGCGGCGCAACAAAACGGGTGTAATTAAAATCATACTAAAGCGTTTGCAAGTCACGCCATGCACTTGTGCGAGAAAACGACAAAGGAGAGAAAGAAAGAGAGAGAGAGAGCGCGCGTGTGTGTGTTAGAGAAAGAAAGATAGGAAGCGGGGCTCCGAGGCGGTTGACAAACACGAAGACGAGCGATGTGCATGTTCAGGGAGAAAAAAAAATTCGAAAAGATGCGGGCCACGCGAACAACGCCGATTGGTCAGTCTCGACACGCGTGCAACACGGGAGCACTCTATCAGCAGGAGGTCGGTAGGGAGAGAGGGGGTGGGGGATATAGGGAAGTGAGTGGAAAGTGAAGGCACGGAAACCAGCGCACGGTGTTGTCGTGTAGTAAAGTACGCAAGCTTGGCGAAACGCCGCGTTGTCCCTTGATCGAACGTCATTAAAAACTACCTTTGCTTCTCCTATCTGCCTTTTCCTTCTTTCGACAAAATCGGGGAGGAGAGAGAGACCGTACATTACACGACACAGCCCTGGGCGCGCGCAGTCGATAGATATATACGAGATGAGACAAAACGCGGCGGCCGAGACAAGGACGGAAAAGCAAGAAAAAGACTGCGGTGGTCAATTGTATGCCGCGCGCGGAGAAAGGAGACGTGTTGACTGTACAGTGCAGATGCGTTCGCGGACTGGCGGACTCGCACGGCGGGAGGCAGAGAGCACGCGAGAGACAGATCACGAGTCCGCGGCCCTATTTGCACGACGCGATGGCCCGAGTGTTCTTATCGCGACGCGGGTGGAACACGTGGCACGGTATGTATGTATGTATGTATGTATGTATGTATGTATGTATGTATGTATGTATGTATGTATGTATGTATGTATGTATGTATGTATGTATGTATGCATGCATTTATGCATGTATGCATTTATGCATGTATGCATTTATGCATGTATGCATTTATGCATGCATGCATGTATGTATGTATGTATGCATGTATGCATTTATGCATGCATGCATTTATGCATGCATGCATGTATGTATGTATGTATGTATGTATGCGTGTATGTATGTATGAAGAGCCCTGTATTTCCGACGAAACACGACAATTCAAAAGCGAACTTCGAATTCGAAAAATCGGCCATTTCGTTCATATATTCCCCATAAATATTAAAGGCACACGTCATTTTCCCTGCACTTTTGCAGCGACGATGATTCGAACCCCCAAATGAAAATCACACGAGACGTCTACTTTGGGCGCGACGACACGTCGGATTTATTAATTTTTTTGTTGTTGTTACATTTTCGGATGTCAGCTGAAGTTGGCCTGGCACGACTGCTTTAAAGTATTAACGCAAAAAACGCGCACCCGATTCGTAATGACTATAGGGGTTCACCAATCACATCTTATTTCTTCTTTGTTTTTTTTTCGTTTTGTTCCAGCAATCGCCTAAAACCCGCTTGTTCACCCAAACCCGGCACAGCGATATAGCAGTGTAGCAAAAAAAAAAATCCAAAGCAATACTTCGTGGTCACTAAACAGTGACATTCGATAAGCTCTGAAAATATGCACATGCCTTTCTCTGGTTGTGTTCCTTTTATTCCGGAAGACCCGCGAAATTATCTTTTTAACGTGAGATTCCGGTTTTTAACATAATAATAATAATAATAATAATAATAATAATAATAATAATAATAATAATAATAATAATAATAATAATAATAATAATAATAATAATATTATTATTATTATTAAACGCCATCCCCCTCCATCGTCTGCATCGATGACGCATCATCATTCAATGTTGCACTAACCAATTAAGTCTTCAGCCTACAATAGCTTAGTTTGTCATATTTTCATTCATTCGTTGTATTTCTATTTTGTATTCTGCGTTTGTATGTTTCTCTGTTTCTTTGTATTACCCCCCTCTATAACGCCATTATTTTCTATTTCGTGACGATTTCATACGTTCACTGACTATTTAAGGCCGTTACTAACAGAGACCATCCGACGACAAGACAGGTATCTGAACCTTTCTCTCTCTCTCTCTCTCTCTCTTTCAAGCGTGAATACAGGTCGTCCGCTTTAGGAGGAACATCGTAGCAAATTCTGAAAGCGAAAACAAAAAAAAAAAGTGTCCCCTTTTCTTTGTTAACAATTCATTTTTTCAATTTGTTTAAGATATTGTTGATTCGTTCTGGTTTTTTTTCCCTCTTCTTTACACCAATATTTCAGACGAGAGGAACCACGAAACTCGGCGCTGGTTACGTTTGACCGGGTTCATACATTCATAACGAGGCCCGTAGTATATATTCGATCCAACGCCACTCGAATGCAAGACGCGTTATCTTGTTCTTAAAGGAACCGACAACCGATTTTTTCCGACCCAGTTTTTTTTTTCGGCGCGACAGACAGCTTACCCTTCGTAGTGTGCGCAGCTGTCGTAATTAATCCTAAAAGCACGTAGTCATTTTATAAGCAGTATTTTTTCATTCGGAAAGGCTCTGAACACGGATGAGCGCTTTCATCCAGCAACGCTTAGAATCGATAACAATGCCGGTAGCCTTTCTGGCGACTTGCACATGCTGACGTTCTGCTATCGCAGGAGTTCTTGTAACTACGCTTAACCACGTTTATTCTGAGCTTTACAACTATTGTTCTCAAAATTACAAGCCACTACAACGAGACGATGCGGCTTTATCTAGCTTCTCTGTATTTGGCCCCGCCACGGTGGTCTAGTGGCTAAGGTACTCTGCTGCTGACCCGCAGATCGCGGGTTCAAATCCCGGCTGCGGCGGCTGCATTTGCGATGGAGGAGTAAATGTTGTAGGCCCATGTACTCAGATTTGGGTGCACGTTAAAGAACCCCAGGTGGTCGAAATCTCCGGAGCCCTCCACTACGGCGTCTCTCATAATCATATAGTGGTTTTGGGACGTTAAACCACACAAATCAACCAATTCTCTATATTTGTACAGCGTTGCGTGCGCCCAAAGTTGCCGAGCCTGCGTCGTGGATGGCTTGTCCCGTCGTCGTCTACTCTCTCGACACCCGAGCCAAGCCAAGCCAAGCCACCGAAAACGTCACTGCGCATTTGCGCGGCCGTGCCGCGCTTGCAGCACACATCGTTTCCGAGACAAATGGTAAACATAGAAACCCCGTCGCTCCAAAGTCTTAGCGACCCGGAAACTACGTGCACGGGTTCATGAGCATGCAGAATAATTGCACCGAGGCGCGCCGAAGAGCATGGGACGATTATGTCATGCGAAGGAAGCACCACTTAAGTCAGTTTTTCTTGTTTTTGTTCATTGATTGATATGTGGGGTTTAACGTCCTAAAACCACTATATGATTATGAGAGACGCCGTAGTGGAGGGCTCCAGAAATTTTGACCACCTGGGGTTCTTTAACGTGCACCCAAATCTGAGTACACGAGTCTACAACATTTCCGCCTCCATCGGAAATTCATGCAGCCGCCGCAGCCGGGATTCGATCCCGCGACCTGCGGCTCAGCAGCCGAGTTGTTTTTGTTCAGTATCCCGTCGAGTGCACGAGTTCAATAATAAAGCGGGATGATTCAAGACGTCCATCCGTTATTTTTTTCTTTGTATCCTTCGTTTGATTTAATACTTAGTATTCTTCTTATCGGTTCATCTTAAAGTCATTAGTTCTATTTTTTTTTAAGTAGGACTCGTACTTAACCGACCAAGAAGAATGAGACGGAACAACGGCGTTAGCACGACCGTGGGGTCGTTACTTAAACGGCACGCGATATACTACAGACTCGCCGGAGGATCGGTATTACACACGCACGCACTCAGCCATGGAGTCGTGAGCGTATTTTTTTCAACACGTCTCGCTAAGTCGACGCGGAGGCAAGAAAAAAAAAAGAAAGACAACGCAATTGATTGACATACGTGAAGTCGTGCACCGCGGCGAAAAGAGAATTCGTGCACCTGGTTCTATAAAGCCATGACCATCAATCGAGCGGACAAAGAGGCCGCATCTTTTGAAGAGATGGCATACGAGAGTGTAGCCGTGATACAATCTGAAATTGCGCTTTCTTTTCGAAAAAAAAGAGCGAAGCGACCACACGGCAACAACATAAACGGGCTCGGCAAACGCGAAATAGCAGTTGATTGATTTGTGGGGTTTAACGTCCCAAAACCACCATCTGATTATGAGAGACGCCGTAGTGGAGGACCCCGGACATTTTGACCACCTGGGGTTCTTTAACGTGCACCCAAATCTGAGTGCACGGGCCTACAACAATTCCGCCTCCATCTGAAATGCAGCCGCCGCAGCCGGGATGCGAAATAGCGGTAAATAGCGGTTCTGCTTGAGATACGGTTACATATAAACTATTTTTTTCGTATCATACGGGGTTCGGGGACGCCATGCAGGAGTGCAGCCTCGTCATTTTGTATCTTGACCAACAAAAACGGGCAGCGCTACGGTGTCTACAGATGGGGCTACAGTTGACGTGTACGCCTCAAAACGGTCGAGTTGGCGCATCCGAAGTTTCACGACCTTTAACACGCGTCGCGATACCCGAAAAAAAGCGTGTAACAGCTCAAGATGAGCGGCGCCCATGCGTCCTACTTAATATAGTCTTTGGAATAACGATAAATGTTGGGGTTTAACGTCGCAAAGCCAGAATATCATTACGCGCGGCGTTGTCGCGGAAGCCTTCGAAAAGTTCGACCACCTGCATGGGGTTCCTTTTCACGTGCACTTAAATGCATGGGCCACAAGCACCGTCGCCTCAGACCAAAAATGCGGCCGGATATCGATCCCGCGACCTTATAGGGTCGCTAGTGAGGCGCCGCAAGCGCCAAGACCCCCGAGGCAGGTTAAATGCACTCATCATAATTTATGACGGCGATACGGAGAGATTTGCGCACGCATGCGTGGAGATGTAACCGTTTGCTAAAACATGCGCCCTCATAAGACAAACTCAAAACCTGGTATTGCGGTAACACAACCTGAGAGAGGGGGGGGGAAGTATTGACGCGCTGGATTATTTTTTTTTTCCTTTTTTGGTACCAAAAGAAGACAAAAAAAGACATTGCGCAATAACAGCTGGGGAGGGGATAGATCCCAATCGCAAGCGCCAACATCGGCGTTGCGTAATGGCTTTGAGCGGCCGAACACACGAGGTAAATTTCCCACTATGTGGTGCAGAGTCTCAAGAGGGAGCGCTAATACTCCCTTTATATTTGACGTCCTCAAAACAACTAGCAAATTTTATTTCCGTCAAAACAACTCGCGTGTACCTTTCTCCACGGGACACACGTGAACGGACGAGACTGCGCTGCTGGCTGCCGCGAAAGAGCGTGTCAAAGCTTCGGCATTGCTCGCTACTAGATTCTTTGGACAGGAACACCAAAACACTCCTAGTCCTTTTCTTTACGTCTTTACTACCTTTAATATACCGCTGCGTGTCCTCGGAGCTCGTAGATCGTTATCGCGCCACCACGACCACGGTTTTGTGCGCTGTGGTTGCGGCAAACTGCAGTTCCGTTTTCAATCCGCGTGCGTTGGCTGCGCACGTGCCTTCAAAAGTACGTCGTTTCATGCTATTTAAGATCGCATCTGCCGCGGTCTCGTCCACAGAGTTTGCGAAAAGAAGCGTTGCTTTGAATGGTCGAGCATCGGACGTGCGCACACTTTCGGAGTATACTGCGAGAAACGAGCGCGGTTTCGTCCACAGCGGTTGTGGCAACAACCACATGCACTGTAGAAGACCGAAAACGTAGAAAACCAAACAAAACCGGGCGACTTCCTCGCATATGCGCCCGTTGCAGGGAGCACTTGAGCTTTGGCCCAGAGAGGAGAGCCGACGATTGTAGCGGCGCAAGCTGCAGCGACTCGCCAAGACAAAGGACCACAACAAGATAAGAGTCGCTTTCGAGGCCCCCCCTTCTGGACTGAAGTGCTCACGTCTTCCACCAGCCGAGCGATGGCCGACGGAAACAGGGTGACTAACTAACGGTACGCGTCCGCCAATCTCCAAAAGCAAACAGAGCCAACGCACGCGACTAATCTCGACGCGATCTCTAAAGACAATGCTGCTATACTAGGATCTCGAGAAAAGGCATGCCCTCCTCCTTCAAAACAGAGAAGCCACTTTAACTGAAGCGGCAAATGTAAGAGGAGGCATATCCTTTTTCTTAGTTAGCTGTCATTAAGCCCTAGCGGCATCTTCGGCTTGCCCGATCACTTGGGGCTGCAGTCCTGGATGTTTGAGCAAAGTAGCGCGATCTCCCACTGTTGCATGTCCAGGCACTTGGTGCTTGGCCCCTTCACGGGGCTGTTAGTAAAGCCTGCAGATAGGGAGGCGGAGGTCTGCCCGCAGACTGCAAGCATAGAATTCCCTGTCCATTATGTAGGGAACTCTGGCGCTCGTGTCTATCGTAGCTGCAACGCGCGCGGCGCGTCGGCTTGCATGGGAATGATGGGTATACAACACGGATTTGTCTAGTCTTCGTTCTTTCAGCTCAAACCTTCGTGTGGACTGAATCCGCTTTGCCGCGTTAACAAAGGTTTGGCAGCTACACTTCACCACCTTGACCTTTTTAGGCTCACCACTTCGAATCGGCTCACGAAATTTACAACTGTCCCATTCTTTCTTTCGAAACAAAACCAAAACGCAGCAATAAACGAATCCGCCAGTAAGTTCCAAGCTTGCAAGTACGAAGACTAGGCAAATCGGTGCACTACCCATAATTCGCATGGTGTCTCAACGATCGCAAGCGTCACAGTTCTGCGACTTCAAGTCGCAGAACTGTGACGTTTCTGCGGCCGCACTTACAGCGTAAATGCGTGTTCGACGGTGAAATGCCAGCCGCGCGCCATTCGCTCACCAAAGAACAAAAAAATCAGGAAGGAACTCTGGCGTCTCAAGGTCACATCTGAAGTCCCCTTATTTTTTTCTTCTTTAAACCTCTCTGTGGGCACCTATCAAGAGCCGCCTGTTGTGTTAAATCGGTACAGTCTAATTAAGTTGTACTTAAATATATTTATCCTGAAGTCATTGGTGCTCTGTTTTGACAGGTACAAGTAGACTGAAGTCTGAGGCCAGAAATACAGAGCGAGTTCATTTTCGGTTATGTCCATATCAATCAAACAAGAATTACACTTTACACACGTGGACTCGCAGGAAACGGCACGTCAGACGACTCGTTGAACCTCCTGGTATTGCCTTGTGGTCATATACGCAACAGTACACTGCAGCAAAATGAAGTTAAACGGAGACAAACGTATTGTGTAGAAGGTTCGATTTATCCGATTCTCGTTATATCGAGCTCTTTATTAGCCTTTAATTGATACCGATAGCGAAAAATAAAAAAGTGGAGTACACAATTGACCTTTTCCGGGTGAATACAATCCACTGGAGCCGCCAAGGTGGTCTAGTGGCGTCGGTGCTCGACGGCCGTCACAGAGGTCGCCGGATCGAATCCGTGGGTCGTAACGGCGGCATTTCTGATGGCGACGAAAATGTCAACGGCCGTGTGCCTATAGATCAAAGCGCACTTCCCCGGGTGTTCGAAGATTTCCGAATCCCTCGACTACGGCCCTGAACTAAATGAAGTTGACAGCGCAAACACTTGATGCTTATTTCGGAAATATGTACCAGTTGACCCGAAACATTTTATTGAGCTTCCACTACGGTGTACCTCACAGCATGGTTTTTGGGACGTTAAACCATCATCAATTATATATATTATACAATCGGCTGAGGAGGAAGGTAAGACCGGTTTCACTTCCAACGAGCCTGATAATTTTTGGCACCTTCGGGGTTTTCGCACCGTCTCAGGCAAATAAATGAAAAATGGGCCATGGGTTCTTGTTTGTTTGTTTTTTCTTCTAGTTCTCGCTGAAGCCTGACATCGTTAAGAGATACAGTTTACCCCCCCCCCCCCCCCCCGTCGCCCTCTTTCCTGAAACGGAACGTGTTGTTTGGTAAACGAAAAACAACCTTTACGACCACGTCTCTCCACTGTGTCAGAGAAGTGCACGATTTAAGGGTTCCATATATCTTTCCGATTGGCCCCACGCTTTCCGTATCCCACACATCGCTGTCCAGCCTAAATCCTAAGCGGGAAGTGAAATTAAATAAAAAAAGATTAAAAAAAAAGAAAGCAGAGGAGAATACGTCTTCAGGCGGCATTTATGAATGGGATTTCGGCCCACATCCAGGCATCCCGACGCTGTAAGAAATCCGCGCAGCTGTGTACGCTCGAAAACTCGTCGATTTACGAGGCGGCCGCAAAAGACGACTCGCCCGAGTCGTCGATCACGTGTTCGTCGTGGTGGTTGGTCTCGCTAAGAACGTCAGTCTACAATGAAAGACAGGCCAGAATCGGTGGATCTTCTCGAATGCCCGCGAAGTGGGACGAGTTTCTGCGACAGAGAAGATGTCCTCTCTTTTTGTTCGCTGCGTCGCACAGCCACGCACTAAGAAGAGGACACGCTCCTCAAGCAGCCTTTGACTATTTTATTACCCTGTACTTCAGCTCCCATTACTAGCTTAAGGCTTAAACAGACAAACGAAAAAGTAAAGCTTTACACAAGAAGGTGCGCAGAAGGCCAGCCTTTTTTGTTTCCTTTTAGTTCGTTTTTTTTCGTTCTTCCTCTCTTTTTATCCTTTCCTGTTTTGATCAATGTTTCTATTGTTCTTCCCATTTTCTCGCTAGCTTCCTCTATTAAATGCGAAGCAATTCTTAGCGAACTTCGGCGACTTTGCGCGTATCTATCTATCTAGCCGCCTACGACTTTTAGCCCTCCTGGCCGTTTCGATAATGGTATCGATAGCAAACTTGGTATGGCGAAACATGACTGTATGAAGAACATATTTGATTAGTCGTAACATGAAAATTATGACATGAATGTCATGATTTACATTTCGTGGTACTGCAGCTCTTGCGGTTGTTTCGTTCACATGGTTTGTTGCAAAACTGGTATGGCATAGCATGATAGCATGGCGAACACAAGCGACACATTCTAACATGAAAATCATGACATGCGTGTCATGTAACAACATGACTACATGCCCAGCTCGTAGGCGTTTGACTAGCGTCACATATACCAAATTTGGTATTACGGTACGTGAATGGATGACGAAGGCATGTGACTGGCGCAAACATGATAAACATGAGACGCGTGTCATGTCACAACATGACTACATGCTACGCTCATGATGCGCTCGTGGCCGTTTCACTAGCTTCACATGTATCAAACTCGGTATTACGCGACGCGAACGGACGACATAGGTAAATGACACATACAAACATGATAATCACGTCATGCCTGTCATTTAACAACATGACTACATGCCACACTCATGATGAGCTCGTGGCCGTATCGCTAGCTATACATACGCCAAGTTTGGTATTACGTGCCGTCATTGGATGACGAATAATTCTCACACTCGTGTCATGCAAGAACATGAGAACATACCACGCTCATAGCGTGCTCGCAGCCGTTTCGCTAGCTCCAGATATACTAAATTTGGTATCACGTGACGCGAATAGATGACGAAGGTATACGACACATCCAAACATGATAATCACGACACAGAAGTCATGTGCGGCATCATTTACCTCCACCTCGTAACGTTGTGCTGATTTTAAAGTGACCTACCGACCTTTCTCATTCGTGCCTCGCATATCATCGATTCCCACTGTACGTGGGATTTGAATTTTTTTGTTTTTTTTATGCGTGGTTTCGCCTGCGTTACGCCAATGCGGTGACAACATACTACAGCCCCGACCGCTGCGGCACTTTAAAAGAAATGAAGTACCTTACACAAGGCGAACGACTGATTTCAACTGAAACGCGCATTTTAAATCTCGAACTTGCGGCTAGCGAAACCGAAGTGTAAATTTGTAACGTATAAACGACACTCGGCCATAATTTCAACTCGGAGATACACGCTGTCAAGCGCTGCTTGTAACAGAATAGAAGTTGCAACGTCATAAATTCTCGAGAAAGAAAAAACAATTAACACACTGCGGCTTCGTTTGCGCAAATGCGACGTGTTTGTGTCCAATTCACCGCACGTACATACGCACTCATATCATACAATGCTAGAAAGTATATATAGAAGAAAAAAGGTCTCCTTTTTACGAATACATATACAAATAACAGGAACTATATAGAGACGCCACCGCCACCACCTGGAACGATCACTTGATATAAGCACACTCGAACGAGTCGCGCGCGGATCGATAGATTCCGCCCTTCCCATCGAACGGTTCTCCTGCTCCCACCTCTGCACGAGGAGAGCCAGTCGACACACACACATACGGGCATCAGGTATCCTATATAGCCCGTATCGATGAGCATTGGCGAATACAAGCCACGACGGCAAACGCGCGCGCGTTATTACACACAAAGGGGACGGCCGCTTTTTTTTTCCATGAAGAGGATCGACGCTATCAGTGTTTGAGCTTTCGCGCTATAAAAGCGCATGTATAGGGAAGGACGGCAGGAGCCGAGGATCAATCTCGTCGCACTAATCACCGCACAGCTCGCGTATATAAGAGGCTTCTCGCACACGGATAACGACCTCGGCGAGACGCGCAAAATGGAAGTGTTCAGACACGGTATACCCTGACGAAACTGTTTGGCCAAGGCTTCTTGAGAAGCACGGCGCCCTGCTACTGGGTTATGATATCTGAACGCAGAAAACAATCACTCACCGCCTGTGCGGGTATCGTCGTACAGGCCAAACATTGAGTTGTGATGTATGCCATATCTGTTGGCGCTTCACTTCCCAAAACTCCGCTGCGATTATAAAAAAAAAAAAGCCGTATAGTGTATAGGGCCCCGGGAATCTGGGCAATCTGGAATTCTTTAACGTGAACTTACACGGGTCGACAGCACTTCGCCTCAATCGAAATGCTGCAGGGATTGGATCTCGCTACCTCTGGGGTCAAGAGTCTAAAACCTTAACCGCTAGGCCACCGTGGCAAAGTGACGAACTTGCACGCGTTGAAGGCAGGGGCGTAGCCAGATTTTCTTTGGGGGGGGGGGGGGGGGGTCGAGAACCCATAACTGTTCCGCTGGCTATACCCCTGGTTCGAGGTTATGCTCCTCTTCGTGAAATCGGTGTTTAGATTAAGTGTTTTGTGTGAAAGCAAGTCTGGTGCGGCGACGCTACAGTTCACTTGCCGATAATAAAAAAAATGAGGGGGGGGGGGGGCTTCTTAAAGTGTAGAAAGGATGCAATTATTATTATTATTATTATTATTATTATTATTATTATTAAATGTGGCGCTTTCTAAGCAGCGGGCCACTCCAGCAGTCGCTAACGCACTGATGCTATAAGCAGACAGCTTTAATGCGCCAAACGAGGTACAGTAACATACATCGTTTGAGAACGACAGGTAAGCCATCAAAGACACGCGTAAAAAAATAGCTAACAGCGAGCGTATCGCGTTCCATTCACCCACAAAAGAACGGGTTAGGCCGGATGTCGACCCGTATCAGGTGACGCGCACCCGCCGTGTCGTACTACAACCTGCGTTTGGGGACGCCGCTGCACGACGAAATCGATTATGTACGCGCAGACGGTGGCGCTAATACCATAACTTAACCATTATGCGCTTCATAGACAATGCGAGGAGCTGCCGCGGCGTCCATTCGTAAACATTACAAACAGGAGTGCCGTACATATACAGTACGCCCTGCCACAACCACGGGCATAACGGAAACAGGCTGCAGTTCTGCAGTGCTGTTTCACGCTTTCACCGCCTGACAAAAGAACGCGCTTCGGAGGAAGCTACATTAATACAGCAAAGCTCTGCCGCACCTTCGAGTTTCACCAAATAAACCAATCTTTCACAAAATTTTTGTGAAACGCTTTGAAGTCCACGATGTCGGCAGTCATTTTCAACAGAATTTGTCTCGGCGGCTTTCCTTAGCTGTAGGCCGACACGTGGAAGTGAAATATAGGCCAGAAGTAAACTATAATTGAAAGACCAAAAGTTGAGTCCCGAAGTGGCCTGCATTAGCAGACAGCAAGCAACAGCAAGACAATCGGAACATTCTTAGGCGATGAGCAATCAAAAACCGCGTACGCAATCAGGTGCCCGCCGGCGGTAAATCCAAGCACACACAGCTGCAGGAGCGGCGTGTATTGCACTCTTCAAAAAAACGAGGGCATCTTTTTTTTTGTTTACTATTTTCGGTTTACTATGACCGTAAGGACATAGTACAACGAACATAGTACTATACCGAACATATAGTAACGAACATAGTACACCGACGTAGTACACCGACATAGTACTATGTGTACATAGTATACGTAGTAAGGTTAACGGGTCTCTTGAGTCACATACCAGAACACTCGGAACCATAAAGAAAGAAAGAAAGAAAGAAAGAAAGAAAGAAAGAAAGAAAGAAAGAAAGAAAGAAAGAAAGAAAGAAAGAAAGAAAGAAAGAATACTTAGTACTTGGTAAGCACTCACGCACGACCTGCAAAATATTCAGTTCGCTGAACCGCTATTGCCTGCGTGATTCCCACGAGGCGGTAGCGTGACGGCTTGCGAAATCGATAGGCAAAGCAAGCGGCAGAGAAACGGTCAGGCGAGAGGCAGACGATTCGGGGCGGGCTGTTCTATAGCCCGTTACGGCCGATTGCGCCGTTCTCTCTCTCTCTCTCTCTCTAGAACTTCAATGCACGCGTGCGTCTCGAGTACTAACTCGTCGGGTTTCACCACGTCATGCACGAAGAGAACCCCTACAACACCGAGCGAACTGGAATCGTCCGATTGATCAGCGGGCCTTGTCCGCGCTAACGACCCCTAACCTGCAGCGGTTGAAGTTCGGTAATAAAGACGTCACGGCAGCATGAAATGCGACCTATATTTCCGCGAAAATATTCCTCCCCAAACGGGCGTAAAATTACGTACTGGACGACACTTTGGGCATTCGAGGAACACACTGTGCAAACAAAGATACCCGCATAAAAATGGTATACATTGAAACGCGAATACAGGGGCTTAAGGACCAAACTGTAATGATGACAAGCGCTGGGGGCTTAACGTCCCAAAGCCGCCATACGATTGTTAGAGACGCCGTAGCGAAGTGCTCTGGAAATTTCGGAGTGCACTTAAAATTCCAGTACACAGGTTTCAAGCGCGTACGCCTCCCTCGTAAAAGCTGCCGCCGCGACTGCGATAAGAGCAAAACTGAAGCGGACTGTACGTATTACTGCTGAAGATGCACGGGCAAGGAAATATGCCTATAAAGAAATTACTCGAAACTACCATTTAACTTGGTAAATACGGCATAACAACGTGAAAAAAAAACATTGCAGCTTATCCACAGAGTGAATGATGATGAGTGGGGCGAAGCTGCGAAGAGTTTTTTGTCGGCAAACCGCGAATCGTCTGTCTGTCCGTCCGTTCGTCTAGTGAACACTACAAGTACCGCCATCATACATTCATCGTTAGAGTAACTGTAGTTACTCTATTCAGCAGATACAAGTACCACCATCCAGCGGACATTCCAATGACTACTACATACAGGAGACGCACGTACGACTTACGCCTTAAGGAGCTTCGCCCCCAAAACGAACCTGACGTCTGATAATAGTGTACGTAAAAGCGAAGGACCGCGTTCAGAATACACGGGACCCAAATTTTCTAAGACGTCCCGATTAGGGTGAAATAACAGCGATAATGTCCCGTACTACGCCGAAGAGTTCTCAATTCGGAGGCACGAAAATTCCCTATTTCGAGGATTTTTCCCTGCAAACGTTGACGAAGTTCTCGGCACATTTCCTTGCACAACAGTACTAATTACCGCCCCTATCCACGCACACACATAGTATAACTAAACGTGTCTCGCGCACAGGCGACTTCTGAAATCATGAGTAGCCTCTCCATTGCCACACAACGAAAGCATGCCCTTATCAATTCATATACTGCAAGTAAGTATACTGCACAGTCTGGACTTTAAGTTTAACACAACTAGCGAATTAGAAATCACTACGCGTAAACATCAGACAAAGGCTATGTTTGAGTGGTGCATGCGCCAGAACAGACTACAGCAGATGAAGGCGCACTGTGACCGCTAATTATCAGTCGTCATAGAAGAATTTAACATTTCCTGAAATTCCCTGATACATCACAAAGAGTCCCTTTTTCTCTTTAGCTCAAAATGACAGGCGAAAATTCCCCGAAAAAGAAAAAATTCCCTGCACGGAACATCACTGAATAACAGAAGTACTAGTGGATTTAGCTCGTTATCAAATCGTAACCATCATACTCAAATCATAGATTTCGGAAAAAAAAATCATGTAAAACTACCACCACCACTAATTAATTATAATATTATAATAGAACTTTTACGTCAAAAAACCGCGACGGATTAGGAGACACCGACGTTGAGGGCTGCGAAAATTTTGACCATCTGGCGCTCTTTAAGTCGCACTAAACATGGCACAACACACGGACCACTATAGCATTTCGCCTCACCCAAATGCGGCCGCAGCATACGGGACAGAATCCGCGAGCTTGACGTCCTAATTTTTAGTCAATTAACCGTACCTTGGAACGAACTAGCCCGACTTTTATCTAATTTACTCTTTTTCTTTCTCTCTCTCTCTCTCTACCTCTCTGTGCGCGCGAGCCACGTTCTTAGAGTTAGAGATGTCTATTTCTAAAAGTAAAAAAAAAAAAAAAACGCACGCAGTGTACCCAGTCCGGAAAAACGAATTAATACAAAAGCGGGGGAAAACGGCTGGAACATAGCGACATTCTTGGCGTCCTCACGTTGGGGGAAGAGGCGGCCGAGGCGAAATTTATTTATAGCTCTAACTATACCCCGGCGCCTAACGCAAGAAACTGCACGTACTTTCCTTCGAAATCCACCGGTAACGTACGCGTCACAGCCGGGGCCCCGAGAAACTGAAGCAAGGAGGAAGAGCATCGCGTGACGTCACACAGCTAAGGGCTTCAGCAAACCCTACCAGCCTCCACTGACGCCCAACAAGCCGTATACACGATTTGACCGCAGGTCTGGTTTCCTGCAGCGCGCACTTTGGAGCAACAAGCGATGCGCAGTTACAAGGGCGATTTCAGACACTAATTCTAATATTCTATGAGGTTGAACGTCCCCAAGTCACGACGTGATTACGAGAGATGCCGTATAGTGGAGGGCTCCGGAAATTTCCACCACGTGGGGTTCTTTCACATGCTCCGACATGGCACGGTACACGGGCCTCTATACCACTTCGCCTCCGTGGAAATGCGATCACCGCGGCCGGCATCGAACCCGCGACCTTCGTATCAGCAGCCGAGCACCATAGCCACTGATCCACAGAGGCTCTTCGCTCTTCCTTAATTACTATAATCAAAAGAACTCCTACAGAGCATAAATAATCTTAATTGCGCCACTCATTTGTCCTCATCTATGACAGAGGTGGACGAGAGGCACTGAATGAAGAGGGAAGAAATGGACCGCCCTTACCAACCCCGTCTGGCTCTGCCAAGTTGCCTAGCGATTACACACAACAAGATAAACCTTCAAGTTGAAGAGTACGTCTCTTTTGCTGATACCTGCAAGTGCGCCAACGAATGAGTAGTAGCCAGAGAAAGGGGTGAAACTAGGATCCCAGGCTGTGGTCCCGGGTGCGCAACCCTAGCACAAGTCTGTATGCACACATATGTACACGCCCACACGTCTATAGGGCGGTCGCAGTCGGAAAGGTGTAACTCAAGAGAAGCTTCACCATCTCACAAATAGGAAAAATAAATCAACGAGTTTTTGGGCAACAAGTGCTTTGTGATTCCAAGTTTGCACCTCGTGACGCACGTTTTGCTCCGCCCATAAGGGACCAATATTCGTATAGTTTCGTTTTCATTAAACGTAGCGGATAGACGCGTCGCGAAGACCGTCCTCAAGCAAAGCGAATAGAATGCCGTTCAACACCATTTCAATACGCACGCTATCCGTCAATCAAGATCACTAGCTGTCGTAGTATACCACTATACCTAGGCGATACGCAATGTCACCTGCAATGCTCCCGCCCGCTTCTTATAATAGTAATAGTGTAATAGTCTTATAGTATTATAATGGCTTAAAGCGGCCAAACAAACAACGCAGGTATATGATTTCCCCGACTACGTTTACATCAACGCCTCCTGCGTCGGTTTTGATCAAATAAATAAATAAAATGAAGCTCTTCCCCTTGGCGCATTCTGCCACAGTGGTCCGAGTCGAATAATTTTCTTAGTTCGCAAAAAAAGCCTGGGTCGGATTGGGTTCGCTTTTTGTTCATGTAGCCGGATTACGCGCAGAAATCGCGATTTCCGGGAGATGTTCCGGTCAACAGCACAAACGTAATACATGGTCCAAATCTGGGCGACTCGGCAGGTATGGACGTGGGATTGTACACCAAGCTGCCCACTGAAATTCGTTCATCATCATCATCGTCGTCATCATCATCAGCCCCGGTGACACCCACTGCTGCTCCCACAGCTTTGGGTAGACGGCCCAGCGCTCCGACTGACACCTCTGAAATGCGCGCCTGAGGAACGAGTAAGTCGTAGAACGGGTAACTTGGGTATTTCAAAGATCACCAACTCCGGTCCCAACGCTCGAAGAGAAGCGTCCTCGCGACATATTCCAGAAATGCGTGACCATCAATGAAATGCGGATGCGTGTAAAAACGATAAGACTTACAGCTACGAAATTCGTAAACTAAACAGGGCTACCTCTACCCCCTCCCTCCTCGCTCTTAAAATGTTCAACCCTAAAAAAAATTTGCAGGTAGAACGTTGATCAGCCTACATGATGCAATCAAGCCCGAGGTTTAGTATAATTTGTTTATTGTACACATCATTATTAACGCTGTAAACATATGCAAATATAGACTGCTACGATACTATAAGATAAAACAAAAAGGACGTTTGTCTACATTATTAGAGTGAGCTGATATGCAAACTTACAAGTCACACTACCGACATTGTAATCAGCCTTACGATGTTGGGCACTTCCCACACAAGAAGAAATTATGGTATGCATATAGCATTTTATCACTAGCGTTACAATTAAATAAACTGAATTTTGCAGGCATTAAAATTACAAAAATTACACTAGCACAGCTCCGCAAATTTTCGATTAATTCTAACTGTTAAAGCATATAATTAGCCTTTACCCCCTTATGTGTATCATGCAATATGTTGCCATGGTCTGAGCCTCTTCTCGATTCTGCTTTAAATGTCTTCTTTTGTCACATTTGTGCAAAGCTTTTCCAACCATTTTATTTTGTTATAGCAAGTGTACAGAACCTGAACTGCCTCCATTTAAAATGGCTCCATCGAATGTGCGTCCATATATTTGTGCAACTAAAGCGAGTTACTGCGATTATTCTATGTATTCTGTCACTACCACTTCCTCTGCCTGATGTAAATGGGGTGGGTGGGAGCGTAGTCAGGTGGCCCGCCACTTTTTTCCCAATCCCTCCATCAACACTGTATCGGTGGAAATAATAATAATAATAATTATTATTATTATTATTATTAACCATTCATTCATTAAGTATACGGAAAAAACCAAAATTTGTCACACGTTTTGTCCCCTGTCCTCGCTGCTGCACTGAATTAGAACGCCTAGCGTACACGATGGATAGTGGCGTTCGCATATACTTGGCCACCATTACTCGCGTTATCGACCGAGAGGGGAAACAAAATTATGAAAGTAACCTACATTAACTTGCACCGGAAGTTGCCCGCGATGATTATGTTTCTGGGACACCGGTACATATAGCTAGTTCGGGGTGCTTTTCTTTACAGGAGTCAGTCACACTTTGAGAGGAAGCCGCCGAGAGGCACTGTCGCAAAAGAAGTTCCGGGTTAAAAGCAACGCACGAGCACGACACCGGAAACAAGACGGGTAAAACTAAAAAATAAAATAAAAAAGAATTTAGAGCGAGCAGTGAAGGAAGGTTGAGAAGTGGAAGTAGGAAAAGTGGAGTAAAGGAGAGAAAAAAAAAACGCAGACCACATTCGCAACATAATCCCGGTTAGTCTTATACGCGTGCCATTAGTCAAAGTGCCACATGCTTACAGGATACAATAGAAAGTGCTGCAGTATGGAGGGCTCTTGGCATTAAATGAGGCCTTCCATTGCGGCGCAGAAACGAATGGCCAATGCCCATCGAACACGCATAACATCATATTTAGAGGCTTTACATCTTTAGCCTTTAATAAGCCTGCCAGAAAACGGCTGTTTAAAAAAGCAGCTAAAGCAACCGCGAATGGCGCATCGGATCGAGGTGAAAATGAGGAGAGATTCGGACGCCAGTTGACTATTATGGGAACAAACGCGCAAACACACACACGCACGCACACATACGCGAACGACTATATCAAGTTACGATGGTATCGTCGCGTTGAATTCGTCAAAAACAAAAAGTGCAAAGCTCCGCTCGTGAGTGGCGCGACCACAACAGCCGAGAGGAGCCTGAATCGAAGCTCCGACCCCCCCCCCCCCCCCCGGTTGCTCTTTTCGGATCCCTTCACGGCGAACCACGACACCTCGGGTCATCGGACTGGGTCAACCAAGAATTCCGATCACTGCACCTACTGGTATACTGTGAACCAACTGACCGAGAGAGAAGGAAGAACCACCGTTTTTCGTGCGCTTAAAGGCATGCATACAATGAGACATTATGAACGCGCCGCCTAGTTTCCGTCGAGGGCGTTGCTATACGCTCTCACGTAAGATGACAGGCAGAGCTTTGATCAAAATACAAACGGCGCCATCTTCTGAAAAAAAAAAAGGATGACAAAGGAAAAAAAAAAAGACTCGTCTGGGCACCCTGCCCTCCCAACGGTCGTGAAAAATGCGAAGAGCCTTAACGAAATATATTCCATAATACTGTACACAGAGCCCGGATTCTTAAAATATACAAAAAAAAAACAGAGTAAATGATTGATATGTGCATGGGGTTTAACGTCTCAAAACCCCCATATGATTATGAGAGACGCCGTAGTGGAGGGCTCCGGAAATTTCGACCACCTGGGGTTCTTTTAACTGCGTGCACCCAAATCTGAGCACACGGGCCTACAACATATCCGCCTCCATCCGAAGTGCAGCCGCGATTCGATCCCACGGAGAGAGAGAAAGAGAGAGATAAGCGCAGCCATACGGATAACCGAGAACGCGCAGCTTAGTCAGTAAAGCCACAGAGCAGAGATCTACTCTGTGCAGAATAAATAATGTCCGCATCGCTGAAGAAAGATGCGTAGCAAAAAATGCCCTACAAAATAAGCAGACGTTAACTTTAATGACGCCACGGCGAGCCCCAGGTGGTCTGTCTAGTGTGTATATATATATATATATATATATATATATATATATATATATATATATATATATATATATATATATATATATACACGCACAGGGCGGAGGGGCAGCGGGATAGAATTCGTAAGGGCGGTAAATTCCTAACACAACACAATGATATTTTAAACATTGCATGTTCAAAGAGAACCTAAAGGAAGAAACAATTTTTGACGCAGAACTTTTCAAATTCTATTAATTTATTTATTTTTAGAAAATCATTACCGCTGATTGCATGAGCGTCACCGGAGAGGCTCAATGAGTAGAAGAGAATTTGAAGGCTGAACAATTGTATTCCTCGGAATTTCGCGACGCAACACGAGCACCACACGTCAGTTTGATTTTCACTCAAAATATATTTTCCTCGCATTTGTCTGCCTTAATATATTTATTTTCTTCGTTATGTGTCCCAGTCAACGTTGAAGAAAGATGTTCGCTTACGTGAATATTCGGATAATTCAGCAATGCAATTACCGGAAAGCAATTAAGGGCGAGTAGACGCTGCGTTATTACGTCTCGGCAAGCCGGCGAAGGAAGTTCACTTGTTTTTTTTTCTTTGTTTTCCTTCCCCATAGCTTACGTTGCCCCTTCCTTCACGGCAAAAGCCGCTGGACTTTTATAGTATTTCCTTCTTCTACATCTGTCACGAGGGGATAATCAATAAACGTAGCTTAACTTCTGTCTTCAGTGTACCTTACGTAATTTCGACGTAACCGATCAGTTAGATACCTTTAAATTGCGGCATAACCCTCGGTTCACGATTCGACTACGAAGACATTTGAGCAGTCATCATCGGGGCATTCATTAAGGTTTAGGGAACTTCAGGGATCGGCAGAGATCGGGCCAAGACTGTCAACTATAGCGGATATATCTACCTTAAGGGTACCGAAATCAGATGGAGTACTTACTCACTTGATCAGAACAATTCGACATGCTTCATTACGTCTAACTATGCGCGACGTAATGGATTGCTGAACTTTGTTATATGCGAATTTGATTCCTTTGATTGTTTTACCTTTAATTAACTGTGTTCCCCACCAGCCTGGTCTGAAATGAATACAGTGTGACCTAAACATATAAAAAATAAAAAAATAAGCGATATTGTTACTAGCCTGGAGGCGGCTACGACTACGATCATTATCATCGCGCAGTAAAAAATACAATTGGCGTCATTTTCGCCGCATTCGTACGGTATGTCATGGAATGTCCACTACAAGATGACTTCATCTCTCCTCCTCAGTACGTATCGTCACGCATTGATCACGGACATAAGGTTGCAGTTGCCTTTCGAAGGACTTCCTTTTATTTTTCTCCCTCGCACTCGTGAGAATTGAAACCACATTCCCGCTCTCATCGCATTACTGATCTTCAACGTTTCCGGTCAACTTTAACAAGTAACCAAATAGTTTACCCGACGTCAATTCGTTATGCATGCATGTATACTCTTTGATACCACTCCCCTCCGAATGCTTCGGCCCTTGAGGTACACTAAAAGAGAGAAAAAAAAAACATGATACAACATTCACACGCGTGCGGATACCCACAAACTCCCTTTTCGACTCTCTCGATCTTCAACTCCTTCGCACAGGGAGCTAGGATAGTCGTCCACCGGGTAATTAAGTAAAGTCTTTTAGTTTTCTCTCTCTCTCGCAAAGGGAGTACGGTAATGTACATTGCCGACAAAGGGAGTATGTCCGTCTAGGCTGAGGGATAACAACTCGTAACGTGAAATCACCATAGCGAAATTGATTGATATGTGGGGTTTAACGTCTCAAAACCACCATTTGATTATGAGAGACGCCGTAGTGGAGGGCTCTGGAAATTTCGACCACCTGGGGTTCTTTAACGTGCACCCAAATCTCACCATATCGAAATTATAACAACGAACTCGAGCCATACATTTCGTAGCAGCATCCATTCGTAACGCTTTTAACTGTAATCATTTCCGCGCGTCACTGCACGTATACCACGCCTCCATCAAAAGACCGTCGTGTCGCCATTTTGAGTTAGTCCACCATGCGCGCCGCTGTGTTTACGTTTACGCATGCATCTGGATTCCTTTTATACCGTTCCTTGGTTAGAATAAGATAGCTTGACAACAGTTTTACCGCAGCCTTATCAGAAGTCATCATAGACAGGCAGCGACGAGGATCATGCAGAGATTGCACACACTTGAGCCTTCAGCAAATGCGAACCTACAGTGGAACTCAGCCACGGCAAGGGCTTCAAGAAAAACTCGGTCATGGGATGTCACTACGATTACCACATGAACACGTTGTTGGGGTAACATCACGATTGCAAAACATACGAAAAAAGGAGGTTTTGCAGCTGATCTCTGCTCTATTAAGAATCCTGGCTAAAAAAAAAAAAAACGCGCCCTGAATGCAGAAATCGTTGCACGAGTCGCCGTGAGCATAGCAGTACAGAGATGCTAAGTGACGTGCGTCTTTCCACCCCGCCACAGTGGATGATCTAGCGGTTATGGAGCTCGAATGCCGGCCCGCAGGTTGCGGGGTCGAATCCAGGCCGCATTTTCGATGGATGAGAAAATGTTTGAGGCCCGTGTTCTTAGATTAGGGTGCGCGTTAAAACAACCCCAGGTGGTCGGAATTTCCGGAGACCTCCACTACGGCGTCTCTCGTAATCACATCTTATATAGTTCTGGGACGTTAAGCCCCATCAATTATCATTGGGGTGTCTTTCAGTGTCAGAAAAAAAAAAAACATTTTTTCTTAGACCCGCATACTTCCCTTTCCTATATACTTCGATGGTTTTGTTTTTTTGTCGTCCGTGCTATTTACACACTGCAGCCATCTATTAAAATGATTAACATGCTGCTTCGACGCAATATCTCTTTGTTCCTCGCTTTTATCTATTTACCGACAGGTCGTTCCGCATCGCAAAACGCTGCACGATTGATGCTGCGATCGATGCGCTATAGAAATGACGCCCACTACGGTCGCATTCATACAAACGCGTCTAAGGCACGTCGAATGGCGGCGAGGATTGATTGCAGCGCGTTATGTACGAAGACAGTGCCGCCAATCTACAAAGCAAAAAAAAAAGTGGGGGGCTTAGCGCTTGGATTGTTGGTAAAGTCGCCCTAGCGGTCGTGTAAGTCACCTTTCAGGAGCGTGTGAACGTGAGCTTGTCGGCAAACTTTCATAGAGAAAAAAAAAAAACAGCGCGAAAACAACAAAGACAATACAGGAATAGCGCTGATCACCAAAAACTGCGGACAAATGAGATTAACTATACCTCCGCAGTGGAGCGTTCTGTACGCTTCTCTGACAAATTACGGCATCTGCGCATGCGGTCTCTACGTGGGACAAGCCGGGTCTCCCCAACGTCTTCTGGACCCAAAGTTTTCATCATAATCATCTGTGCTAAGAAAAATCTCCTCCTCCTTTAGTCTTCCCCCTTTCCAGAAGCGTATAGCATATTTGTACTGCAAAAACAAAGGCGTTTGTTGGTAGACAGCGCTAGCCTTGTGCGATCTGTCTCGTGTTTGTTTTCTTTTATTGTTTTTTTTATTTTATACAATGAATGTCACCTTCCAATCACCGATCATGTCAGCGACACAAGAGCCTCTACATGGAAATGCTCACGAAATGAATTTTATTGACCAATTGAACGGCTGAAACAGGAACGACGGCCGTTCTGCAGAGAGGCCGGGTCATGGGGAGGTCGCCGCCATGTTGGGTTGTTAACCTTTGTATCTAATAACTTAAACAGTGTTACGGTCGACATGTACACATAAAAACGGTTGAGTTGGTGCACACGACTTTTGAATGGCCTTGTTGAAGTTTCGCGCCCATCCCTCTACCTATCGACTTAACAGCCCGAGATGGCGCCGTCCACATGTCTTGAGTCATCGCTAAAGAGGGTTTCATTCAACCAGCGCAAACATTGAAGTGCTGAGACGATTGGTAATCATTAACATAGAGCGTTGAAGAAAAAAAAAAAAACAGCGTTGCGTTTACCATGAGCGAAAAGTGGCTAATGGGTGCGTGGTAGACGTGTGGTATCATGTCCAAACAAGGTGTCCATATATATAATATAGAATGAAGTGTGAAGATCTCTGATTCGATTAAGATTGAAAAATCTCGCAGCGCAATCACACACGTCCCGTCCACGCGTCGATACTACACACAAGGTCTTCGAACGACGCAGTCACCTGTATGACACTGCGACACGCAACAAACGGAAGTAGCGGGCGAACGCGGTTCGCACGAATCCAGTAGTACACAGGGTCACGAGCTATCATCGAGAAACACAACAGAAAACGGCTGCGACGATGTAAACAAAAAGGAAATGATCGGCCTTGTGATTGACACAGAAACGCCATTGCATTCATTTCAGAGATTACACGGGCACATCGAATCAGCAGGGCGACGTGGAACAATGTTTTCGCGGATTAACTTGCTACTATTCGCTCCAGTGTGCGCGTCTCAGTGCATGCGTTGCAAGCTGATGTTGCACTGAGAGCTTCAATTTCTTTTCTTTTTTCAGCCAAGGACGCTTGTGTGTTGTTCACGGGCTGTGCCCTCGCTTTCACCATCGCTAATGCCACCGAGCGCAGACCTCTAATATGAACGAATGAATTAATATATATCCATCTATCCATCCATAAAGCATCGGTCACATTCTCACTCAAATCCTTCGTTAGTGTTGAAATTCAATGCGCCGTACAAAAATAATAAATAGGTGTGGTACACCGCGCACAGTACATTAACACGTTTACTTCGTCACCATGACACCGAGCGGCATGCATGTTTATGTATTCGACGCAGGACGAAGGTTCCTCCTAATTATCTCTAATTAGCGCCGACTTGCACGGCGTGGTTCCATTCGATTCCCGCGAAATTGATTTAGTCGCTCCACGTATCGGACTTGAGTCGACTGCAACGCGACCACAATTGCGATCAAAAATTACGATCAAAAATGTGAAAAATAAAAGACGAACCTATTTACGTTCCAGTAAATATCGCAACTAGTTGTCACCTTCAGCATCGTCCCCCCCTTCCCCATACTCTCATTACGGTATCAATGGTCACTCTCACTCGTCTGCGTTCTTTGTCCGACGTTAATTTGTCGACTTAAATTAATTTACACGGGATTCAGTAGCCAATAAAAAAAAAACCTGTTGCCGAATCGATGTGCAAAAGTTTTGTTTCTAGAAATGACTTACAGAAAAAAAGGATGAAAAAAAAAGCGCGCGCGGGGGTAAGAATCGTGCTATTCTGACAAAAGTGAATCGGGTTCATTATTTGTCAAAGTCGGGGAGTCGTTTTTTTTTTTTTTTATAATAGTAATAACAGCTGTGGTTTGCCGGCAGCTCGCGGCTTCAAAGTGCCGCACGGACGGAGTGTCAACTTGAAAGAAATTTCTTTTTATACGCCTGCGATTTTTATACGCCTCGTTCGAAACACACAGATGGCCGTGACGCATACGTCCCTTATATCCTTCATCGATCCGCCCCTCCTCCCCCCTTTTCTCTCTGGTTATAACGTTTTCAAGTTTGAGAGATGGATAATGATGTTGGGAGAGTAGCCGAACAGCTATGATTTTTTTTTGTTAAAGGGTGCATATTAGTGAGAAAAAAAAAGAGGGAAAGAAAAACACGGAAAGATGACTCACGAAGGAACACTTTAGGGTGATGTAGGAATCTAGAAATAGCAAGTAGTCTGCATTGACACCCTTGTTCAGATTGGGAATCGGAACGTAACAACAGCAGCGAAGAAAAACAAGCACAAACATTTCCTGTCCTTTTTTTTTCTAAAAATGGTGAGCAGGTCTAATGCGTTCGCGCATATTTTGAGAATCCTATTAAATTAACGTAAAGGTGCATGCGACACTTCCGTTCTTGTTTACGGTGGCAGGCAGATGCGTAAAAAGCAATTACTCAATACAATGCGGTCACGTAAAGACGAACAGCTAAACAGCCGATACTCTCAGCGGTAATTCCCTCGCACCAACACCACATAGACTCTCGCACGCGATTGCAAAGAGGAAAAAAAAACAACAAAAACACTGCTCACAACTGCAGCTAAAGTAATTCAGCATCAAAGTGAAACGGTTTGTCAGAAATGCGGTCGGCAATAATAATAAAAAAAAAAGGGGGGGGGGGGGCATCACGAAGACTGGGGTTGTCTGAAAAGCAATGACCTCCCCTCTTACTCCGAGCCTTCGCCGGTCGAAGAAGGAAAACGCGCTGAATCGCGGAGCAACAAGTTAGTGCGCTGGTCTTCCAAGAGACAGCTCGGGTACCCTCGTAAGCTTTCTCGCGAAGCCAAAAGCATTGCAAAAGGAAGTCAGGCTCAACGTGTGCTCCCTTGTAGTACAAGCCGCGCTTTAGACGAGGACTACTACAACTAATAATAATAAATAGCAATAATAATTCGATGAAGAAAAAAAAAAAAGCTCGGAAGGTCCATGAGGTTAAATTGTTCCGCAATCGTTGCGGCGAGAACACTCAAGAGTACAGTCACGACGACACTCACAACTGGGCGGGCGGTTGGCAATAACTTCCGAAACGCCTCGAAATCTGTGTCGCAATGCGGCAAAAGAACTACGCACGCCATTAAACGCAGGCTCAGATTCCCCCACAAAGAACAGGAACACTGCAAGGCAAACAATAATAATTAACGCCTACGGCTGACTCGCAAACGTTCATCCAATCAAGCAGTGCTACCTTGCGAGCAACGTACGTCGCCCCTTGGGCAGTGCGCATAACACGACAGTACGCGGATTCACAATGGGAGCCCTCGATTAATCAAATCGCGACAGCAACTTCACTTTTTTTGTTTCTAAAGTTCTTTTTGACGGAAATGTGAAATCTGTCTGAGTAAGCGAGAAATTCAAGAAAGGGTCGCCAAGAAGCGGAGGGGGAACAAAAAAAAGCTGAAATAAAAGTGAAAAAAAAAAAAGAATAAGAACAAAACGGGCCACGAAAACCCTTCGTTGTGGGCAGAAAAGAGGGAGACGGGGCTGCGGATCTCGTGAGCCTCTTTCTTTCTATGTTTTTTTTTTACGCCGCGCGCACTAAGGGTGTGAAGCAGCAGCCGACGCACGAGATGCGAGGGCCATCGAGAAGAGACCAGAAAAGAGAACACATACAAAATGGCCGTCCCTCGGTTTTTCAAAGCCAAGCCCGAAGAAATCTTCGAGGCAAGGTACGGCACACGCCAAGACATGTATAAACTAAGTCCACTGGCGGAGATTGTCATAAAAATGAAATTCACACAACAGCCGATACAATCAACTGCGCGAGACAATGCCACTACTCTAATCGTGCATTCACCAAGTTTTTTTTTTTTCTTTCCCTGTCGAGTTGTCGTAGCGTTGCTTCTTTCTTTTCGTTCTGATCGCTCGCTCCGAACTATCGCGGCGCTCAACGTAGTACGCCAAAGTCTTTTGTCCCTCGCGGCGGAGGAGTGGGCGATATGATCAACAGTTCACTCGGTCGATGGATGTTTTCGAGAGAACCGTCAAGCGGGGAACAAACGCGTTTGCAGGGAGGAGTGCGTCCGTTTCAGACTTTGCGGAACCCCCTGCACTAAGAGCAACACAATCTCGGTAAATCAATGTTCTTTCCAAGCGGCGATCGCCCTCGAAAAAGAAGAGACAGATCGCCGACGGACACATGATTCATACACCCAAACGCGACGTCACACTGCTGCGCACAGGCGCTCGGACTCGAGGTCCCCCTGACGAGGTCGCGGTACTTTCTTTAACTTTTTAGATGTTCACCTGACGATACAGACGTTCGATCGCACGCTAATCGCGCTCGTGCCACACGATCGCACGGCCTTTCAGCGGCCCGCACATCCCAAAGCGACGCGCGGCGCATTTTGAACCGCGTTCTCGCTAGGTTGAAAGGGAGAGGCGAGAGGGACGCCTTGTGGTACTTACGAAACCATAGCCGCGGCTTTTGCCCGTCTGCCGGTCGGTGATGACCACAGCCTCCTCGATGTCGCCGAAGGACTCGAAGAACTGCCGCAAGGACTTGTCAGTGGTGTGGTACGGCAGTCCGCCCACGAATATCTTTGTGAACGTCGTGTCCTTTTGCTGCACGCCACACTCCGACATGCCGCTAACCACAGCTTTGCATGCTCGTCTGACGCTCCAACAGCTGCTCATCACGTGACTTTGTCCAGGGCGCCCTCTGGCAGGCCACCGGGGCATTGTCTACTGAGTGCGAGGGTGCGCCTTCCTCTCAGGCGTCCCGCCGGGTTCGGTTCTGGTTTCGCTGCCGCGATAGCTCGCGTTGATCCGCGTACACGAGGGGACAGGATAGAGCGTCACCTGCAACTGTACTTATTTGAAAAAAAGGCTCCTGTTTATATACATGCAGGCGTGCGCGCAGTTGTATATGCGCAGGACAATGCCGTACAACCCCACGCACATGACATCGCGATCTCAAAAAAGTTGTGCTCCTTCCTTAGGCAGGCCTGCGACATGTCACTGGTGCATTATATACTTACAAGGGAGCATGGCTTTCAAATGAAAATATCAGAGCTCGCTTACCTTGAATCCTGCATACGTTTGCCGGAGCTTACGAATACGCGCATGCTTGGAAGGAACGAGAACACAGTATATATATATATATATATATATATATATATATATATATATATATATATATATATATATATATATATATATATATATATATATATATATATATATATATATATATATATATATATATATATTGAAAGCCATGCTCCCTTGCCGCAGCGTCTGGTCTGGACAATATTAACATTGGCGCTTGTAAGTAGAATTTCTTAGGCCACGAACACCGTGCAAAGTGCAACTGGCCTGTTTTTGTACCACAAAGAGTCAGCTTTTCCGGGCGCGGCGACGCGTGGACAAATGGCGGCCAACATCCGTAGGGCTCAAAAATAAAATAAATAATGTCATATGTAACCAGTACCCATTCGCCACCTTCTTCAAGTTGTGAGAAACTGTGCGCATATACGGCACGGCCTGTGGTCTTTCCCTCACCGGCGGCGCTGTTTCTGGTACCAGCTTGGCGGTTAAAACTTTACGAGAGCGAGGGTAGTAGGCCTAACAAATGTGCTCTCAAACTTAAATCTAAAGCTGCAACTAAAGGTAGCTCTTGCGTAAGCCAAAGTTTGTGGCCATGCTTTCTAAACGCAAGAATGTATCTACTGCATCGGTCATGAGCTGCCTTAATCGTAAACATTTGCATCTTTTAGATTTATTATGTTGACGCTATCAGCCATACACGTACATTCGCAATCTTTTTGAGAGTGAACACAGGATCACGTTGTTTTCAGTACTACTAGCACCGTTAGATGACACGTCACAGTATCTGAGCGCATGCGCAAGCGGGGTATACCTGCACTTCGCGCGCATCACGTAATCGCAGGGCTCGTTTGTCGTCTGCTAGCTGATTTTCGGCCTTCCTGCAGGTCCTATTATGATAACAACAAAAATTTGGCTGCTTTCAGTTCAAATGCCTTGTCTTTTATGCCTGCCGTGTCACTTGGTTTTTGTATTTTTTTTTGCGTTCTTTTAGTACAATGAATAGGTGAAGGAATGCAAATACCCCAACTGTTATTTGGTGCACGTTTGGCGATATACTGGTACGTTTATTGTAGTTCTATCGGTAATCTAGAATATTTTAACTTAATGTTAAATTTGTATTTTGTCATGTCCCCCTATGAAAAAAAAATCACTGCTGCCATTCTGGAAGGTATAAAAAATAGTGACCCAAAGTTACGATGCCCTCGAAGATTCTGCCATTCTTGGCGAACCTTGCGTTTGAGCGCAGTCGCCACGTAAACAGAGTTTCGCACATAGGCGATTTCATGTATATTCCCGCAAATTTTCACAAATCGCCAAGCTTGCCAGAAGAGCATCGCGATCCAGCGCTTTTCTAGACGCATCCTCAATACATTTAGAATGTGCACCGGCACCAGGTATGCTGCAACACAAAATGTGCATCGGAGAAAGCGCCCACTAAAAGATCAGCGATGACCCAGAAAACGACAGCAAAAAATAACACATTTTCAAGTTTACCTGTATATCGAGAGGAGCGTAGTAGGAAGTTATACATTGTTGCCACTTTGAGGCACACGGCTTTCCTACTGCCGTGCGCATGCAGCAGTCGACACGCGCTAGCTCGCCTGACGCAATGCGCGCGACGGCAGAATTTTTGCCACCTGGCCGCACTGCGCATGAGCGATACTTCTCGCTGCCGTGTTCACTGTCAAAAAGATTGCGACTGTTCGGGGTTGATGTCACGTTGCCTTTGTCGCCGTGACATCACCACTGGCGGCGAAGGGACGTGCATCTCAGTACGCGTGCTCGGCTGTTCCAAGTGATGTCACTTCAGTTGAGTTACGTGAACAATGTCCGAACACGATAGCGCCCAGGTGGTGCGAGGAGGCTCGATTTCGTATGTCACATCAGTGACCTGGAGCGCGACACGGAACAGACCGGAGTATGGCGAAGTCAACTTCTCGCACAGACCAAATTGCCGTGACAACGTCGAGAGCAGGACCGTGTCATCTCGGTTGAAGTGGGCATTACGGTGCCAGACATACTGTAGACGAGTCGTTGCCGCAGTATTCCCGCGAATCACTAAGAAACAAGCGAGCTTCTGGAGCTCTAGGTATGACATCAAGGACGCATTTTGATGAGTGGGTAATGAAAGAAAGGAGCGTGTTAAACGATAGCACGGGTTCTCGTCCATACTGTACATCGAAATATTCTATGTTTCTATATACATACCCTTACTTACATGAACCACAAATCCACACCTATAAGCAATTAAATTGTGCTGCCAGTATATGCATATTATGGTGCAATGTGGAGAATTCATTGAGGTGCCCTAAACCACTACTAACAAAATGAAAGCGTCTCATAGAAGGGATGAAATATTCGCTAATTAAGTGTTAACTAAGCAACCAGCCCAACTTTGCTACCGAATTCGTCATACTGCAGAACACCGTAAAATTTACGCCACAGAAAGAAGCCTTCACCGGTTTATTGGCCTAATATAGCATTTTCAAGTTCTATAACCTCCGCTACATCAAAAGTGGATGCTAAGGACATGAATTGGTACAACATAGCTGAAGATTATAACATCTTGGTTTTTACGTTCTAAGACAATGATGTGTTTATGAGAGAGGCCTTAGTAGGGGGCTCCGGAAATTTTGACTGTTTCTTAGCGCGCACTGATATCGCACATGCCTCTGCCATTTCGCCTCCACTGAATTGCGACAGTTATGGTTCGGATCGAACCTTCAGGGTCAGTGGCCGAGCACCGCAACTGCTACACCACTGTGCCAGGTAATATGGCTGAAGAAAACAGTGCAAAAGAGTGAGCACCGGAAAAAGGAAGCAACAGCGCTGTTGTTTGTGCCTTCTTTTCTAGTGCTCTGTCTTTCATGCCCTTTTCTTTAGTATGTTCTACTACATGCTATTCACATAAGAAAGGATCACATTTTCCCGCAATCAAGGCTGGTGAACATTAGTCTCTTAATTTCGACAATAAAGTCATTCTACAAAATGCTGTCTACACTGGAAGTGGTCAAGGAATATGTCTACTTAGGACAGGCAGTAACTGCAGATCCTAACCATGAGAGTGAAGTAACTAGAAGAATAAGAATGAGGTGGAGTACATTCGGCAAGCACTCTCAAATCATGACTGGCAGGTTGCGACCATCCGTCAAGAAGAAGGTGTGCAACAGCTACATCTTGCCGGTACTTATCTACGGAGCAGAAACCTGGAGGTTTACAAAGAGTGTTCAGCATAAATTGAGGACAACGCAGGGAGCGATGGAAAGAAAAATGATTGGTGCAACCTTAAGAGACAAGAAGAGAGCAGAGTAATTCGAGGAAAAAGCCGGGGTTAAGCATATCATAGTTGAAATCAAACGGAGAAAATGGACATGGATCGGGCATGTAGTGTGTAGGCAAGATAACCGCAGGCCATTAAGGGTAACTGACTGGATTCCCAGAGAAGGCAAGCGGGTTAGGGGGAGACAGAAGGTTAGGTGGGCAAATGAGATTAAGAAGTTTGTGGGTATAAATTGGCAGCAGCAAGCACAAGACCGAGTTTACTGGCGGAACATGGGAAAGGCTTTTGTCCTGCAGTAGACGTAGTAAGGCTGATGATGATGACTCACTACAAAAGGCACACACATTACCATAGAGTTTCAACTGTTAAGTCGACGTTTATTGTTCAAATAGCAGTCCAGAAACGTCGTAGTGTTACTTTTGTGCCAAGGAAGTGATTATTTTTGATGAAATCACGTTTTAGTGGTCCGCATAAGGTTAGCTCTTTCCAATTTACTGCCTCAAGCAGAACTCGGGTCACTTTTGCTGTGCACAACGTTGCCCGACTTTGCTTCGAGGCCGCCGACACTAGCAGCATCAGAACGAAAGCAGCAGGAGCAACAGCGGCCATTGAACAATTTCCTGCAATTGGCTCCAAGATGGCACACGGGCTTAGTTCAACTGGGCCCCACTAGATGGCACGACTTGTCCAGTTCAACCAGGCGAAAATTGAACTTTGTAACCGCTCACGCCATTCCCCATAGTAAAGTCCCGCTGTTCTTTTTTCCATGAATCAAATATAAACGAACAAGCAGCATATTATTACATCTTTTGATGCATGGAAGGTTATTTAGTAGAGCTAACTCGATTACTAGTAATTAATTGTAGGCTGTAACTCTGACGACATCGGGATCATTTTGCTAACATCCTACTGTGGCACATGTGCTCTTGTGCATTTACCTTAATTTATTGGTAAGTAGGGCACTGCTTTTGATAATACTGTCGTTTTAGACGCCATAAATTGAGCTTTCATTCTGTTTTAAATTATTACTTGACTTTAATGTCCCTTCAAGGGGAACTGACTGGATTCCCAGAGAAGGCAAACATGCAAGGGGGAGAAAGAAAGCTAGGTGGGCCATTGACATTAAAAAGTTTCCAGGTATAATGTAGAGGCAGAAAGCACAAGACTGGGTTGATTGGCGGATCATGAGAGAGGCCTTTGTCATGCAGAGGGCGCAGTCAGGCTGATGATGACCCAAGGTCGAAGACAACATTATCATGCCATTGCAACACTGTGTAGCAATGAGAATAGAGGAATGGCGATGTTGCCTAATATAAATGTTGTTGTGGGGTTGCAGCTATGACTATGATGTAGAGTGTGAAAAAGAGGACGACAACGTGTTAGTGTTCAGAAAAAACTGCCGCTATCTTGACTGCTGGTCTAATGGTCTAATGCCTACTGTAAATAAGTTGAAAACATGTTCCCAACATTTTGGTGGAGGTGCTGGGTGTTTGGAAAAAACAATATACACTATATGTGAACAAGAATAATGTGCTGCCTGGCTGTACTCATATATACATGATAAGCACAGCAATTCATAGAAACATTGGAAGCTAGTGCAACGTTCGTAAACTTTCTACATAATGTGAATGCACATTATTTGCAAAAACAAGCACTGCAATGAATTACATGGCACATTCCTATGTATGAGCACTTATTTCCTCGTCTTCGGATGGTTATTAAAAAAAAAACCCGATAAATTGTCACTGTGGTTCGCTTATAACTCTACTATGGCACTAAAGCTGCTAAAACCATTTCACAGTGCTAAAGTTGTCTATGTTATGCATCATATGCTTTTTTCATGCCTAGTAATTTCCTCCTTTTATCATATTGCCAAACCATCTGTTGCCTCTAAATGCATTTCCCTCCCCTTGAAATTATTTTAAGAAAAAGAATGGCATAAAGAAGATCGAAGTGTTATTCCTTGTGCTTTACATCGAAGGGCCTGTAAACCACCTCCGATATTTTTTCAAGCATTTCAAGTAAACGCTTGCATCGTGTGCAGAATGCCGTCGCGACCAATGATTCTACACGCGGCAGCGCTACGAGCTGCCGGCGTGCCGCTGATTCCAAAAAACAATCCCTCCTTTTTTCCAGGCCTTTCGGGCCTCCACGTGATGCGCCGTGCCATATCTCTGACGCGCCGAGCCAAAGATGCCAAATATGCTGTGATTGCTCGAGCAAGCGCCTACGACTTCTGGTGAGTCTGCAAGCAGCTGTCCGCACTGCTTGTTGTTCATCGTTTTGCCTGCGTGCAACACGTGTGGGGCACGGGGTGTCCCCGTATGGGTCCATCGCATTGGCGATCCTTTGAAGACGTGTCCGCAACGCAGGGTCCATACCGGCACGATTGCGGAAGCCACAGTTTGCCAACAAGCACGCAGCTACAACGCAACTGACGAAGTCGACGGCTGGAATCGTGGCAACCACAAGTAGACGGTGTTTCAAGCAGTGAATTGGCGATGACGTATGCCACGCGAGATCGGTAGGGGCATTTGGCGAGAGGGCAATGCGGCGTGGGAGAGGATACCAGTGAAAAGAAGCGCAGGAGAGAGTTCAAGGCGTAGTCGTCACGGTTTAAATAATCAAACGTGTCTAACTCCGCTATTACAGCATCGTTTCGAAAAAGGCTCCGACTTCCTTGTACACTTGTGCACAATTTCCCCACCAAAACAGGATTTTGACCTCTGGATGGATTACGGGCCCTTTAAGTGCACAAAATTTGCTGCAAGGGGTCCACACTAAAGACATCATTCCCTACAAGCTAGAATAAAAAGCATAATAGTATGAACCAGTAAGCAAAATATCACAAGGTTTGTGCAAACAAAAACATAATTTATTACCACTAAACGTACAATAAATAAACATGCAGTCGTCAGTACATAAAACCACAAGGCAGCAGCTCAAGAAACACAACTTTCACAGTTTATTTTTTTTCAAATAGCTAGCACGCTAACAACGCAACATTCCTACGTAAACACGCATGCTTTCATGCGCAACAAGTAGCAAATTGAGTGACAGCACAAGTGAACACAACTGCCCGAACATACGTCAAAATCACACGCGCATCTTATAACCATGTACGCATGACATGCCCATGGCCTGATCATTTCACTCGATCCATAATGTGACTAGTTCTTCAAGTGTGCTCAGGTGACGAACATTAAAACACCACTGACTACAACAGTGTGCACATTAGGGAACCTTGGCAATGAAACTCACGACTGTAGCGGAATAGATTGAACTTGTTTTGCTTCTAAACATCTTGGTCAAGTTTGTACACTACAGCATGTTTTGCCTATGAATTAATGTTTATATGACTGTTTATAAATAACTCGGCAAAAGGTTCGCATATGTGGTTGGCATTGTAACTGGTCAGGGAGTTACTGATGGACGCTAAGGGCACAAGCTACGTCAGAAATGGGGAGGACGGTTAATTTGTGATGGAGCTCGAAGCAATAAAGTTTTATTTGCACTTACAGGTTGGGAGTAGTACTTCAGCAGTTATGTAATTCTGGTACGTCTCATTCCTTTTCCACAAGTTATACAAGCATCACAAACAATTCGGGCACATTTAAGTGCCTAACATCACTTCAGAGAGAGCGTTACCATGCAATTTTCACAAATGTGAGTTTTTTTTTTTTTGCTACTAAAGCAGCAAGAAACACATTTCATGCGAACACATGCCTGCCAGGACACAGGCTTTCCACACTTTGGAGCCACCCAGATAATCACTATATGGAGATCCACAACTCAATTTTCTGGAAAAGATTGAGAAGCAACATTCGTGCTACTTGGTTAGGTGTATATCAGTCACAAGCCATGAAACAAAGAAGCATGGTTTTATGCTGGACTGCACAGCCTGTACTGCATAACTTAGGTCAGATGCCCAAAATCACAGATGGAACATAGAGAAAAGTCGACTGTTGTCTGTGCTACGTATGCTAAAATGCACTTAACACAAAACAATGAATGGCATTAGGTGCCTAACTGTTGTAACACTTCATATTTAAGAGCCTGGGGTAGCCTTTTGACGGGTTAAAAAAATACTTCTAATTATGCTGTGGACTACAGTATCTTCTGCAATTCGAAGGCCTCAAAAATCGCAACGCTCTTCGTCATCTCTCAAGCCTTTGGATGACCAGAACCACCACGGCAGACAAATGGGAAGACATAGCAGCTGAACCAGCTTTCGCCATTTACACCTAATCAATCAATAAGAAGAGAAACCTACCGACTCGAAAAAATGCATTCTGTGCTACTCAAAACTTGCAAGTGAGTGTGTGTGTGCAGCATGACGACGAGAAACAGTATGACGGTAGGCAATATTGCACTAAATACGACCGATATTACGGGAGTCAACCAAAGAACATGCACTGCCAGGAAGAAGTAAAAGAAACTTTACAGGTGCGGTATGGCAACACTGAGTTGCCTGTTTCAGAACACAGATTGCGTTGAAGTGAAAGGTTAGCAAACAGTGCTTCTTCGGACCAGAAAAATGACATGGCACTGCACCCCAAGAAGGAAACAAAACGAAGGCACCAGAAGGTCACCAGCGCTCGCGCTGCAGCATTCTTCTTATGGTGCCACTGCTTAGTTCGCACTTTGGATGAATATGCAGTGAAAGCGGAGCTTTGATTTGGTCTACAGAGGGGCCAAAATTTTGAGTACAACAGGCTTTTAACTAAAGCAAACTTCATTGAACACGGTGCCTAAAGATCCGTGCGACAGTGTAAGTCTTGCCACGCTGCTGGACGGGCATTGTCGGCACTGTGTTTACATGCAGGCAGCCCAAGTCAGCTCAACCGCCTGTTCTCCACTCAACAACGGTCTTAGGGGCTGAACGTGTTTTACAGGTACCATCTGCAAAGGGTGCGAAAGCCGGCTACTTCATAGTTTTGTCTTTTTGCATGCTTAGTACTGTAATACTGGTAATTGCACTATTTCTAAATTTTTAAGGCATGCTGAAGCATTGTGCAATGTCATATATTTTTTTTTTTTCCATATGGTGATATGTGGTGCGATGTTAGAAGTTACGTTTGGGTATCCTTTTTTTCATGTTAATAAACATACAAATTTACTGACAACAGCCTTGTAATTCAATTATTTGTCAACTTGAATGAAAACACTTCAAATTGTCCAGCTTTTACTTCACTAATTAGGAAAAGGCAGAAGTGAGAAAGAAGTATGAAAATGAGACAATAAAGTGGGCTTTCAGCTTCCTTATGAAGACATTTTATGTACAAGTTAGAAAGAGGTAAGGCTCACTCTGCATTACAAAATAGCAAGTTAATTTCCTGCTAAGTGAAAACCTTATTATAATTAGTACCATTCCTGCACCCTAGTAATTAGATGAGCTAGCAAAGGGTGATGTCTATTTGTCCCGCATCACATCTTATGAAAGGAATGTGAACATTACATAAACTGTCTGCAATACCTTTTGCAGTTACTAATTGTAGCCAATCGGTGAAAGTTCTATGCTCGCGCTATATAGAAAGAAACCTGGGGCTTTTCAAATGCAGCCTTAATGGCGAGCCCCAAATAATACAAGGCTGCACCGACTTGCAGCAAGAGTTCTGTCGTGAAGCAAAAAGTAAAAAGATGTGCGAAATTAAGTGCCGATAATGTTTGAAGTTAATTTCTGGAGACACTATGCGATTAGAGCAAGACCATACAGGTGAACCATGCATTCACAGACTTGACTTAAAGAATTGGCCCTGACCACAATACAGTCTAAAGTTCTGAACAACTTTGCACCTCATTGTATATGGTTTGAAACCAGCTACACTTTCACGATTGCATGGGCACAAAGTATTGAGAGAATAATGACAATGCAAAAACAAACACACTTTCCCTTTACCACCGAGTTAAGTAGCAAGAGAGTGAACACCGAAATAAGAGGCATCTTGTATAGCTCTGCTGTCTTTCACTTCATGATATGGTGCACTTCAATTACTATCGCCTAAAGTTCGTAATGAAAGGAACTTTTTAGCTTCCAATAAATTTCGAATGTTAGCAACATAATTAGTAAATCTTGTCAAGCTCTACAAACGGGTTAGCCCATTGTGTGTCAGTTACAATGAGGCCAGCACAAAATCAAAACATACGTCTCACAGCCCAACAGTGCACTATGACACGAAAGGAAAGTCGCTATGAGCGCTAAAATGCCCTATATTCGAATCAATGTTTCTGCAACTCATTTACAAGACTGTTCCTACGAAAACAGAGTCACTTTTCAGTTCCAAGCTTGAGCCTTTCAATAGTAACTAAGGAAAGGAAGAGAAAGGCCACAATGTTTCAGGCTTGTTACCTGCCCCATGAGATATTAGAAAGACTTCATGAGCTGAACTATCAAAACGCAACTGACTTCACGGTGCAAGTATAACAAGGGACTCTACCGTGATTGTGCAGTGCAGAACTAAGGCATTGCCACTATGCCAGAGATCAGCACGACTGATTGAACTCTCGCGAGTACTACTTCAAGAGAAGATGGCACTGTGTCGAAAGACGACATGCACTGGAAAAATTGCATGAAAGAACACTACGGTAGGGACTTTGGCTGGCAGAGTTTCATTACCACCAAAAAATGCGCAAGAACCATTTTGCTTATGCACTGCAAACTGAATTCACTATAACATATTCAATCGCTCGGTGATGCATCAACAAAGAATGATCTGGTTTCAAATATGTACAGTTTTTCTTTCGTATTCACTTTTCAGTAATTTACCTTCACACTTGTACAAAATGCAAACAGACCCACTCTTGAGAGTCCAAGAAGAAAGAAAGATCAGGCACAGGCAACGAACACTGGGGTAGCAAAGTGCAGTTCTCAAAGTCAAGCTCACGGCCCCAATCGCGAGAAACACAACTGCGTAACGGCAGCGTTGATCGTGCACGAAAGTACACTGCACATAAGCAAACAAGTTGGCAGCTGCCGCGGTGCTGTTGGCAACGGAGGCAGCCGCAAAACTAGTAGCAAGAGCAGCCACGCAAACGGGGAGCAGCAGATCAGTCCGTCTTGATGGTGCTGTACAGGTAGCGCACAAACCTGTACGCCGAAAAGAAGCTCACGGTGCCCAGGGACAGGAAGAACACGTATGCCGTCAGGATGCTGTAACCGAAGAACTCGACCGCTTGCAAGGTTCCGCCCATGTTGGAGCGGAAGAAGTAGAAGAATGCCGAGTAGAAGAACACAAACGCACCAGTGGACCTGCAACCAAAGATTCTGATTGGTTCCTCTTCAAAGTATTCACAAAGTAAGATTAGATAAATAACTGAGCTAAGTGGTATGTATTCATGTTAAAGAGACGGGACGTGTAAACATGAATGCTAAATTTTGTTCTGCCACAGGATCGAAGAAAAGTGTTTAATGGTGCAGGCCTGGAATTGCGATAACAGTGGTAGCAAGTGTGGAGCCAACTACCGTATTTATTCGCGTAATCTTTGCACTCGCATAATTCTCGCGCCCCCCACATCGCCCAACAAAAATACGATTTCTTTTTTCCCTCGAGTAATTATAGCACCTCCGAAAACTGCCGCAATAATGTCGTCTACTCAATACAGCCGCTGATGATGATAGCACACGCCATCTGGCGCCATCTCTTAAGCATCAAGCGTACTATTGCATGGAAATTCAATCCAAGCCGAAGTGGCCGGTGCGCCTTGCGGCGTGTTTTGTATGTAGTGTCGGTAATCTTGGCATGTTATGGAGCGATACTGAAGCTACACGACTGCTTAAAGTTGCAAGTGATAGATCATGCACTAAACAACGGCAACAGGGCCGTCGGTAGGCCCTTCGGAGCCTACGAGTTTTGTGTTCGCTACTGGTGACGGCAGCTGCAAGCCACCAAGACCCTTGGGCCTGCCGTGTGCCTAAAACTGGGATTGATGGTAAACTTTATTTATTCAGAAGGAAACTGCGGACAATTCAGTTAAATGGCCATCAGCCCAATACTGACGTCCTACGCTTACCTTTTGAGGGCTCCTGTTGAGCGACGAAAGCTGACGCTACGCCCGCAACGTCCACAAGCTTTGCGTATGGTATTATAGTTCTCGACTGTTTGCTTCAACTTTTTGTGTCTCAAATAAATCCTGTCTTGTGTTAAACCTCTGCTTTTATTGTTGAGGTAAGTTTTGATTAGTACTTCTTAAAGCTTGCTGTTAGTTGCTAGTGTGAGAATCCCGATTTGCGGCCACTTGGTTCTCTTTTTCGCGCTGTACGTATTCGTAGAAAGTTTTCCCCGCGTAATTCTCGCACCCCCCAACTTTGCACCGGTTTTCCGGCAAAAATAGTGCGAGGATTATGGGAGTAAATACGGTAAAGATGAACCTGCGTGAAGAAGAAATTGAGTGTGTCTGAATAGTTATCTTTCACGTACACTACACTGCAACTGAATTGATAGGTTCGCTGATTGCATGAACATGCGTAGATAAGCCTTTGCATCTTCTTTCTTTTCCACTACTGAGCACTACTGATGCATTAGATACACCTTCACGTTTTTCGGTTGTGATAATAGATTATAACGATGATAAGAATAATTTGGCCACACACTCGGCGTGATGTCTCAGATGTTCACGTCACAAAAGTGTAGAATTCGTTAATGTCACAAATTTTAAAGTGCACCTTTCACATTTTAGCAACACTGGCTCTACAAAACTTCCTCAAACTTGGCATGCCAGGTCTCTGACATGCTAAGAGGGCAGTATTTTTACCGGATAGGAACTATGTAGGCTCGAGTAGATGTCGTTAAAATTTATATTGCTATGGAGATTGGCATGGGATGTTCAAAGTGACCTTGCCACCAGCATTTCATGGTGGTAATTATCATGGTGATTTTCTATCCCAAGAGGGTAACTCAATAATTAAAAATTAAAAAAAAAAGCTGTCCTCTATTTAGTGTCCCTCTAAGTACACCACAGAATTCATGTCTGTTTAATTTTGCTCCTTGCAAGCATATTAATGTTTATAATAAACGAAGTTTAGGAGAGACCCGAAAAGAAGTAGCAGCACCGAAAGCAAACTGACCCTCCGGTGCAGATGGCCTTCCACCACCAGTGGTAGTCCTCGGAGGAGAGCTGGAAGTAGGTGAGCACCACCGCTATGCTGGCCGTCACGCTGAACAGGATGAGCGCCACCACCAGGAGGATGCCGTACAGCGTGTAGTGCTCCCGCCCCCACACGGTCGAGAAGATGTAGTACAGTTCCACCGAGATGGCACTGCACAAGATCGGCGCAGCTGTGCTTAGGCCTACATCGAAGGAATCAAGGCGGTCACTGACTCATTTCACTATGCCCCGTTGCAAGTCTTCATTCAGGGCTGGGTAGAGATACTTGAAAAAGTATTCCAGAACACATATCGAAATACATGGATTAGAAGCCTAAAATACAGATACTGAGATACATTTTTCTTTGATGTAGTGGGATATTTCGGAGACACTTTTGCGAAAACACAATAAGTATCCCGAAATACACATACAGCAATACTGAAATACTTCTATTCATAGCCCAAAGCTATGAATAAAACTAACACTGATTTTCCAGACAGAAAGCTTCACAGCTGAAGCAAATTTGTCCTGACCCAGGAAAGCATGTGCATGTGAATGTGTCACATTATTTTTAACCTAAACTGATTATGAAAGAGACAAGCATAATCGACATGAAGTGAAATGCCGAAGTGAAAAACTGAACAGAAGGCCAGAAGGAGCATAAGAACAAGAAACAGAAGGAACATAGTACTACCAGCGCTACATGCAATAACTGGGCAAGTTTCGAAAGCATGGTGCATCCTCAAATGAACTGCATCTTGCCAAATACACTTGCAAGATCAACCATCTTCCCCCCCTAATACACCAGCTATAAATGACCAATACTGTATTATTTTATGACAAGAGGCTATGTGTTTGAGATGTGTTAACAATGAACAGCATAGCTAACTAGAACCGGTGTTTGCTTTCTTACAATAAGCTGTACTAATCAGAGCTCAAATATAGATTTCTAGTCTTCTATATCCTTAGCATCTGAATTTACATTGGCTGCGCATCGAAAAAATTTGAGACCTGGCGGAAGACAGAATTGAAGCACAGGTTCTGAGCGAGCCACAAAGTCTATGGGGTGGCTAAAGGCTCTCCGACTTTAATGAGGCAGCAGTTCTGAACAGCATGGTAGTCTCTTTTAAGGGGTCGTGAGACGGCCACCCAATGATTTGTGGTTTTCAATGAAAATTAGTAGTAGCTAGAGGGTCTACTATGCCTATGCACATTAGAACAGAGTGCCAAAAAAGAATATTTAAGTGTAAGGCAAGACCTAGAAGCCGCCATTTGTAAATCTCAACCACCGCCGGCGAACACCAGTTTGCCATGGCGCGAGTGACGTCATGTGTTGGAGGGAGTGGAGCCGCTGTTTTCTACTAAAGCTTCGGTTCCTACAAATTGCTCAATTTCAGTGCAAAGCTCAAGAAAGCTAACTTATCTCACTCTCACATGCAGCTTGTAGCAGAACAATATTGTTCGCCGGAATGCAGACACTTTGCACAGCTTACTGCTTATGATGCCACAGCTCGCAAGTGTGCCAGTGTTGCCCGACTGTCAGGCAATTTGCATGTTTGTAAAGATATTAAATTATAGGTTATTACTCAACTGAGGGTGCTAAAATTTTGCCAGCTTATTTGTGAATGAAGACGGATTAACCCACGTAGCAAAGGCTCTGATGAAAAATTGGGTGTCGCGGCGCCTTTAACCCTTCTAAGTGCGATTTATGAAGAACTGTCTGCAAATGCATACAATTTTCACATTATTTCCAGGCACACGACGTTGTATTGCAGCAAGAATAATGTAATAATATGCTGATCTGTGTGCTTCAAAGTAATTAACCTAAACTAAATTGTACTTAAATATCAATATATCATGAAGTTATCCATGTTCTATTATTGCATAAGTAGAATCATCTCAGGCTAGAGATACAGTTTTTGCCTTTGTTACATTCATTAGAGCAAACAAAACAAATACCTTTGACGTGGCTTATAGAAAAAATTTGGCACATCATACAACTGATTCAACATGCACGGCAGTGTCTTCCATAAAGTGATCATATTTAGCAGTATACAGCAAAATGAACTCAAATTAAGAAACAATTATTAATCAATTAATCCAAAGCTCACTGTGCCTTGCCCTTTCTTAGCCGCTATTTGGTTTAACTAGAAAAAACAAGTTGGGTGTACAAAGCGCCTTAAAGGGTAAAGCTACACTGGCTGCAATGAGTAGCATGCTATCATCAACAACAGGACATAAGCTGCACTCACAAAGCAAAACATTTAACAATAAAAGATGAAAGGCCTCACCTGAAGGGCAGGAAGCCACCCACAAAGCAATGGACAAGCAGGGAGTGATACCACGGCACGGGTGGCACTCCTCTCGCAATCAGCTTGGCTCGGCAGGGAGCCTCGAAGGGTCCCGCGCAGTTCTTTCCCAGGATGCCACCCATCAGGGTCAATGGGTAGCCACCTTTATCGCAACAGAGATGTGCACATGATTCTCTCAAGAACTGTCATGGAAACCTGGCAGCAGAGAAATGCATAAAGACCGGGAATGTGCATACCTTAAAGCTATGCCTATCACTGCGATGGACGGATGCACACCAGTCCTATGTCAGCAATGTCACCGCGTGTGAGAGCTCTTCCAAAGCGCCGAGGACGACCGAACACCTGGTCCACGAGCTCATTTTTACAAGTATTACCAGTGGTCAGCAAACAGCTAATGTTACAAACGCTACTTCAGTATAACTGCACAATAAACAAGACACGGACAATGCAGAAGTGCAAGGTGTGTTCTTCTCTGTTGCCAGTGTCATTCTTTTTGTGCATTCGTATAGATGTAATTCGTCCAAAATGCTGTTCTTAATTAATTTTTAATGCTACTCAAGCATACAAATATTTTTTCATGTCTTACTGGTACACTCAAACCTAGATATAATGAGCATGAGTGTAACAAATTACTGGTTATAATGAAGTGACTTTTTATGACAACAATAGTCCTGTCAGAGATAAGCATTATGATTATACCCTTATGATGGATGTTCGGGTATAATGAACTTATTTTCCTGTTAGATGTAGCTTTGTTATACAGTCAAACCTGTTTATAACAAACTCGAAAGTGCCACGATAAATGGTCGTTATATCAGTAGTTCGTTGTATATGGACCTGCCAATAAAAACATCCATTTAGTGGCCACACCGTTTCTTTTACTGTATATTTTTATTCAAAAGTTCGAACAACCCCTAAGCTGACAAGTTATGCCTTTTCACGTGTTAAATGATGCCCGTTTGCTCCCGAGTGAACTCAACTACGTTAGCAATGAACTCGCGCCGTTCCACTGAAGTGCCGTACCAACATGCCGAACCAATCATCCCAGGCTGGTTGCGTACTGCAAGTTGCTTGATCGGCTCTTGTCATTGTATGCCTGTCCGCTTGCAGTCCAATATATGCTCACGTTTGTGCTTTCTTCGAGCATGCTTCAATTGGGATCATTCTCGGGTGCGGCGAGTAGCCTGTTCGTTTAACATAATGAAGAATTTTGCGAGCAACACATGCTCAAGGCATCGTGTTCAAAGGCATTGTTGGTTAATCGTCGGCGGTTGTAGAACAGTGTTGGAACAGTTCGCCGTGCAAAAGCTGACCACAAGTCTTCATGTTGCCTTCTATTTCTTTCGGCTTTTTTTTTTTCTCATTTTCGTTCTGCCGAAGAAATGTCTGCAAAGAGAGGGACCTAGCTCGCAACGCCCAAAGTCTGCGTGCACTGTTTGCTGCGATCTGCGATATCTGCGTCGCAAGTAAACAGCAGTGGGGCACACGTGAGCAAGCACCTATCTGTTGCTTTAGAATGCCTGTTTGTTTAACACTTTTTTCACTTTGTACGCCCCATATTTTTACCTTGACCGTGTCTGAAGTGTTCGTTGTTAATGTAGGAGGCTTTGAAGAGTGTTCGCTGTATGTGGACTAGTTTCAAAGGGTAGCATAGGAAAATCGTAAGTGCACCGAAATATGGTCGTTATAACCGACAGATCATTATATCTGGGATCGTTAGAGGTGGGTTGGAGTGTAATGACCTTCAAGTGCATTCTATTCCTCAACTTTAATTACTCTGTAATGCTCATACCGAAGGGCACCACCCCTGTTTTATAGTACACTTACAGCAGATCCAAACTAACAGGAGCAACACGACGGTTGTTGCTGGGAGAGCCTGGGTGGAGTGGTAAGCCCAGGCAGTCGAGTTCTGGACACTCCACACAAGGAACAGAGGCACTGTTTGGAGAAAGCGAGAACAGACCAGTGAAGCAGGATCACACAGCAGAAGTTTAAGGGGCCCTGCAACACATTTACAAGTAACAAAAAAGTGATTTACTCGTGAATATTCCAGAGCTTATTCTTGGGCTCAGATACAAGCAGATTTACAAGTAATTATCACGGATGCCCGACGCTTTCGCTATTTTGAAAGATATGTGGGGTTTGACGTCCCAAAACCATCATATGGTTATGAGAGACGCCGTAGTGGAGGGCTCCGGAAATTTCGACCGCTTGGGGTTCTTTAACGTGCACCCAAATCTGAGCACACCGGCCTATAGCATTTTCGCCTTCATCGGAAATGCATGCAGCCGTCGAAGCCGGGATTCGATCCCGCGACCTGCGTGGGTCAGCAGCCGAGTACCTTAGCCACTAGACCACCGCGGCGGGGCACTTTCGCTATTTTGTGCTGGCGAGTTGACTGGAAGCTACATGAGAAGGATGGCCGAAGGGGACAAAAAGTTATGTCATCATGCCATACATGTTGCCTTGGTCTTGAACATTCTCTCTCTCTCTTTTCTTTGAATGCGTATGTGGCTACTTAAGGTTCAGACAGACACAATGCCACCTCAAGGTGGCTGTGGTGCCTACATGACTATGGTGTACTACTATAACATTACTACGTATACAAAGAAACAGAAAAAGTCTCACCAAGCTACATGAGCATTACATCCTGTGCACAGGCACATTGTCTTGCATCAGCCTCACGTGCATAGTAGCCAGATCAAAAGTGCACACTTTCAAGACTCTTCAGTTAGCTAAATATCAAGCGATCTCAGCTACAGCACCTAGCTGGCAAGGTGCTTGACAAAAGTACACTGGCAAGCATATCACTTGTTTTAAAAACAATATGTATACCTAAATACTCTTGTAGCATGCGCAGTACATCGCAAGTAACTGATTCAGGCGCAGTGTGTTTTAAGAGCATAAGTGAAGTACAGTGAGTGCTCTGAATGAAGAGGAATAAATAACATTCAGCCAATGATCATCAATTGAGATTTTAAGTGCGATGATAAATACTTTTCTGATGTTTCTAAACAAAGGTAAAATACATTTTTTTATACCCATTGAACAAGAAGTGAACAGTAGAAGTGTTACTGATGGTGCTTTTGTGATTATGAAATCAAACTGTGGCTGTATCAGTACCACTTCCTAAATAACCAGTCCCATCTGCAGCAAAGTTTGCCAAAGAGAGAGCAACTGATTTTTATAGTGTCTTTGACAGACCAATTCAAGTTCCCTGCTGTATGTAAAGGCTTACATGTTCGCAAGAGCCTTGATTACACATTGGAAATGTTTCCTAAACATGTTTAAAAGTTCACAAGGCCTGCACAGAAGGCGCAGCACAGACACAGCGAAAGCTAGAAGAGCGGCTTTTCAGAGCCTTTTCAAAACACTGTTTGGGTAATTATTGCAAGCACAGTTGCTTTATACCCACTAGGGCATTAATAACAAATTTTTTTGTGTAGTAGGCCGGCATTTGCTACGCTATATATCGTGATTCTTCTGAGAGGCGTGGTATCGGCTAAACACCAGCAAGGAATTTTGTGCCAATTGTTCATGTAGTGGCTGACGACGATGAGGAATTATGGCTGAAGTGGGTATGTGCCAGAGTTAATAGGGGAGCAAGAACAAGCTTTTGTAATGGGTTGGAGCATTGGACGGCCCACTCGTTACGCTATTTGCACTGTGCGATGACTGGTTGTTCTTTCGCTGTTTTAAAACGTTTCATAAGTCATACATTAAGCCTGCCTATGGCAAGTTTGCCAACAAGTCCCCAGCACCGGCGTAACTCAGTAATAGAATACTGGGCTGGCACCCAGTGGACCCGGGTTCGAGCCCCCACTGTGTGCTAGGTTTTTTTTTTTTTCAATTTTGCGCGATGTGGTTACGAACACCGGTGGCGGTGGCGACGGAGAACTGCGCGTGTTCCGAGTTGTGATCTCATTACAGCTTTCGCAGTAAAGGTATACCAATCGCACAGTAATTTCACACCTCAACGTACTGCTTGAGAATATTGCCCTTCTGCAGTCCAAAATTTGTAATGCAGAGGTAACTCCACTTTTGCACAACGTGAAGATGCTGCCACAAAACTTTATCAATAAGTGGTGCAATAATGCAGTTACATAAAATAAAACAACGATTATGGCTGGTTTCGGTATCTTGCTAGGCCTTGTCACCCTTGTCCGCTGTGACGAAAGGTAGGTGTAGCCTGTCATCGTGATCATGTCCACATAGTGATGCGACACGATGTCAGCAGTTATGCTATTGGTGCACAGTCAACAACTGAGGAAGGCTTTGTTTACATGCCGCTTGTGCGCTGAGGAAGTGTGATGTGAGGCACTGGATAAGGCAAACAAATACACGACACGTGGGGAAAGTGCGCTGCCCAAACTGCATCACCTCAGGGTAAAGGTGTTGTTTCATAGTGAAGAGGAATGATACACAATGTCAATGCGATGCCCATAGGACTTTACGTCACCTTGTTTGCAAACTGAACAAGTGCTGAATAGAAGTATGGGAATTGTTTTTTTTTTAAGTGAAGCATCTCCGCAACGCTGCAATACCTCTAAATGTTGTTCCAGTAGCCTTCCGTATGAATTAGCAGGCTTGTTTGGAATGTGTAAAAGAGTCGGAGCCCATTTACTCAGCCTTTAAAGAGTGACCTCGCACTTATTTCTTGTTTTTATTTGTTGCTATTGTACACCCTGCGAAAAACCTGTGACCACTTGATTCTGATGTTTCAACACACGTAGTTTTTTTATATACATTCGGTAATGTGTAGTTGCAATCTCAGGCCACTAAACTGAACAAAATGAACTAAATTGGCAAAAAGAAAAAAACATTACTTACGAAAGAAAAGGCAGGAGACGAGGTTGATGTTTGTGATCCAGTTGGTTCCCCCCATCTGACGGTACATCTTGGAGGAGACAAAGCCCGCTATGCCTGCAGTAAAGGAAGCAATGCACAATTTACTCAAAGACATTACTCTAACAGTAGCTGCGCTCTTAAACTATAGTTTCAGTGAACTACTAATACTAAGAAAAGCAAGTACGGCAACAGGCCGTGATGATGCCATCTCTTGCTATCAACACAATGGCCACGAGTTACACACTAGTGGACGCAAGTGGCTGCTGTTTGTCTTCAAAGTGACAGTCACTTGGTCACCTCGAGTACTTATACAGAGTTTTGGTTCTCGCTTAAACTGTTCATAACACCCTCAATCAAAATTTCACAGTAAGACGCTTTCCCGAACCACATGCCATGAACACAAATGGAAGGAAATTATTCCCTGCAATTGAAACACAGTGGCCAGAAGAATGCCATTTCCAGTCTCTTCATCTGAATCTTAGAAAGCACTCCCAAGACAGCATGCCCGTTCGCAAAACACGGCGACATAGCTGCATGGCACATATTTCATTGCTCTCTAACTTCCTAGGGTCCAGTTTTGGCCTCCTCAAATGTAAAAAACCAGTTCCCACGAAAAGACGATAAAACAGCCACTGCAAACAGTGAATCGGGTCTTGCAGGTGTTTTACTAACCAGTCTTTTGCTGCACGGATGTGGAAGATACCTTTTTTCTGTATTTTGCCTACTCTTGGTGCTATGTATTCAATCACCCAACATGTGCACAAACAGTTGGAAGTTTGGGTTAGTATTTTCATCTCATTCTTTTGCGGGCCATGTTTTTTTTGCACAATCCTTTCTTTTCGAAAGTTTTCTCACGTGCTGCGCCTATTTAGATCTTGCTAACCGAAATCTGCGATGCTAAAGAGTGTGGTGTAAAAAGTACTGAAAGTAAACAAGGAGAGCTCGTTTCATCACATATGAGAATTGTTCAATTCATGTGAAAATAGCTCATACCATGCAAGATACTTCACGTCACTACTTGCCAAGCTGTTGCAGATATGACATCTCTCGTATACTCCGTTTCATGGGCCGCACTTAAATGCATACAAAGGCTAGAAAAGAGAGACTTCTTTCATGTTTAAGTATGAAGCAGTGCATGCAGACATAGGCACAAAAGGAACAAATTGACAGGACAATCACCAACTTTCGACTTTACTGAGACTTCTCTCTTTTTCTTTCATGCATCGAAAATGCATACGATGAAGATAAAGAAATCCTTAGACCACTACTTCAAACTTGTGTCAAATGGCTTACAACAACCTGGAAGAAAAAAACAAGAAAGAAAGTGAGTGGCAGATACTTACAGGATGTTAATGCATAGAGGACGCAAATGGCAGTGTTCATAGAACCATGGTTGTGCACGTTGAACACGCTAAGCAGGGCCATGAGCAGCACCCCGACTGCAATGCAGAGGAATTGTGTGCCAACACCTGCACAAAATGAAATAACGAGAAAGTTATAGCAAGACAGCTCAGCAATTACTGCCTACATTTTTTGTGTGAAATTATGACCTTACTACATTCCTGAAAAGGGAACACCATGTTCGATAATCCCTCGATGCAAAGAAAATAGAAGGGATCCCAGTGAGCCTCGAAGGAATCGCAGTTTTGCAAAGCCGTTTACTTGAAGTGGTGCTAAGTTACACTTCACTGAATTCATCAATGAATCATTAATAAAGTTTTGCTTTTGTACACACCATTAAATGAGACAAATTCTAGGTCACAATAAGTGGTGAGTATCACAGTGAAAAAACCAAAATACAGTAGTGGGGTGTTCTGGTTCTTATGCATGACCTAGCAACAGAGGGCAGAAAATGACAAGCAGCATCTAAAAACCATATTATGGTGCACACAGCCAAGGCGCCCAATAGCGAGTAGTCGGGCTCACCATAATGTGCCCAATCGTGCGCTCATAGAGCAGTTTAGCGAACTAGGACTAGTACTTCTTTAACGAAGAGGGGTATTTTCTTTTCGGGTGGCTCCAATCTTTTCATTTCAGTTAATTGTGGCAGTGTTTCATACTAAGCCCAGACATCAAGACTGTAAGTGCTTCACATAAATGTCCGTGCAGAGAGCTGTTATCATGCCCACACCTTTCTTGGCTATCAAAATAGTGGCATATTGCATATTGTTGAGCCAATGTAGCAACTACAATTCAAGTACCACTGAATGAGGTGTCATAAAATGGCAAGAAGTACAGTCTAATGTCGATTATTCGAACTCGAAGGGGCTAGAAAATTGTTTTAATTAAAAGAAGTTCGATTTAATGAAAGCGAAATGTATGGAGGGCTCACCATGCAGTGGCGCATGTGCATTGAGCTAACACATGAGGGGAAAGCTTCAGAAGACTTACATTTATTCACAAATTACAGGAAATTCATCAATGATTGATGTAATCGGTGATGTACATCTGCACACGTTTGCCTTGCAGCGAATAAATCAACTTCGCATGCAGTTTGTAAAGCGTTTCAACTTCGGCTTCAGCATTCACCTGGCAAAAGAAGTAGCGCATGGTTCTCTGGCGCAACTAAGTCCAACGCCAACACTCTCTCAAGACGACAGCAATGACTGCGTAATGGTAGGCACCCTCTACGCTACAGCTGCAACCTGGCCAGCAGATGGTGAAAAAGGAGGAGCATCTCCACGCGGAGAGAAGCAGATCGGCATTTGAGAGAGAACCAAGGCTTCATGACAGCTTCTTATTCTCCTTTCTTCTTTTCTTGCTCTCTTCGCACGTGGCGTTGAAAGTACAGGGGTCTCGACATGGCAGGGATGAGAAAGGAGGAAACATTGGCACTGGCGAGTCGCAGATTGGCATTAGAGAGAGAGCCAACACACCGCGACAGCTTTCTTTTTTTTTTCCTCTCTCTCTTCGAGCGCAGTGTTGAAAGGAGAAGGGTCTCTACATGGCAGGGACAGAAAAGGGAGAACCGTGGCACAGGCGCGCTGCAGATCGGCATATGAAAGAGAGCAAACATTCCGCCGCAGCCTTTTCTTTTCTTTTTCTTCTTTTCCTTCTTCGCGCGCAGCATTAAGTTATCGGAGGTGCCTCCACGGGATTGGGCATTGTGCTGAGAGAATTTCCAAAGCGCGATATGTTCGAATTAACCATTGCAAGTGCTTGCACATTCGAATTACAGGGCGTTTTTGCCAATTGGAATACACATAGCTTTGCAGGACCACAGCGTGAGTTTGAATTAACCGGAAGTTCAAATTAATTGTGTTTGAATTAATGAGATTCGACTGTATGAGCTATTGCCTAATAATAGCATGCAGTACGCACTGAACACCACTAGGCCAGATATGTTCTCAACCACACTGAAGGTGCACGCCGCAGAAGGAGTTGGCTGCGTTAGCTCACACAGGCATGCCTCTTGCTCCTTTATGACACAACACATGATAATCCACAGCGAAAATTGAAGGGGTGTGAAAAAATGTGATGGTATGATGACCAACTACATCTTAATGAAGTGGTCATACAATCCATTACATTTGATGAAAACTGGATCAAGGATTCATTGTAGCTGTATTACAATGATAAGTACAGCCGTGAGCAAAAGTATCATCATCATCGTCATCAGCCTGACTACGTCCACTGCAGGACAAAGGCCTCTCCCATGTTCCGCCAGTTAACCTGGTCCTGTGCTTGCTGCTGCCAATTTATATCCGCAAACTTCTTAATCTCATCTGCCCACCTAACCTTCTTGTCTCCCCCTAACCCACTTGCATTCTCTGGGAATCCAGTTAGTTACCCTGAACGACCAGCAATTATCCTGTCTATGCGCTACATGCCCGGCCCATGTCCATTTCTTCTTCTTTATTTTAACTGTAGCGGAAGCTGCTCAGCACCACCGCATTCCTTTCTATCCCGTCTGCAGCCGGCCGTCGACAGCGCGCCTACTCGCGGCGCCAGCGCCTCCTCCTCCGTGTTCGGGGAACAACGTGTTGTCGGGGCCGGCTCCGGGGATTAGCACCGGCGGCATGGCACGTCTGCTCGCTCGGGGGCCCCCTTTTCCTCTTTCTTGTAGAAGAACGCGGGGGTGCCTCCTTCTCTCCCTCGTCGAGGGGAACTCTCGTCACTCGCACGGAGTTGAAATAAACAGTCTTGCCCTGCAACTCCAAACCAGCTTCACGTCTCCTTTCTCGCTGCCTTCGGCAGCCGACATTCCCGGCCGCTACAAAATTGGTGACCCGAACGCTTCAACGAACACGCCGCGATGAGCTCCGACGACAACGCTGCTGCTTCCACGCCTGCGGTCATCGCCACAGAACTGAAGCTACCAAATTTTTGGCCGAAAAATCCAAGAGTTTGGTTCAGCCAAGTGGAGGCCCGTTTTCAGCTCCGGCACATCACCTCGCAGTCGACAAAATACCTTCACGTCGTCGCAGCCCTGCCCCCCGAAATCGCCGACGCTATCGACGACATTTTGGTTTCACCCCCCGCGCAAGAAGAATATGACACCCTCAAAAAGACGGTGCTGGACCACCTCGAGCCGCCCGAAGAAAGCAGACTGCAGCAGCTCTTGTGTCGCGAAGAGCTGGGCGACCAACGACCTTCCCAACTGCTGCACCATATGCGGCAACTACTCGGTGTGCACGCGCGTCAGGACGGCCAGCTCCCACTTCTTTGTGAACTTTTCCTGCAACGGCTCCCCCAGTCGGTGCGCGTGGTTCTCGCGAGTTCAAATGAGACGTCCCTTGATCGACTAGCGCAACTTGCCGATCGCATCATGGAATACTCAACTCCAACCTTTGCGCCCATAGCTGCTGCAAGAACACATGAGCAACCAGATCGACTGTCGCGCCTTGAGAAGAAACTGCAACACCTTACAGAGACCATGCAGAAACTTGTGCTATCTGGCGCTCCCCAACAGGACGAGCAACGACGCAACCGATCCCCTTCAAGACACCCAAGCTCTTCCCAGAGAAGCCATGCACGAGATACACAGGACGGAGTTTGCTGGTACCACCGTCGTTTCGGCACGGGTGCTAGCCGCTGCACTCAACCTTGCTCGTTTCCGGGAAACGCTCCGGCCAGTAGTTAACGGCGGCTTACGACATCGGCCCTCCACCCAGCCGCCTGTTTTTCGTAGTCGACCGCGTAAGCAACTCGCGCCTGCTAGTCGACACGGGAGCCGAAATCTCTATTGTCCCGGCAACCCCCGAGGATCGCCGACGTAGCAAGAACACATCGTCGCTGCAGGCAGTGAACAACACTGCCATCGCTACGTACGGCTTCCGCTCGCTGACAATAGACATCGGACTCAGGCGCCTGTTTCGCTGGGTCTTCGTGGTGGCGGATGTTAATTTCGCCATACTCGGAGCAGATTTTCTCAGCCACTTCAACCTGGATGTGAGCGTACGTGACTGTTGCCTCAAGGATAACAACACATCCCTCAAAGTACGTGGTTTGGAGTCAAGCATCTGCTCATCTGGCATCTGACATGGTGCCTAAGGACGACGATTGGCGCCCATGTGGTGATTACAGAGCCTTGAACGCATCGACAACGCCGGAACAGTATCCTCTGCCACACATTCACGATTTCAGCGCGCGGCTGGCAGGTACGAAAATATACAGCAAGATCGACCTCGTAGCGGCATACCACCAAATCCCCGTCGAACCGCAGGACATACCAAAAACAGCCATAACAACTCCGTTCGGCCTGTTTGAGTTTGTCCGCATGCCCTCCGGCTTGAAAAATGCCGCACAGACCTTTCAAAGGTTCATGGATGAGGTCACCCGGGGCCTTCCTTTCATCTTTGTCTACCTGGATGACATTTTGGTGGCCAGCAGAACGCCTGCGGAGCACGAAGAGCACCTCCGCCAGCTCTTTCAGCGACTGGATGAGCACGGTTTGGTGTTGAAACCTCAAAAGTGCGTGTTTGGAGTAGAGGCGCTCAACTTCCTCGGCCACCACATCACTGCTGAAGGCATTATGCCATTGGAATCGAGGGTGGAATCCGTCAAGAAGTTTCCAGCTCCAACATCTTTTCGCAAGCTGAGGGAGTTCCTCGGGCTCTTAAACTTCCACCGGCGGTTCATTCCGTCTTGTGCTCGAGTGCTCCAGCCATTGACCGACCTGCTGCGCCGAGACGACCAAAAGCCACCAGAATTTTGTTGGTCTGACGAACACCAGAACGCTTTCCAGAAAGCTAAGGACGAGCTAGCCGTGGCCACCCTCCTCATTCATCCACGGCCTGAAGCTCCTACACGCCTCATGGTGGACGCTTCCTCCACATCGGTCGGAGCAGTGCTGCAGCAACAGGAGGGCGCCCAGTGGAAGCCACTGGGCTTCTTTTCGAAACGTCTGAAGCCTGCAGAAGCACGGTACAGCACTTTTGGAAGGGAGATGCTCGCAATCTATTGTTTCATTAAGCATTTCTGCTACTTCCTCGAAGGCCGTGAGTTCTACATCTTGACAGACCACAAGCCCCTCACCTACGTATTTAACAACAACAGTTCCTCCTACTCAGAACGAGAGATCCGTCAGCTCTCATTCATCTCCGAGTTTTCTACAGACATCCGCCACGTTCCCGGGGTCGAAAACGAAGCAGCTGACGCCTTGTCTCGCGTCAACGCTTCTGGCACAGAAGTCCTGGACTTCGAAGCTATGGCCGCAGCTCAGCGGGACGACCCCGAGTTGACAAGACTGAAGGGAGGGGGATCTTCACTCGTGCTCACGGAGGTTGCACTTCCCTACGTCCAGAGCACGATAACCTGCTATACCTCCCAGGCAGCACCACGACCTTTCGTCCCACTGAACTTTCGCCGAGTGGTATTCAACACTTTCAACTCCATCAGCCACCCAGGTGTTCGCGCCACCCAGCAGCTGATAACGCAACGCTTCGTTTGGCCCGGAGTCAACGCGGACGTGCGACGATGGGCTCGGACATGTGAAACGTGTCAGCAAGTGAAAGTGACTCGCCACAATCGGGCTGCACTACAGGAATTTCGGACTCCTGAGTCGCGGTTTGACCACGTTCACCTTGACCTCGTGGGACCACTACCGCCCTGCCAAGGATTTAGGTACCTGCTCACATGCATCGACAGGTACAGCCGGTGGCCCGAAGCTATACCAATTGTGGACATATCAGCTGAGACCGTCGCGCAGGCCTTCATTCAAACATGGGTGTCCCGCTTTGGCTGCCCCGCCCGCATAACAACTGACCGGTGACGGCGATTCCAGAGCAACCTCTTTTCCGCACTTTCAACGCTCCTCGGCACGAAGCTGCAGCATACAACCGCCTACCACCCCGCCAGCAACGGAATGGTTGAGCGCTTCCACCGGCAACTCAAAGCCACACTGGCAGCGAAACTCGACCGCCAGCACTGGGTGGAGAAGCTCCCGCTCGTTCTTCTTGGCCTACGCTCAACGGTGAAAGAAGACCTCGGCTTCAGCGCAGCGGAAATGGTCTACGGCTCAACAGTGCGCCTCCCGGGAGAATTCTTCTCCGACCAGACACCTTCCGCCCCAACAGCCTCCGATCACATCGAGAAGCTGCGCGCATGGCTCGCCCAGCTCAGGCCAACAGCACCTCGCATCGCCCGCAACAGGAAAGTTTTCACTTTTCCTGACATGGACTTTGCTACCCATGTGTTCGTACGACACGACGCAACGAAGCCGCCCTTACTCCGCCGTACGATGGCCCATTCAAAGTTTTGGGACGTACGAACAAAACCATCGCAATCGACGTGCGGGGGAAACGAGAAGTCGTCGCCGTTGACCGCGCCAAGCCTGCTCATATTGAGGTTTCCATTCAAGCAGCCTCTCACGTACGATTTCAGTGCTAACCATTGGACTGTGACCTTTCACTATTCAGCCCGTAACTGCTGTCCTTCTTTAAAAGCTCCGCAATCTAGGGGGGGAGCCTTTGTAGCGGAAGCTGCTCAGCATTACCGCATTCTTTTCTATCCCGTCTGCAGCCGGCCGTTGACAGCGCGCCTACTCGCGGCGCCAGCGCCTCCTCCTCCGTGTTCGGGGAACAACGTCTTGTCGGGGCCGGCTCCGGGGATTAGCACCGGCGGCATGCTACGTCTGCTCGCTCGGGGGCCCCCTTTTCCTCTTTCTTGTAGAAGAACGCGGGGGTGGCTCCTTTTCTCCCTCGTCGAGGGGAACTCTCGTCACTCGCACGGAGTGGAAATAAACAGTCTTGCCCTGCAACTCCAAACCAGCTTCACGTCTCCTTTCTCGCTGCCTCAGGCAGCCGACATTCCCGGCCGCTACATAACTATGATATCTTTAACCCCCGTTTGTTCCCTAATCCACTCTGCTCTCTTCTTGTCTCTTAAGGTTACACCTACCATTTTTCTTTCCATTGCTCGCTGCGTCGTCCTCAATTTAAGCTGAACCCTTTTTGTAAGTCTCCAGGTTTCTGCTCTGTAGCTAAGTACCGGTAAGATACAGCTGTTACATACCTTCCTCTTGAGGGATAGTGGCAATCTACCTGTCATAATTTGAGAGTGCTTGCCGAATGTGCTCCACCCCATTCTTATTCTTCTAGTTACTTCAATCTCGTGGTTCGGCTCTGCGGTTATTACCTGCCCTAAGTAGACATAGTCTTTTACAACTTGAAGTGCACTATTACCTATCTCGGTGCGCTGCTCTTTTCTGAGGTTGTTGTACATTACTTTCGTTTTCTGCAGATTAATTTTAAGACCCACTTTTCTGCTCTCCTTGTCTAACTACGTAATCATGAATTGCAATTCGTCCCCTGAGTTACTCAGCAATGCAATGTCATCGGCGAAGCGCAGGTTACTAAGGTACTCTCCATTAACTCTTATCCCTAACTGTTGCTATTCTAGACTTCTGAAAACCTCCTGTAAGCACGCGGTAAATAGCACTGGGGAGATTGTGTCAAAAGTATAGCTTGAGCAAAAGTATAGATTGAGCAAAAGTATAGTATGGACCAAGGAAGCACTTGCCAAAGTGCCTCAATGCAGTATCTGCAGCGCAGGTCTTGCTGACAAAAGGGCCCGAAAGGCAGAGGTGCGTCCTATAATGTCTGCCAACCAGTCATGCAGTTTTCCCCTACATGATTTCACTCATTAAATGAATGCCAACTGGGCGCCATTTTTTATGTTCCATCGCATCTGCAATGTTGTCCTATGTAGCGATTCTGGCTGAGCCGGCTGATGTGTCCAGCTTGCAATGTAAATTCTTCTTCTTCAGGGTTGTGCCATGCGATAAATTAAAAAAAAAAAAAAAACATGGTTGATCCCTTTTTTGCAAGAATCAGCATAACATAAATGTGAAACATGTCTTTACAGAATTGGTTGATTATTTACTGTACATTGAAGTGTGAGAGCTCTTACGATGTCTATTGGTGTTTGGCAGTTACACCACGGTTTAAAGTGGGTGCACCCACGTTGATGCTTGGTGGTAAATCCCTGTTTCAAAGGCTAATCTTTATGATCAATGATTAAATAAACCCTTGTGGTAACTGCAGTTAACGGTGCAAACACAGTGAAAGAAAGCGGTCTGACAGCCAGACAAGCGTCACAAACTGGGCGTCACAAAAGCGCAGAACTTGGGCTAAGGTCGCTACCCCGCCACATGTTAAGAGAGTGACTGAACACCACAGCCGAACTAGAGGTAAATGCAACATGAAACAAGTCTTTCTTGCATACTCGCTTGGGGCAAGTGTAAGCGGAGAACGTGGTGTTACAGCCAGGCAAGGCAGGCACGTGTTGCAGAGCTATTTTTAGTACAGATGGAGCAAGGCCAATGCTTGGGCTATAATCACCACCTCGTAGAGTGTTAAGGCAGGGACAAAGATGCTCTTGTTTATTTGAAATGCACTGATTGGGACGGACACGTGCCAAACATGCGTAGCAGGAATTAATTGTGGAGGCCTTGGTAATAATGCATTGCTTAACCTACCGCTCCTAGAGGGCGAAATCATGCTGCCGACCAAGAGCACTGTGATAGGAAAGTTTGTGATATAAAAGGTGCATTTCTAATGCCTCCAGTGTGTGTGACCGTGCGTTACGGACACCTGCAGTGTGCGTGACCATGGTGCAGCGGATAGCGTGCCCGGCATCGTTGCGCAGTCGTGATTTTGACGCCCGATGATGAAACTTTTTTTTTATTTGCCCTCTGATCGTGTGCATTTTTTCGATGCCATTTCCACGACGAAAAAATGTCATAGAAATCTTGGTGGACCCTGGCATATTTTGTGTTAGGAAAAAGAAGAACCAAGTAATGTACGCCAGCCAGTGCAACCGCAATGTAAAATAATTGTGCAGATGCGACAGAGCAGAGGAAGCGACACCCAATTGACATTTTGTTCACCAGCATCGTAACCATGCCAGGCAAAGTCACAGGGCAGGCCAGCAGATATGATGGGACGTACAGGTGCGATCAAAAGTGTGCAGACTACGGGATCGTGGGGCAAAATGCCTCGACGCACCAGCTAGCGACGAGACACCTGCTGCAGGGTGCATGCGCGTCCCGTCTTATCACTTGGATTTTCATGTCGCTCTGTTGGACGTGGTTACGGTGTTTGCAGCCAAAACAACTGGGTGTCACTTTCTTTGCTCCATCGAATCTGTGCCATTCTTTTACGTAGCGGCTGCAACAGGGTCGGTTAAAGTGCCGGCTCGCGTTGTTATTGACACCGGTTGATTAGGATAAATAAGCATAGCGTCATCGCACAACCTGACGAGGCCAAACGCACAAAATTAAATTTTCTCAGGCCAGCTTGCCTTGTTCTTGTAGGTGTGCTAAGCGCGAAGATGGTGTCGTAGCGGAAGCTATATGTCTATGGTGCAGTCAAACGCCGCTCATACCGCAGTTTGCACACCTGCACCCACATGCAAGTGGTGCAGTGCGGCGGAGCAGGAACGCCTGGTCACGAGAACTAACATGGCGCTTATTGCCATGGGAAGCGGGACTGGCAACATTGTTTTTTAGCAGGCGGCAGCAAGCGGTGGGTAAAACGCTGACACCACCTTAAAACACAAAGACGCGTTCACATGAAGGCTCCCTAAGGCAAGTTAACTGGGAGCGCAAGGGGAAGAGAAAGCGTGAAGAGGAGTGGAGGGAGAGAGCAACATAATGAATTTCATTCCAAGGTTTCTACTGCACGATTCGTAGCGAACGAATGCATTGCGTGGCAGCGGAGTCGACACTCCTCTCTTACCTTACTCCATGTTCACTACTGAAGTGATAAATCGAGTTATTATGAGATACACGCCCATGTCTTGGTTGTGCCAGCATCGAGGCACTTTCATGCTTGCAACTTCCTTGACCAATATTAAAAACAATGACAAGCTTGCACTAAGCCGCACAAGCCTTGACACAGCGAAACTGGACGATTCTGAAGACTAATTTGGTTGCTTCCAAGTTGTTTCTAGGCCTTAGCTAAATGGTACAGGTTGTTTCCAGGCCTTAGATGGGTGATACAGGTTGTTTCTAGGTTGCTTCGATGGTGTTGATAGGCTTTAAATTAGGCAATGCTAGGTTGTTTCAACATTGATTCTCAGCCTGGAAATGTTTGATTTAAGCCAGAGAGAGTGACGGACATGACACGGACACGACATTGTTATCAGCGCAGGCTTTGTTGTGACTTTCGTTCATCGTCAATATGCTGTCTATGAGAAGCATAGCTGGGGTGCATTCCCACAACCTGAAACCTCAGTGCCTTTCTCTCGGAACGAGCGTCAAGCGACGGGAAGCAACAAAGAGATAAGAATGTGGCAACTTTGCTTTGACCATCCGTGACTCAACATCTCTACAGGCATTTCCTCCATGATGGCTTGTTTGGGGAGGCGGTGCTGCCAACCGACCTCGTGGGTCAGGACCATGCGATTAAGTCCCTAATCCTTTGCTGCTGTTCCAGGGAAAGAGGCAGTAAGCACTCATCTGCTAACATGCTCCATGATGGACCCTACTTCCCCTCTCTTCAGTGATTTTGACCGGAGGAACATTGCGTAAGCAAGAACAATGCCTATCCGGTGACTGTGTGTTATTGGCTGATGCCATGGTGGGTAGTGTCATGCGTGTGAATGGTGTTTCAATCAACAAGGAGGAGCCCGACAGGGCTTAAAATGGCACTGCAAAGTGCAGGAAGTTGCTCTGAACCATGGTTTGACGGTTCATCCGCCATGCTTGTGGTTTGCAGAACTCTAACCTTCTATGTTGTAAATAGTTGTACAAAGTGCTAGTAAATCTGCGTGTTTTAGTTATCCCCAACTTGTAAGCATCGCTCTTCCCCCCCCCCTTCCCCCCCTCGCCAAGTTGCGCCACGCAACCACAGAAGTTCGGGTCTGATGTAACCCTCACGTCTCAGCAACCCAAATCAGCAGGGACGTGTTGGTCCACAGTAGCCTCTCATTGCTTTGGTGCTTTTTTTGCATCCGCGATTACCCTTCCCATTTCCTACTACAGTCGACTCCTCTTAAACGGAATTCGAAGGGGATCCATAAAACTGTTCCATCTATAAGAGGTTTCATTTAAGCAAAGTACACTTACTTAGTGAATAAAACATTTTATTCAAATTGCACAAACCTCACCTTACTTATGAGGATGAGTAGGAGAAAAAAAAAGCAGTGAAGGGTGGTTTGTTTGGCAAGCTTAAGTTGTTTTTTGACAAGGTACGCACGCATGCCTGACTAACTAGCCAGAAATTCTGGACAAGCCTCACGCTCAAAATAGCGCTGTAGAAGTTCAACAGCCTCTTTAGCTGATGGGTCTCGTGGCACCACTGCACTGGCAATATTGCCATCACATTCATCGCTGGAAGGTTGATCCTCATCTTGCACTTCGGCGATCGTTTCCTTGACAGTCTCCTCACGACAGGTACGAACATTTTCATCAATTGATTCGTACACCTGCAGCGTGAAAGGGACAGAAAGCACGACCTCGCTGAATACTGCCTCAATGTCGGCATCAGCAGGGACTTCTTCATTGGGTACTGCTTCTTGCACTTGAAAGCCAACATGATGAAAGCATCTGTGTATCGTTCTTGCCTCCACCTGCTCCCAGGCACAAGCCAAAATGTGGATAGCTGCCAATAAATCTATGCTGTAGCATTTCCCACTGTCTGCACAAAGCATCATTCGGTAGAGTAATTGTCTGCGGTAATGAACTTTAATGTTCTGCATAACCCCTTGATCCATCAGCTGGATCACTGCCATTGCATTGGCTGGCAAGAACTACAGAGTGATGGCTTGGAGTCTTTCAACCTGACCCCGGGCTAGGCAATTATCCACGATGAAGACAACCTTCCTGCCTTGCCTCGTAAATCTTGCGTCTTACTCCCGAAGCCAGTTTTCGAAAATGGCCATGGTCATCCACACTCTTCCGTTCACATGGTATGCAACGGGAAGTTGTCAAACGCCTTTGAAACAACAAGGGTGCCTTGATTTTCCTACTACCAACAGCTTCAATTTCTCATCTCCTGCCATGATCGCACCCACCAGCACAGTGATGCGATCCTTATTGTGTTTTCCTCTACTACATGCTTCGCCTTTGAAGGTGAGAATCTTTGATGGAAGCGCCTTATAAAAAAAGACCCCTCTCGTCGACGTTGAAGACGTCTCGTGGCTCAAATCTCATCAAAAGTTCCTTAAGCAGCGCCTGTTGCCAGTCGGTGTTTACTGCAGCACTCTCACCTGAGATTGCTTTGAAGACTAGGCCATGCCGTGTTTTGAAGCGGCTGAGCCATCCATCGTTTAACACGAAGTTCTCAACACTCATTTGCATGGCGATCTATCGAGCTTGCTGCGCGACAACTGGTCCGCTTATGGGCAAACTGGAACTCCGTGCACGGTCGAACCACATAAAAATAACTTTTTAGAGTTGTTCATAAGGCATCGTCCGCATCCGTTTAGATGTAAAGGTCCCATTCATTAAAGTGCGCGGCCTTCAATCTTTTCTCTGTCTTTGCAGATCCGCGACAGAGTCGATTTCGGAATGCTGTATTTTTTTCGCCACCTCTGTCTTGGGCAGGCCGCTTCGATCGAGCTCCTGAAGAATTTTCAGCTTTTTTTTCAAGCGAGAGTGCATGGTGTGGTTGCTTCCTTTCCATCAGGCTACACCGTGATTTACCTCACTTAGCCGCACAACTAGGCCTAACACATAACTGACTCACCGATCCGGCTCCCACTATAGTGCCTAGAATATACTTACTAGTGTACCGACCGCGGCAGTCGCAGTGGCACGAAGAATGATGCCTTCCACCGGCGGCCACCAGACGGCGATAGCCGAAGGGACCGTGCTATGCCGAGCCAATGGCCGAGCGGCCCGAACCTGAGCCCGAGCGGTGTGTTGTCGGCGGCATCTCTACCACGGCCGCCTCTCTGCCAACGCGCGCGTGCGACAGGGGCCGGTGGCCTCTCCCAGCCCACTTAGAACTGTAGAACGCAGGTTGGGAGGCGATGCGTAATTAAAGTAATCTTTTTTTGTTACACTTACAAACGTACGTATGCCCCATTATCATTAATACGGTACACATTATCAAGTGTATGATAAAAAATTAATAATAAATAAATGAATACGCATGGTTTCCAAGGCAAAAGTCAACTGTAATATAGCTGAACAAAATTCAACAGTGAAACTCGCGGCATTTGGTTGATTTAATTATGCCACCATGCACATTTAGTTTAAGCCAATTTTTCTATTGCTCAAAGATGGGACGAGTTCTTCGCATGAGCTTCAATTCTCTAATGATGTCGAGGCTGGCTGAACTCTACTGTTAAACATAAATATTCTAATTTCATAACTAGCATATTCCGAGTGTTACAGCTAACACATATTGCCACGTTCCATTTCCCAAGCTTTTGTTATCGTCCCAAAACACCACACGATTCTCAGCCCAAACCTCGCCTGCAGTTTTCGAGAGGGTTCCGGACTGTAGTAGATCATTTCGATAAGATCACGCCCACTGTGCGAATGGTACAGATTGTTCTGGAACGTACGCCGCCGCCAGCGGTAGCGCTAGAAGATTCGACGGCGGGAGTATAAATGCCGACGCGCTTCGCCGCTTGTCAGTTATTGATCGAAGGCCGACGCTCCGTTCGCCGCTATCAGTCCGAGACTGCTATCTGTGCGAGACTGCTGCTGTAATTGGACTTTCCGTTTACCGGGCACAGGTTCGCCCAAATAAACAGTTAAAATCCCAACACGAAGTCTCCTGTCTTCGGCCACGTCACGACCCCGTGACATCTGGTGGAGGTGCTGCTTCGTTCATGTACCGGACGCCCCCGTCAAGCCGTGAACCCAGCCCACGTCGCGGAGAAGACACCGACGCCAACCAGGAGCAGCGAACAAGCCGCCAACAGCAAGGGCTACCACCGGAGTACGGGCTTCTACACGACAAGCCGCAGAAGACCAAGGCCATGACCGCGACTGCAGCGACAATGACAACCGCAGCGTCCCAGCCCACGATGGTCATGCATCAACCCAGGGAACCACCAATTTTCCATGGGTCATCGTTCGAAGACCCGGAGTCCTGGCTAGAGACATACGACCGTGTGGCCGCCCTCAACCACTGGGACCATGACGAAAAGCTGCGTCGTGTGTTCTTCTATTTAGAAGACACCGCAAGGACCTGGCTCGAAAATCGGGAGTCCACGCTCCGAACGTGGGATGTTTTCTGCGGCGCATTCCTGCAAACGTTCGCGAGCGTCGCTCGAAAAGAGAGGGCCGCTGCTTTATTAGACACCCGGGTTCAACTACCAAATGAAAATGTCGCCATTTTCACAGAAGAAATGACCCGACTATTCTGTCACGCTGACCCAGACATGCCTGAGGAGAAAAAAGTTCGTTTCCTTATGCGAGGGGTCAAACAGGAGCTCTTCGCGGGACTGATGAGAAACCCACCGAAAACCGTCCAAGAATTTGTAGCCGAAGCGACCACTATCGAAAAGACACTGGACATGCGCACTAGACAGTATAATCGTCGCCTGACTGCAGACTGCGCTGCTGCTCAAGCCAGTAACTCTGGAGACCTGCGTGAAACGATCCGAGCGATCGTGCGGGAAGAGCTGCGCAAGCTGTTGCCTTCGGCGCAGCCTCAAGTGGATTCAATCGCCGACATTGTGCGAGAAGAAGTTCGGCAATCGCTTCAACTTCCCCATGCACCGCTGCCCGAGCCGGAAGCTATGAGCTACGCCGCTGCAGTGCGCCACAACGCTCCTCCCCATCCACGCCAAAACACCGCCCCGTCGCACTTCCGTCGACAGATGCCACCGCCGCCACCACCCCCACCGACGTCATACCGTTCGCCAGCGGCCCAACGCAGTGCACCGAGAAAGACTGACGTCTGGCGCACCCCTGACCATCGCCCGCTCTGCTACCACTGCGGCGAGGCCGGACACACATACCGCCGTTGCCAGTACCGACAGATGGGACTGCGTGGCTTCGCCGTCAATGCACCGCGTCCACAGCCAGGAGAACGACCACGTGACATCGCCGACTACCTGACAGGAACTCGGTGGACACCACGAAGCTCTTCGCGTTCCCCGTCGCCCAGCCGCCGCACGTCACCGCACCACCGGCAGTACTCTGGCCCTACGCGGGGCCGGTCTCCTAGCCCGTATTCGGGAAACTAAGGGCAGCAACCGGTGGAGGTGCGGTTGCTGTGCGACGAACTACCGAAGATCCTCCGACGACGACGACGCCGCGACGGAGCTTTCCGAACACAGCGCCAACCAGGCAAAGCCCTGACGGCGAAAGCTCACTTACCGAAGGTGGCCTGACGACGCAACATGGAAGCAGCGGAACAAGCCGACGCAGCCGTGACCCGACGCCACGCCCTAACTGTAATGCGAGACGGCGAACTAGCGACCTCGACGTTCTTATCGACGGCCACAGTGTGACCGCTCTCGTCGATACTGGAGCCGACTATTCTGTCATCAGTGGGTCGTTCGCCGCGAAGTTAAAGAAAGTTAGGACAGCTTGGAAAGGCCCTGAAATCCGCACAGCCGGAGGTCATCTCGTAACGCCTGCAGGAATCTGCACAGCGAGAGTCACCATTAACGGCCGTATTTATCCTACAGACTTCGTAGCCCTACAGCGTTGCTCGAGAGATGTCATCCTTGGCATGGACTTCTTATGCCTCCATGGTGCTGTCATCAACCTAAAAACAAAGTCGATAACATTATCCACAGAAGAAGCACTACCGCCGCGCACGCCGTCTGGACACCATCCCTTAAATGTGCTGGAAGAACAAGTCACCATTCTGCCTCGCTCAAGCGTCATTATTTCAGTCGGCGCTACTGAATCACCTGACTTCGAAGGCGTCGTTGAAGGCAGTCAGCATCTGTTGGTCACCCGAAATATTTGCGTCGCAAGAGGAATTGCAGAGTTGCGGGGAGGCAAAGCAACGGTTATGCTCACAAATTTCAGCAATGAATACAAACATGTGAACAAAGGAACAACGGTCGCATACATCGAAGAAATTGTCGAAGCCACCAGTGCTTTCGCCCTCGCCGATTCGGCGGAATCTGCTCAGAGGAACCAAGCCCCTCCCATAGCTTTCGACGTCAATCCAGGACTTCCGAACGATAAGCAAAAACAGCTCAAGGCCCTGCTCCTGCAATACGAAGATTGCTTTTCGTCGTCATCGAAAATTCGGCAGACCCCAATCACGAAACATCGCATCATAACCGAAGAAAATGCCAGACCACTCCGTCAGAGTCCGTACAGGGTTTCGACGCGAGAACGTGAGGCCATCAAGAGACAAGTTGATGAAATGCTGCGGGATAACATTATCCAGCCGTCCAAGAGCCCATGGGCATCCCCCGTGGTGTTAGTGAAGAAAAAGGATGGGACCCTACGTTTCTGCGTCGATTATCGCCGCCTGAACAAAATCACAAGAAAGGACGTGTATCCTCTCCCACAAATAGACGACGCACTTGATCGGCTCCATAACGCCAAGTACTTTTCGTCAATGGACCTCAAGACTGGCTATTGGCAAATCGAAGTCGACGAAAGAGACCGAGAGAAGACGGCGTTTATAACACCGGACGGCCTCTTCGAGTTTAAGGTGATGCCCTTCGGCCTTTGCTCAGCGCCTGCAACTTTTCAACGCGTTATGGATACAGTACTCGCAGGATTGAAATGGCAGACTTGCCTTGTGTACTTGGACGACGTCGTCGTGTTTTCCTCGAGTTTCGACGAGCATCTTCGGCGCCTTGAAGCTGTACTTCAAGCCATCAAGACTTCCGGACTCACACTGAAGCCAGAAAAGTGCAGATTTGCGTATGAAGAGCTCTTGTTTCTGGGGCACGTTATCAGCAAGTCTGGAGTTTGTCCTGATTCACGGAAAACAGCCGCCATCGCCGAATTCCCGCCGCCCACTGACAAGAAAGCCGTGCGCCGATTTCTGGGCCTGTGCGCCTATTATAGGCGGTTCGTGAAAAACTTCGCCCGCATCGCCGATCCTCTCACTAACCTTACCAAGGCCGACGTGGAGTTCAAGTGGGAAACGCCACAGGAACACGCTTTCCAGGAGCTTAAACATCGCCTCCAGACGCCTCCGTTACTTGCCCATTTCGACGAATTCGCCGAGACAGAAATACATACTGACGCAAGCAGCGTAGGTCTTGGCGCCGTTCTTGTGCAGAGGGCTGACGGACTTGAAAGGGTTATTAGTTACGCCAGCCGATCGCTATCCAAAGCAGAAGCAAATTATTCCACAACAGAAAAGGAGTGCCTCGCCATCATCTGGGCTACGTCGAAATTTCGCCCCTACCTCTATGGCAGGCCCTTCAAAGTTGTGAGCGACCACCACGCCTTGTGTTGGCTAGCCAACTTGAAGGACCCTTCAGGTCGCCTCGCACGATGGAGCCTGAGACTTCAAGAATATGACATTACTGTCATTTACAAGTCCGGCAAAAAAACACTCCGACGCCGACTGTCTCTCTCGTGCGCCTGTCGACCAACCGCTACCCGACGACCCGGATGGCGACTACTTCTTGGGAACGATAACTACCGACGACTTCGCTGAACGACAGCGGGCAGACCCGGAACTTAAGGCCCTAATAGAATACCTCGAAGGCAGGACCGCCGAAGTCCCGAAGGTGTTCAAGCGCGCACTTGCGTCGTTTTTTCTACGAAACGGTCTGCTACAAAAGAAAAACTTTTCACCGCTTCGGGCTAAGTACCTCCTTGTGGTGCCTTCAGCTCTGTGACCAGAACTCCTGCAGGCCCTGCACGACGATCCGACGGCAGGGCACCTCGGTGTTTCTCGCACGCTCGCGAGGATACAAGGTACTACTGGCCGCGTCTTACCACTGACGTCACTCGTTATGTGAGGACATGCCGGGACTGTCAGCGACGCAAAACACCGCCGACAAGGCCAGCGGGACTTCTGCAGCCAATAGATCCACCTTGCGGACCTTTCCAGCAGATTGGTATGGACCTACTGGGGCCATTCCCGACGTCGGCTTTCGGAAACAAGTGGATCGTGGTAGCTACCGACTACCTCACCCGCTACGCCGAGACAAAAGCCCTGCCAAAAGGCAGTGCATCCGAGGTAGCTAAGTTCTTCGTCGAAAATATCGTCCTACGTCACGGCGCCCCGGAGGTCCTTATCACCGACAGAGGAACGGCATTCACTGCCGACTTAACTCAAGCGATCTTGGCATACAGCCAAACAAACCACCGCCGGACGACAGCGTACCACCCATAGACCAACGGCCTCACCGAGCGGCTTAACAAGACGATCGCCGATATGCTGTCAATGTACGTCGATGTTGAACACAAGACGTGGGACGCCATTCTTCCGTATGTGACCTTCGCATACAACACGGCGGTGCAGGAGACGACGCAGATATCTCCATACAAATTGGTCTACGGAAGGAGCCCGAGAACGACGCTCGATGCCATGTTACCCAACGTCACCGACGAAGAAAACCTCGATGTGAGCGAGTACCTTCAACGCGCCGAAGAAGCCCGACAACTTGCGCGTCTCCGTATCAAGAATCAACAGACGACCGACAGCCACCGTTACAACCTTCGACGACGCTTCGTGGAATACCAGCCCGGTGAACGTGTTTGGGTGTGGACGCCGATACGCCGACGTGGACTAAGTGAAAAGCTTCTGCGACGGTACTTCGGACCGTACAGGGTGGTTCGACGTCTCGGCCCACTTGATTACGAGGTTGTCCCCGACGGCATCACGAACTCTCAACGACGCCGATCGCGACCTGAACTCGTCCATGTCGCACGCCTAAAGCCGTTTCATGCGCGTTAACAAACTGAAACAGTGCTTTTTTTGTATTATTGTTGTATTGTAATTTATTCATTGTACTTTCTTGCATTATTATTGTACCTTCATCTTTAGTTAAAGCATCGAGACGATGCCTTTTTCAGAGGGGGGCAATGCCACGTTCCATTTCCCAAGCTTTTGTTATCGTCCCAAAACACCACACGATTCTCAGCCCAAACCGCGCCTGCAGTTTTCGAGAGGGTTCCGGACTGTAGTAGATCATTTCGATAAGATCACGCCCACTGTGCGAATGGTACAGATTGTTCTGGAACGTACGCCGCCGCCAGCGGTAGCGCTAGAAGATTCGACGGCGGGAGTATAAATGCCGACGCGCTTCGCCGCTTGTCAGTTGTTGATCGAAGGCCGACGCTCCGTTCGCCGCTATCAGTCCGAGACTGCTATCTGTGCGAGACTGCTGCTGTAATTGGACTTTCCGTTTACCGGGCACAGGTTCGCCCAAATAAACAGTTAAAATCCCAACACGAAGTCTCCTGTCTTCGGCCACGTCACGACCCCGTGACAATATTGAATTTTTTTCATTTTGAGAATTTTGGACACATTTATTGAAACACCCGGTATGGATGCGGACATTGTCGAGTGGTGCAACAAAAAAAAAGAATAATAATGCAAAAGCTGCAAAGAGCTCATTTTGTAGAAATGCATTTAGAGAAATCATCGTCGCCATGAAAAGAAATCGAGAGAGTTGCAAATAAAATAAAAGAGAAATTTCGGTTTGAGTTTTTCACGGGGAATTTCACTGATGATACGATCGATTGTAATTTCGTATGAGCACTCAATGTAGCAATTATTAAAATGTTTGTCACAAACGACAGCCGGAGTTACGATTCTATAAACCTATAGTTTTCTCCCAAGCGGCTAAGCGTTCTGGGTCTGCAGCGGCGCTGAATAATCAGACCCGCTAGTTGTAGGGGTGGAAAAAAAAAAAAAAACAGGTGCTGTCTTTATGCCTCCTTTTCTGCGAAGACATCCCAGTTTCGTGAAGAGACGCAAGGGTGAACAACGCGCACAAAGAAAACACGGCAATGCCATGTGGAAGAATGCGCTACCTGCCTGTTCAACATCCAAAATGCCCCGCAACTGCAAAGCAACCGACTGGGTTTACAGACGCGAATCGGAAGTGCATGCAAAGAGCGAGAGACGCGCATGCAACGTGCGCTGTCGGTGCGCCCCGCCACTCAGGTAGCACGGTTCCTAATGGTGTCGCCGTCTGGTGGCCTCCGGAGGAAGGCATCATTGGCAGTGCCAGCCTCTCCCATTGGAAACGCTTGGCAATCGGCACACTAGTAAGTATATTCTAGGCACTATACTCCCACAGACACCACAAGCGAGACTGGCTACTGGATTAGCTTGTCTCGAAGTGTTGCCATGGTTGTGAGACTACCTTTGGCCTGAGCGAGTCTATGCTGTGTTAAGAGTTTGTGCCGTAGGTGACCAGTAAGCACTGTTTCGATTAACCGATAAATTTTACTATGCAACACATAGAAATCCAGCCGTATAAGCACATTTATTTTCGTTAATGAGGCATTTTCGTTTAAGCAAGTTTTGTTCATTGGGAGTCCACTGTATTCTCTTGTTAAACGTGACCTGATATTCTGCCACCCACCGTCGCAGCTTAGTTGGGCCGACTACTGTCATCTTTTCTTTGTAGTGAAAGTAGTGAATAGCGAGATTTGCCCAATTGCTGTGGAACGTATCTATTTAGGACGATGACACTTTTTTGATAAGCAGCACAGCAGCATATACCCGTTTGCTCGGCTCACTGTTGCCTTCATTTTTAGTGGACCAGAGCTGTGTAGTGGGAACCAGTTAATTTCTGTGGCACATACACGCATTTAGGACAGCTTTTGTGACGGGTCGCACAGTGGCTTTTACCCAATAGGCTGCACAAAATACGGCTAGCCTAAACAGTTTTGCTGTTAAACTAATGAAGTTATACACAATCTAGCACAGTCAACTTACACCCGACAGCTTGCAATGGTTGGCGGGAAGGAAAATAGCTGGGTGGAGGTGGTGGGGGCGTTACATTATTTTATGATGTGTGTTCTGCAATATTTCAAGGCAAAAATTAGTTTGTAAAACAGTCGGCACTGTTATTTCACGTTCTTGCAAAGTCGATTAGCCAGCTTGATCACCTAACGAACGTACCAGATTTTTTCCTGTGGGAACTCCTTTAAGACAGTGTTTCAGAGGTGCATCATGGGTATTCAAGGCCTCAAGCACGCCATTGGTGACGAAGTTGCACGCATTCATGAGGACCTATGGAGGTGCGTGCGCAGCCTCAAGAAGTGTTTGCAACAATGCATTGATGCAAAGAGAGGTCTCCTACAAATGTAGTTATCAAAAAATGACCTTGTGATTGGTGGTAAATGAACGGCATACTTGGGCCTAGTCATAGGTACTAACTTATTTTTCATTCCCTGCTTTTGTATATAATACATATATCTAGATAAATTATGTCGGTTGACTACATGACACCCTGTATTTACACTGCTGCCACTATTACATATTTTGGGGGACACACTAGCGAAAGGTGTGTACACGTCATATTTGTGCTGTGTGATGATGCATTTTTATAATTACACAAAGCCTATGAAAAAGTGCGCTCACCAAGAGGCAACACAGATTTGCAGCAATATATATATATATTTCTTGGAAACTGAAAAGCCCACCTCGCCCTGACGAAGACAATATTGTCTGCTAATACTTGCTCTGCAGCTCCTAAAGTTTTGAACAGACACCACTCTTTCATCCCATTGTAGCCACTAAAGAAGTCCTTGGTGCCGAAAATCCTCAGCCGCACACTGAAAGAATTTCGTGAAAGCTTGTGGAGTGCATGGAAAGTTGACTGGGAAGTCAAGGCAGCGTGAAGGGGGCGTGTAGAGGTGTGCAATCTCATAAAAGTTTTTTAGGAATATACCTCCTCCTAGTCTAACCTTGTCCTGAGTCAGGCGTAACCGGCAGTATCGGACAAGCACACAAACAGACAGATAGACAGACGGATGCTTCGCCCCACTCATCATCATTCACTCTGTGGATATGCCGTGATTTTTACTGTGATAGGAATTATATGGACACTTTCGGCTGGATTTTGCCGCCGGCGTCAGTGTCGATGTCATGTACCATATATGTATACGTATCTATATATATATAAAAACGCAAGAAAGAAAAAAATCCAGAAAAAACCACTCCCGCACGCGGAATCGAACGTGAGACCTCTAAGTAGTGAATGTGAGGCATTAACCACTGAGCCACCCTGGAGAACTTCTTTCACAGTTTAAACGGCAGGCTACTTATATCTACCGCTTACCGCTGCTCACAAGTATCTTGGAGGGAATTGTGTTTTCAGCCTTACCAGCAAAATGGCGCAAAGAGCATGCATCGCCACATCGTGCGACGGCGCCCGCTCTAATTTCCTACGCGTACTTCGCCCAATGAAATAAAGGTGCGTGAGGGAGCATTTATCTTGTGGCGGCGAGGAGAAGGTCATACGCCTTGGTTGGCCTCGGGTTTTACCTGGAACGATTCTGCTGTAGTTACCTGGTGCACAAAGGTCACTGCAATCATTGCAGTCTCCGTTTGCGAAAAGGGCGCTTTTCAGACACAGCAAAGTAACAAATGAGACGCTTATTCGCGTTCACCCGTACCTGTGAGTACGTTTTGTGCGTGAGGAGCGCAGGGCATGTTTGGATCTGCTTTCAATTCTGTGCGTGACCTTTCAATTTGTTGCTATCGCATTCATTGCTTCGCCTTTCTGGCAAAGCTGTCTTTTTTTTTTTCTCTACAGTTAGCTGGGCTGCCGGCACTGTAGCGAATATCTGCAGTGTTTTTGTCACCTATGATGCTAGAATTACGCATAACAAAGAATTAGACCCCTGCACTCGTGATTAAACTGAAATTCAGCTATGCATTTAAAAAAAAAAACGAAGAGGTCGAGGTCATGACATGTGCTGCTCTTTTGCCCTTCTGTGATCCTACCCTCTGTAGCTTTGACCATGTTCTATGGGATGAAAGAGAGAAGGCACTTGAAAAGTGCGACAAATTCGTGCAACTTCACTCGTACTGCAGGAATGCTAAAACTTTTCACGGGAGTCCATTTGTGAGGCACTAAACTCTAAAATTGAGGTTGTTCGATGATTACTTAAAAAAGTGTAGCCAGGCCCTTTTAAAGACCCTGGCACAGTTGTGAATAGTGTTTGTTTGATTAGTGAGGAGATACTAGAACTAGACTGGATGAACCTACCCAGAATGGCACAGAGGAGGTTCTTGTAAGGCGGAAACCTGAAAACATCGGCGTGGATGATCTTCCAGCCATACTCCTCCACGTCCATTTCGGCCTTGCTCTCCATGGAGTTGTAACGGGCAATGTCGTTCTTGAGGACGCGTGTCTGCGAGAGAAGCAAAGGACAAAATTCACTGTATAACATAACCTTAATGAAAAATAGCAGATAATGAATCCAAAGAAGGTGTGAGGGACGTTAATGGTACTGTTTAACGTGTAGTATAGTAGTAATTGCAGTATAGATGTGAAGCAAGTAACGTGGACAAAAAGACAATTTGGCGCTGGTTGGGATCAAACCTGCCACCTTCGGATTACGTGCCTGACAGTCTCACCAACTGAGCTGCAAGAGCAGTTGTTCCTTTATTCACTTAATGAGGCACTTATATAGATTCAAACCTGGGAGTGTTGGTCAGCGCCATGTGCCGCGATGACAGCAAGTGTGGAACACAATTTTTTTTCTGCTGGCATCACATAGTGTGCGATCTTTTAGTGAGCAGACGGCTGACCAATAAGCCCTCGCACACTACCTGAAGGCATCAAGTTTGCGAGAACAAGACCCTTGCTACGAACGAAGGAAAGAAAGAAATTTTGAAAGCCCATTTCTTTGCTTGACACTGCCTTTGTGAAAACAAGCAGGTAATGAAGCCAAAGAAGGTACAGATTTCCTTAAGTGTTACATACTTGCACAGCACTAGCAGTTATAACACTTTTGTGTGACCGCTGACGTGTTTTGTCTGACATAAAAATGAAAACAAAAGCAGTGTGTATGAAACTCATGATTGAAGCCTAAATTTATGATTGGAAAACATATTAAGCAGCAGTGTCACTTTAAACACTGAACAAATAATGGATACGAGACATGCAACTCATTAGGCAAGTGCAACTATGCAAGAATTGACAGTGATCGAAAAGGAACAAACCACACTGTAGCTCGCGCTCAGGTAAAGCATTGCAGGTAAGGCGAATTAAAAAGTGAAACAGCTCTGTAGGGACTCTTGTCGTGCGACGGGATGGGGGTTCCCTAAAGAGCAGTCACATATTTTTTGACACGAGAACTGCCGTAGAAGGCTGGTTACAACTTCATTTCAGGAATAAAAAAAGTACAACTTGTTACTGGTAATCAATCGCCCCGCCACGGTGGTCTAGCTGCTAAGGTACTCTGCTGCTGACCCGTAGGTCGCGGGATCGAATCTCGGCTGCAGCGGCTGCATTTCCAATGGAGGCAGAAATGCTGTAGGCCCGTGTGCTCAGATTTGGGTGCATGTTAAAGAGCCCCAGGTGGTCGAATTTCTAGAGCCCTCCTCTACGGCGTCTCTCATAATCATATAGTGGTTTTGGGTCGTTAAACCCCACATATCAATCAATCAATCAATCAATCAATCAACAACTGATAATCAATTACAAAAAGTGTAATTGAATTACTCAAATTGTTACAGTTTTGAAGTAATCGATTATTTTACAAAAAAGTACAAGACAATATAGCTGATTACAAGTAATCGATTGCTTTTAACACATTTCGAACGGCTCTGATCTGGACCGAAGCCTACCACAAGCAGACTATTCAGTGTGAAGTAAACAGAAACCGTGCCCCACTTACCAAGATAACACCGATAAAGCCCAGGAGCAAGAAGATCAGCACCAAGGAATTTATGACAGACAGCCAATGGACCTGATTGAAGACAAAAAGCAAATGAATACTATAAGCACGCACATTTAAAACATAGATGCACATTTCAAAAGAATAAGTTTGCAAATCACAGCTATTTTCTTTCTTTTACTGACAATAATGATAAGCTCCTTTGGAACCTCCTAAAAATTATAGAACAAATAGAAATCTGAGCTTCCTTCTGAACAGGAAAGAATGAGAGCTGTTTTTGCCACACTTTTTCCTCTTGTCAGCAGCCTATTTGCACAGCCTAGAACAGCCACTACGTTTGCTTTTCCTGCCTAGTGCACCAATTTTTTATTTGCTCTGTTATTTTTTTGTTCTGCTACTGCCTTGCTAGAGCAATCATGTGCCCAATGTCGGACACTGGGCACGTGGTCTAGTTATTCAAAATGAGAAGCAAAAAAGTTGCGTGCGCCATACAGAGCTAAGCAGGGAACTGTAAGTCAGCATATTTTTATACCAGATTTGCTTGTGCGAGAGGTATCTGCATATGTTTCACCAGAAGTGAAAGAAAGAAAGAAACCAACCAATATCCTGAGCAAGCACCACCTCCTTACAGTGATAGATAATCTGACAGACACTTGGAGGAGCGGCCCTTACTCGATCGCAAATCAAAATTCACGATGGTGGCGAAAGAGTTGCTAAGAATAAAGCATGCCCACCCATGTTCATAACGAAATGATTTATTGAATACGCATACATTTGCTTTTTTTGTTTGTCGTCGTTGGGTGATAAGAAGAGTAAATGATGCTTTGAAAATGGCTAGAAGGGGAGAAGGAGGTGCTTGCTCGGTCATTGGCACCTACTTCAAATCTCCCGAACAGGAGAGAGAGGCACTTGCTCAGGATTTCACGGCATAGACAATGTTGATGCATTAAAAAAAATTGCGGGACTCTTGAGCGTCGCCTTTAAGAGTTGAACACAATAGCGATATCGTGTCCATAGTGCCTACTTCAACCTCTAAGTGCATGAAATCTTTTAGACCTTGCTATGCACCTATGACGTGGCATTAAGGCAAAAGGAGCAGTACATGTGTGCCTGTTGTAGTGGCTGACCAACTTCAAACCATGAAGTCATTATGATAATCGCATGTTCTGACGCCTGATGGCAATGTACGCTTGTACTACGCAATAACAGTACTGTAATATTTCATGGTGTATTGTGAAGCACGTATACGGGACGCACGTGTTTGTAAAGCATGAAAGTTACTTCCACTACATTTCCAAGCGAAGAAAGTTATTTTCACTGTATTGACAAGCAGACACGTGGCTGTGTGGTAGAACATGCTTGCCATGCAAACGACCCATATTTCAATCCCCACTCAGAACCAAACGACCCAGGTTTGGTCCCCGCTCCGACCCACAATTTCGTGTTATTTAATTTTATTTGTATAATTCTCGATTTCTCGCTCACAACCAACAATGCCGACACTGACGCCAGAATTTCTGTAAAACAAGCTTTTTAAGGCTACAGTCGAACCCTGCTATAACGAAACTGATGGGGAGCGGAAAAAATTTCGTTGAAGCGAGAATTTCGTTGTAGTGAAATCGAAAAAAATATAGCTGATCTGAGCTACCAAACAAAGGGACATTTATTCTCAAAATTCAAAAAATATTCGCTGCCTTATATTCTTTCCTAGCAACGTCACGACACTATTCTCACCCATGCATAGCAAGGCCATAGTGAAAAGCACGCTGAAACAACGCCTAAACCACTTTCGTGAACAAACCACAGTTGCATTAACACGTTAAGACCGGCAGCTGTCCGCCGTCAAAAGTATCCGAGAACGCCAAGATGGAGACAGTGTATCGTGCAGCGGCAACTTTTGCATTATTCTATGCCATTCTTATCATCCATCACTCGTGGCTAGCTACCGTAATTACTCGAATCTAACGCGCACCTTTTTTCCGGTTAGGCGAGTTCATAAATCCCATGCGCGTTAGAATCGAGTACGAACAAAAAAATTACGGTCAATCTATTGCCATCGGCGAATCCGAAATGGCCGCCCCCTACGTGGGTCGGCATGGCGCGTCGGCCATTTCTGCCTATGTGTTTTCCATGTGCGGCACTTCGTGCGTGTGCTGAGGAGTTCGTCATCCAGTAGTGCATTAGCATCAACGGGGTGGAAGGGCTGACTCCGAAAACTTGAGTGCACCACGATGCCGCTTTTAAAAGAAAAGTCATCGCGTGTGCAGAAACGAACGGAAATCGGGCCACATCGCGGTCGTTCGGAGTTCCCGAAACATGCATGCGGGACTGGCGGAAACAAAAGCAAAAGATTGTCGACAGCAAAGCTTCACGCAAAGGCTTCAGTGAACCACAGCAGGGTCGGTTTCCGCAAATTAAAGAGCTGCTCGGCGAGTATGTGCCGAGCAGCGAGCGGCACAGCAGCCCGTGACGACAGAACTGCTCCAAGTGCGGGCTATGCAATTAGTCTTAGAAAAAGGTCTAATGCGGAGCCAGTTTAAAGCGAGCAGGTGCTGGCTAACTAACTTTATGAAGAGGAAAGGCTTTTCCGTCCGAAGGGAAACATGCATATGCGAAAAGTTTTGCGGAGGAATACGATGAAAAGCTTCACAGTTTTCAGAGGTTCGTCCTAAACTTCTACCTGCTTGGGCAAATCGGGAATGCCGATCAGACACCTCTTTACTTCGACATGCCTGGCACCACAACTGTCGAGAAGAAGGGGGCGAAGCAAGTTCATGTGCTGACATCGGTACACAGTAAAACTACAGTGATGGCAATGCTCTGTTACACGTCAGATGAGCACAAGCTTCGCCCGTACCTCATATTTAAATGGCAGACGCTCACGAAAGCGGTCGTTTTTTCGAGTGGTGTGATCGTGCGGGCCAGCGAGAAGAATGGGTGCGCATTGCAATCGATGTCTTACGTTTTTTTTTTTTTTTCGCTGTGGAAATCGGGTGCGCGTTACAATCGAGGGCGCGATAGAATCGAGTAAATACGGTAATTTTGTTGATAATGCGGACAAAAAACCACTCTGATTAGTTACCACACTGGCCAAGCGCGTACATAATGATCAGAAAAGGCATCATGCCGCAGCTGCACCAGGCAGCTGCGAGAAGGAAACCATGCACTGAGCGCCTGAGCTTAAGCTTCGGATCATCTGCGGCTCAAAAGCAAGCCAGTGGCAAAACAAAAATAGGGCAGTCTCATTGCAATCGCTATCGAGCAATGGCGGCGCCCATGCTTGCTGAATAGGAGTGGTATAACAATGGTTTCTGGTGGTGCCAGCGCGTGTTTTAGACTTCGTTGACGCATTTTCAGGCTCTGAAAATGCATCGAAATGTTAAAGATTGGGTTTACTGCATAGCAATAAGTATTTGAACCTGGAATCGCATTGTAAACTTTTGTTGAAGCGAGGCGATTGAAGAAAAAGTGTTCGTTGTGGCGACAATATTTATGCATTGACTCCTATGAAGGGGAATCGTGAATTTTTTGTTGTAGCGGAAATTTCGATGAAGCGGTGTTCATTGTAGCGGAGTTCGACTATATTACGTTGAAATAGTTGCCCCATTTGGCGATTGGTGAGCTGTATTAGTCAGGATAATTAACTGACATTGAATAAATGGCAATTTTAACAAGATTGAGGGAAGTGAAATGGCATTGAACTGATAGATAATTAGGCCTGTTGAGGCAGAAGTACAAATAAAATTCTGCGGTCAACAATCACACTTTATGAAGCAATCAAATCTGAAAGTTTGCAGGCATGGTGCAAGCCTCACTGACCCAGCTGACATGTAATTAAAGATCAATGTGAAAGGATCACTACACTGCTGTGGCCTTAGCTTGGCTAACAGCGATTCTGTATCACTGCTAGGTGTCATCGATGAAGCAAAAAAAAAAAAAGTAATAAAGACCAACCTCTCAGGTTCTTTCATACCATTATGGGTTCAGCAGCGAGTCTTAGGCAAGGGCTCTACTGCACTAAAAACCTCGTGAACAGTTTTAGTGCATCATGTGCACTGACTTACCTCTTTGGACACTGATGAAACTTGATTTTTAAAAAGTACATTGCAAATGAAACACCCCTATAGAACTTCTGCTGTTTTATACATATTCAAAAAGATTAACCAAGCCCTTTCATTTTACAACTTTGTGGAGCTTGTGTGGCTACAACTGCTGTGTTTAAAAATATTTGGTACGTGTGATAAGCATGAAGGAAAGAAGTATACATTGAGAGGCTCATTTTCTTTGTTGGTTTCCAAATAAGCATGTTATACAAATCAACATAGATTGCACCACTCACATGTGATGAATAGCAATAACGAGATATATGAATAGGAAAAATAGCTTGTGTTAACATGTATGTAACACTTTTATTGTGCTGTGTCGTCCTTTTCTGTTTGAGGTAAAAGCACATTATTTTTTCGGTAAAGTGAACAGTGTTCTACAAGCGGTCAGTTATGGTTCACTAACGTTGATCATAATGAATACTTTTCTTTCCTTAGTTACTATCATTTTAGATGCACTGGAGAGTCAGGTCCTATGCTATTTATATTAATTATTGCATCGTTCCACAGTGGACAAATTTAGCTGTGACAGCGAAAAAAACCCACCCCTCATTAATTTAGAAATATCGGATAATTCTGACATATTCACCAGCCCTGGCTAGCATGTACATTCTTATGTCGTATCAAAATCTTGTCAATTTCATCATATTCGGTCACAAACCAGTTAATTCCCACTATCCTGAGAACGCATCAAGTGCCGCAAATGCACGCCACAAAAGAGCAGTTTACATTGCCATTGTCGCCAGTGCAAACCATATGGTATCCACGGGAAGGCCTGAACACATCGCAAGAATTGGAGAATGAGTGCTTACTAGCGCGTGTGATGCCTCATTGACCACGACAATTCAAAAAGGCGTGGTAACCAACCACAGTAGCGTTCTTGGCGACAAAGACTTCAATGGCTACAACAAATTCCTTTTGTTTACCAGTGAAAAAAAAAAGTACCGTGTGCGCACGATGGTGCTCTGTAATAACGTAGGGGTGGAGAGCACGTTTCGGGCTAATTAAGACATGGGGTTCTTGTGGCACAATAGCATTGTGAAAAATGTCCCAACATGATGAAAATATCGACTTTTACTCTGTTATTATATAAAAAATAACTACAGCATTTACTTATTTGTCAGAAAAATGAAAGTGTGTTGACGTAATAACGTTGTATTACATCCCTATTTATGCTTTACCTAAACTGTACGAACTTCTCATTGTAAACCACTCCCCTCAGAAATGTCTTGTTTGGACCTGAGGGTACAATAAATAAATGAAATATATGCATTTTTTCTTGAAACTTTTGATAATTTAAAATTCATTTGATGCAGACATTTTTGCCCGTCTCGTGAGATCCAAATTAACGAGCTTTTTACTGCACACTCGAATGGCCATAACCATGACTGCATTTTTCGGAGCATGCCTTTGGCACGCTTCCACTCACCTCTAATGTCTGCGGGAAGAAAAACGCGCGAGGTCCGTCCTTGGAGAGTCCGAGGGGGGCGCGCTCGGTGACGTTTGTGGGCAGCCAGCGCACGGAGTACGTGTGGGTGATGTCCAGCGGAGCTGCCATCTCATCCAGGAGCAAGGGCACACCGTCCGTCACTGTCACATTAGCCGATATCACCTGCACAAAGGCGAGGTAGATGCTTGATTGCTGCTCCCTGGGTTACAGAGGCCAGATACAGCAAAAAGATGAAAAAAAAAAGAAAAAAAAGACTTGTGGCAGTGGTTATTGCTTGCAGTATTTATAGAAATGTTACTTATAACTGTGAAGTGCAATATTCTATCCTCCCAAGTGCTCAGGTGATTCTGTGGACAACTGTTATAAACCTGTTCGTAAATATGTTAGATTCACACGTTATTCTAAGGAATTCGATATTCTATCTCAACAAAAAGAATGTCATAATATGCTGATTCATATCCTTTAAAATATATTAATTAAATTTCAATTAATTATGTGATTACCTTACAGTCATTTATGTTCTATTTATGCATATAAAGGGTTTGTATAAGAATTATTTATCGGGAAAAGTTTAGAAAAAATAGCTTTATTAGAGATATTGCTATAGTGCCTCAAAAGTAGTTGAAGAATCAACGCATTTTTGCAAACGACTTTTTCAAAACTCAAAGGCCTCCCTCTCCCCTTCACCAGATACCTAGATTTCAGGAGGTTCTTCAAGGGCACACGTACAACCTTCCATGACGGCACCTTAGGCTCAATGGCGGATATCCTTTAGGTAAGAATTTTGCATTTGAAAAACAGAAAATTGTCAGCTAGTGTAATCTCGCTGTTATGAAGGGTTGGTCGAATGATCATGGTATCGTTCATTGCCAGGCAACACAAAAATTTACGTTTGATTGTACACTGTCCTTTTTTTATGAAGAGGAAAATGCGAGCGTGTGGCCTGCGCACTGCTGTGGCTGTCCACAGCACCATCAACCAACAGATAAAGAAAGTGTGTCTGCTTTTCACGTCATCTGTAAGCAAAGAAAACTAGTTATGGCCGTTCGAGAAACGCTGCTAGATTTCACTCCCAATCCAGTCTCGCAATGTACGATGCCACCAAAAGCGGTGTCGGCAGAGGGTGTTGCAGGCAGCCATGCCAGAGCAAAGGCCACGCGCTCGCATGTTCCCTTTCATAAAATTGGACACTGTACCATAATTCACTCGTTCGCAGCATTATGCACTTGCACCAAGTCACTCAGAGGTCCACTAAAAAAAAATTTTAGCCGCAACTAACGTTTCCAGGTGACTGGCACTTGGCGCCTCTTGAAGTTCAGATTTCCCACCCCAACACATGGCTGTTGCAAGTGTGCCATCACATCAGGAAGAAGTTGCTTCTGATGCCTCCATACGGACCTTGTAGAATTAAATCTCAGGCTGGAAAAGTAGCGCGATTTTATTTTAGACTATATTCATTTTCAGCAAACATGAATTATACTTTAAACGTGGCTCGCGTAGGGGGGACTCATCGAACATGCTGGTGCCTTCAACTATGCAAGTATAAATGAAATGATACACTACAAGATTAACTTAAATAAAGACACATTTCTTAACCAGCAGGTTCAATTCATTCAAACCTTATTGTATCTTGCTCTCTGTTACGCACTAGTTGACACAGCTAGCAAAAGTAGTTGTGCACACTACTAGTTTCACAGAGTTTCTCAAAGGGCACCTTCACAGGGTGTCAAGTACATGCACTCAAGCATGTGTGTACCCCCCCCCCTCATACACACCCTCTCGGTCAAAATAATCTGCACTAAAGAAAATGACGACAGAAAACCATTACTACCCCTTCAATTCACAATAATTGCACTGTGCCTTATACCAATCACAATCAAGTAAAAAAAAAGCATTTGTGAACCTTTCAGGTTGCATCCCAGCTTTGAGTATATATAAGCCTACAAAGGATGTGTACCCGTAAAAACATGAAACCACATAGCATGGAAAACAGTGAAGAGGCATGACAGCAATGCGTTACTTCATTTGTACAAAAGTGAAAGAAGCAATGATGTCGCTGACTTTATACAACAGAAGTGTCACAGGTGGTGATGATGAAACTGAAACTGAAGTCATACTAGTCTGGGCTACTTCTCAAATATTTGGTTTTACGTTTTGTTTAAATGCCTTAAATGCCCTGTTAGGAATTACAAAGAGGTGAGAACAGCAGATTAATCGGTAGGGAATAATACAATGCACATTGCAATGAACAATTAAGCTATTCAAGACACGGAACCATGCTGAGAAAGACCATTTGAATGTGTTACACAAACTTAAACTAAAAAAAAGAAACAACAAAAGAAAAGAAAATATTTCTGACAGTTTCAACATTGTACTTGAACTATTAATGCTTTTCGAGTTGAGCGTACGTGCATTCAAGGATCGAACAGTCTAAATGATGTGTTATTACATTAATTACTTTGATTCTGGCCAACTTTCATTTTACAGTAAATTCTATCACAACCAAAGGTCGCAGCTCCTCTGTGACACTGGCTATGACCCATAATTTAGTGCCAGTAAAAAAACTTAGTTGTTATAATCCTGATATACGGAATTTAACAGATCCCTGAAGATTGACTAATGAAACCAATTCACAACCCCAACAGCTATGCAGCTTGTCTAGACTGTCTTCGAGCAGCGAATGCACTGAAAATACGCAATTTCCCTAAAGCACCCATTTTCAGACTGCCCTGAGATGTTAATCTAAAAAAAGAATAGTACTCATTATGAATAATAACACTATAAAGCAGCAGACTTTAATTATGGCTGAAGTTAATAGATGCCCACAGCAATCTTTCTTGCATTCCACCAGAAGCACTTATTATGGAATATTTTATGAACATTCCACAACTGATTAGAACTAGCCTTTGCTTGGGTTCTGTGGTCTCAAACACTTGTCCAAAGGGGCTACTCCACAAAAGCAGTAGACACCAGTGAAATCACTCTCCCAATGACATTATCAATCAATCAATCAATCAATCAATCAATCAATCAATCAATCAATCAATCAATCAATCAATCAATCAATCAATCTTAAAATCACAGCTACTGAATTCTCTTCACCTCTTTTCCATTGTACTCAATGTTGAAGGTGAGGTGCGTCCATAGATACAGTTTGTGCTTGTGAGGGATCAAGGAGCCTTCTTCCAACTGCCCAATGAATCCCCATAGTCTCAGGCCATCTGAAAGATGCAAAGAAGGACACAGAACAATACAGATGGCGCTGAGATTACTGAAGTGGCTGTAGAGAGAGAGAGAGAGAGAGAAAAAACTACTGAGCAAGACCAGAGCCCTACATTGTTTTTATCCCACAGAGATGGTTTTTATGTGTCATGATTTGTACATTAAAAAAACAATGCTGCCAAAACAAGGGATATTCTAAGCTACAAGAGTAGACCCAACAATATCCCATCAATTTATATGCACTACTGAAGTTAACTACTTACACAACACTCAACAGTAGTAAAAATCAATCCTGAGTTACCTTTTTCAAGTGTGCATTACATAAGTTGGCATAACTAAAAAAAAGGGGGGAGGCATTTATTCATGGTTCTGGAAACGAACAGGTGGATGTCGGTGGTTATTGTACATCGTTTATATTTCAATATGTATATGCTTGGTCTGTTAGTGCCTTACAAGCCCAGTGCTGTGCATCATGTGCTAAAATGCTTAACAGCATGTATTTATAAACATACCTAAAACAAACTCAAAATAGTAGAGATCCTCAATGGCTTCCTTCAGCTTCTTGAAGTCCTCAGCAGACAGGTTCACCGTGCAGAGCACCTTCTTCTCCACATTAACTGCAAGAGGCATTGCATTTACTTCCATGTAAGAGAAGTCAAAAAGAAAATGCCCAACAATTTTACTCCAGGGAATAATAATAATAATAATAATAATAATAATAATAATAATAATAATAATAATAATAATAATAATAATAATAATAATAATAATAATATTAATAATAATAATAATAATAATAATAATAATCTGCTTTCTCCACATTCCCATAAATGTGAAGCATGGTGACATGCTTCAGTAGTACATTAGTACACATGTACATGTAGTACACATGACTTGTGTGCGAATAAATAATTCAAAGGAAGCAGTAGCCTGAACACAGGGTGATGACTACATGGCAGTGAAGTTATGCTTCAAAATGCATATCAATACTATTACCCGCGAGTGAGTGGTCATTTGAAACTAGCAACTTCCAATTCATCCATGTGAGGTTCAACGTCTGGAGACTGTCGCCAATGCATCTGCTGCCACTTAAGTTGAGGCACATGCATGCTGTAGGTGCCGGTGAACAGCCTGTCATCATACGGTCCTCTTCAGACAAAATTTCAAGATTCAGTTAGTATTTGAAGTAGACGTGATACATCACACGTGAGATATACAGATACAAAAGGAGGTCTCAGAGTCAAGAGGCTGTGAGTGAGTGAGCATTTCTATAAATAATACTTCGGAGAAGAATGCTACGGTAAACAGTGGCAAAGATTTAAATGTAAGCTATACAAAATGTACAGGTGAGCAAAACACAACATATATACTGAAATGAAAAAACGGTTACTATGAATAACGTAACAGATATAGGGCTTTAACAAGTGTGAATGCAAACATTTTTTAAAACATTTTTTAAAACATTTCAAAAGGTCAATTCTTTATATCCAGAGGCAAGGAACTTCACAAGGACACGAATGAAAATTTTGCAGTAAACTTGCCATGATTAGCCCTGAGTTTAGGTAACATAAAGCTGTTAGATGTTGCAAAACACGTCGATGATATATAGTTAAACTGGCTCGTCCACTGTAAGGGAATGGGAAGCTTCCCATTCATATATTTGTAAATGAGAATGTCAAGAAAATAAGTTTTTTTACCAATAAAATGCAGTGAGCATAGTAAGGATCGAATTTGACGTCAAGCTAATAAAGGCTATTAATGTCACCGCCCGATTCTGAAGATGATAAATGGCGGATAAATAAGTGACATACATGTTTCCTTGTGATAAAATGCAGTAGATTGTATTGCCGTGAAAGGAAGTGTAGGTAGAGTGACAACAATATTCTGAAATGAAAGAAAGGGCGAACTTTTGGCAAGATTCGAATGGCATATGCTGCTTTCCAAGGAACAGTAAAACGTGAGAATTAAGGTTTAGATGCTCATCAAGTTCGACCCCAAGGAACACTGTGCTAGAAGTAGCAGTGAGAATTTGAGTATCACTCATCTATACAAAAAAATTGGTGACGAAAATACAAGGCTAGATTTTTTTGTGGTTATTCATGTTTAACCAGTTAACAATACTTATCAAGCCAGTATTTAGTTTAAACATCAAGTCAAACTTTTCATCTGCAGTTAGTATAGTAGTATCGTCTGCATAGAGCATGCAGGACAGGTGTAATAGACTTTGCGGACGATCATAGATGTAAATTAAAAATAAAAACAGGCGCAAAATGAATTCCTACTGAACGCTCAGAATAGGTACTGGACACATATAATAACTACTAGTGATCATGCAGATAACTTCAAATTAGTTTCAACGAGAGTCCAAGTACATCAATTAAATCTTTTCTCAAATGCAATGTCATGTGAGATAAAATCAATTAAAATAAAGATGCCATAAACAACACTAAGAATATCAATAGCTGATTTAATTTCATCTGCTAGTCGTATTAGAGTTGGTTCAGTTGAGTATCCCAGTCTGAAAGCGAATACATTGCCAGAACAAACGCCCCACCCCGATGGTCTAGTAGCTAAGGTGCTGCTGACGTACTGCTGACCCGCAGGTCGCGGGATCGAATCCCGGCTGCAGCGGCTGCAGTTTAGATGGAGGCGAAAATGCTGCAGGCCGGTGTGCTCACATTTGGGTGCACGTAAAAAAACCCCTGGTGATTGAAATTTCCGGAGCCATTCACTACGGCTTCTCTCTTAATCATATGGTAGTTTTTGGATGTTCAACCCCACATATCAATCATCAAATCATCAATCATTGCCAGAACGAACGTGAAACTTATATTGGTAATTTATCAAACATCCCATGAAAAGTTTTCATAAGGCTTTGCTGAAAAATGAAAGAATTGCTATGTGCCAGTACTAATTAGCGATTTAATGTTCATCATATTCCTAAAAAGTGGGAATATTTCTAGGTTTTTTTTCCACCACTGTAGGGAAGAATCTAGTAACAAATTAAAAATCACAATGTGTCAATACATCAGAGATTAATTGAGCCCTCAGTTTATAGTAGGCAGCACAGAACTCGTCAGGACCAGCGAGCGCTTGAATTCTTAGAACTACTGAAAACAGTAAAAACTCCTTCAGGTAAACTTGGACAGAAAAAAGCTGGTTGATTTTGGGGTCTTAACATGGTTTTCTTGGCTGATACTAGGTCTTTCCTGGGCGTAGACAACGTAGAGTCGAACCACAGCCTCTCATAGACCATGCGAAAATGTCCAAACTAAAGCACTAAAACTAATGTGCAAAGCTAGCTGTGGCACCCAAAGATAGGAGTGCGGGTTTTCTGTCGCTCATACTCAGCCAATGTGGTAGGCAAGCTCTTGATTTGATTTGATTTGTGGGGTTTAATGTCCCAAAACCACCATATGATTATGAGAGACGCCGTAGTGGAGGGCTCCGAAAATTTTGACCACCTGGTGGTAAGCAAGCTCGATGCGGTGGCTGCATGAACTGTCTTTGTTGGCGGTGAGCTTTCAGCAATGGTGTGAAAAGTTTTTTTTTTTGTGGATACCCAATGTTTTCCCTTAAGCTCTAAGGGGCCTTTTTTTTTGACACCCATCAAACAAGCTCGGCCATTCGTAGAGTAAACCGCAACGATCACGTTTTCTGAATATTACAGTGCTGCGCGCTGCACAGAGCCTCCATTCTGAAAAACTATTCGCGTGCTCATTTCCTACGCCTGACCAATCCTCCTTCCACGTGCAGTGACAAAAAGTCGGTGATCGGCGATTTGACGCAGCACGCAACTTGTCGATTTGTCTAAACCAGGTCTCAACAAACAGTAGTGAAGTCAACGTTAGTTCCTGTTCCCACCTGCTGCTACAAAACCTCCCCTTGTTTCTTGGCAATGCGGTGATACAGTTTTGGCCTCACAGTTGTCGCGCGTACATTCCTCGCTCAACTACTCCGCCCTCGACATGAGCAACATGAAAAAAAAAGCGTTGCTCCATTGTTGGCTGCAAATTGAGCGACTGGGCAGCGGAGAAGCATCAGCACAAGGTAAACAATAAACAACCAGGCACTGTAGGAAGCGGAAGTGTGTTGCGACTGATCGAGTTCGCCGATGACGTCAATCGCTGCTCTTGTGTCACGTTGCCAAAAAGGGCAAAGCCATGACGAGTGGCTATGCCTTCCCTTTTATGTGAGGGAGAAGGGTAGCGAGGCCGTGCGAAAATTTGAAACCAGCAGTAACCGATACTCTAACTCCTGTAACTTCCTTAATATAGTACATATTCGCAAAATTCTTATGACAGCATGTTCACGAAGTAAAAGTTCATGTATTTCACTTTATAACAATTTTCGTTCCTCACGGTTGTTTACTGACCCTTTAAGAGCAAAGCTCTTAAAAAAAAGAATGTGGTAGTTGTGAACACGTGTAGTCAAAGGATGCTGCCGACTACAGTGTATCAATGCTGGATTAATCGTTAAAAGCATTGGCAATATCAGATGAGTTTTGAATCATGCAGTTTCCCGAGTGAATCAAAGTTATTTGTGTTTGTGCAGAGGTCTTGCCAAAAAAACCATTTACCATTTTCACTGTTGCTTGACACCACGTCCTACTTCCCTTATTTCATCATCAAAGCACTTCATTTTAGTGGCTTTAAGCAACTTTCCTGATGTGCTTTGTCACGTTTCTTTGTGTTTCCCAGTCTGCTTCACTTGCCACATGTATGCCACTTCGATGGAATAGAAGGCAGACGCTCCTAAATGAGTTGACTGAGAGTGTGTTTAAGAATTGGGAACTCAAAATAACTTTAACAATTTCAGCAACGGGTAACGTTCTTAAGGTTTGAACCAATGTCAATTGAAATCGTCAGCTAACTAGCTTGACCGATAATAGTGTAACGGGGAGTACTTAATAAGTGAGCACCGAGTGGGCTAACACTGCACACAGTACGCAAGGATGCAGGGCAAGAGGGCAGTGACAATAGCTGCAGAACTGACATTTCCTTGTGAAAAACAAAAAAACAAAAAAAAAAACAGGTCTTTTTGTATGGTGTATTATTTTATTACTAGAAATGCTGTGTACTTAAAATAATATGTGTTAATGTCTAATGCCAAAAATTCGATTTTTCCAGGCAAAAATGTGCCAACAAAATAAAGGGGTGAGAAAAGTAGAGATAAGATGTGTAAGAATTAGGAGCTCAGAATTTTACTAACGGGTAACGTTCTTAAGGTTTGAACCAATGTCAGTTGAAATCTGAACGGAGAGACAAGAGGAAGTTGTCTGGCGTTGTCTATGTAGCATACCACCAAAATGATTTTTCAAATTGGCTGTTGATTGGAGGACGCTGAAAAAATTCAATAGTCCTCCTACCATAAAAATTAGGGTGTGGCATCGCTGCCAATGTCAACACTCTCTTCTTTTCCAGACGTGCAGTTCGTTGGGCTAGTTGGTCAAACCTTTGTCAACGGAAAAACAGCGAGAAAAAGACATAACACGAGCGAAGGAACACACAGGATGAGCACTGACAAACAGAAGTTGTGTCACATCTCCTTCGCACTATTTCTGCCACTTACTATTCTCTCTGTATGCATCAGCAAGTGTCCATAAGCACGGTTCCTTTCCTACTTCCTACCATTTTTATGCCAAAGGCATAAAACAAATATGGCTGATGGATCACATTACATTTAAATGATGATGCTTGCCTCTTCCTACTTTTTTTTTTAGTTTTTGATTTTGCACCGCTGTGCTGGTAGTGTTGCACGTTTTACATTGTGCAGCACACCTTAGCCCCTGCTGCTCCTCTCTCTTTAGTTTTCTCTGTCACTAGTTTATATATATATATATAAGGTAGCTAGTAAAAACCTAGCTGCCTTATACAGCGATACTGGCCTTTTCTTTAAAAATCAAAATTTACTCCATTTAAAACAAACTTCATAATGGTGCTTCCTATTTTGCATACAAATGCAGTGTGCAAGCAGAGCCCTACTTAGATATTTCAGATTTACAGTATTTCTGTAAGGTGCCTTGCGAAACCAGCAGTGCTTGATATAAAGTATTACCACGTAGAAGCCAGGTGCAAAGCTGAACGCAAAAAGGAACTAATGTCATTTCAAAACAAGTCAGCTGGTTCTCCACAGGGCCATGATAAGGTATGGCATTCATAAATTCATAATGAGACACACCTTTGAATTCTATCTTGTACATTGATTCTGCCATTCGATCACCATCCAGGATTTCCCCCAAAGTGAGGCTTCGGTGGACAATCTAAGGGAGAAAGGAAAAGAAAAAGAACATTTAATAACCACAACCTGCTGACATTACCATAATTTATAAAAGATATTCCACAAAATAGTAGTGAATTTGCAGAAGCAACTTGAGAGTATAATACCAGGGTCACACGGTACCTTTTGGAAAAGAAACAGCTATGGCTATCAGAACGCCACAAGTTCATCCACTCAATGGAGTTGTCATGTGGCTACACGGTAGCTTTAAATGGCAGTTGAGTGGTTCAGGCATTTCTCAGAAAAATTGTGTGGCACTACCAATCTTTATTTTCGTATTCACGTCGCCATAGGTTAAAAATCACACAAATTCACTTGAAAACCGAAACATGTCTGTCAATGTTTAAATATTTCAATACATTGTCGATTCATAATTATGAATGCCTATTTAGCCTTCAAGCTGTTGAACTGAGAAACTTCAAGGATGACTGCCAGTTAGGCGTGTTGGTAATGGTTCATGATGAGACAAGCGCAAAAAATACACACACTCACAGAGGACACAGACAAGCGCTTACTAGCAATTGAAATTTTTATTTCGAAGCGAACACTAATAAATACATCACACGCATGTACGTCACTCCCAATTTCCCCTGTCATCATCAAAAACGTGATATTACAAAATATGCACGCGCCCACAATTGGAAACAAACACGTACCAAGAACTAAGAAAAGAAAACGTAAAAAACAAAGAAACATAAAAAAACGTAACACAGAGAAAAACACTGGGTTATGTGACGTCCAAAAAAGCAAATTCCGCATTTGTTAGTAGAACTGACGTTTGGCTGACGCAACTGTCCCCTCCTTTCCTTATTCTATACGCTTCCATTATTTCTCTCGTCGTCCGCTTGTTGTGCCTGTCAATTATTCGTGTGTGGTAAAATTTCGGTTGGCATGTGCATTCCTTGCAGTGCATCGCTAAGTGTGAGTAAGGGGCCCCCTTAAGTGAACTCTCATGTTCACGAAGGCGCACATTTATGCACCGACCCGTCTGACCAACGTATTCCTTTCCACATGTGAAAGGAGTTCCATATACAACATCTTTTTTGCACTCAACGTACCTCCTGCCATGCTTTATGCTGCATTTTTTCGATTCTCCAGTTCCTTTCTTGTTAACTAGCCGTTCCACTGCTGGACAAATCCTTGATAACTTGTTTTCAGCTGAAAAAACAACCCGCATGCCATATCTTAATGCAACTTTTTTCAATCTATGTGAAATATTGTGCAGATACGGGATCACCACTGTCCGCTCTCTTTCACCCTCAACTTGTCTCCTCTCTTGGCTTGTGCCAATGATTGCATTTTTTACTTCCCGACGATTCTTCTCACAGGCCAAAAGGATACAATCATCTTGGTAAGCGGCTCCCCTCAAGTGCTTGATCTGTGCGGAAACACTCTCATTCAATGAGTGTACGCACGATTTTATGAGGGCAGCTTTGATGCAAGAAGTTGCAATCCCATTTTTTACTATCTTCGAATGTGCCGAATGATAGCTCAGCAATGGTTTTTCCGATCTAGGGTGATACATCCAACTTGTGTGAAAAGGAGACAAATTAATTTTTATTTCTAGGTCCAGAAACTGAATGCGTCATTCCTTTGGCACCTCAAAGGTAAACTGTAAGCCACACCCGTTTTTCCTAAAAGCTTTTAAAACAGTCACTAAGGTGCTCATACCCGGATCGTTTTTTACCAAAACAAGGTAGTCACCTACAAATCTAAACAGCTTCAGATCTATACCATCTAGCTCTTTACCTACTGCTTTGTCAAGTTCGCTCAAAAAAACATTGCATAAAATCGGGGCGACACTAGACCCAATGCAAATCCCATCCTTCTGGACGTACACTTCTTCATTCCACCCCACTAGCGTGGAACTCAGATACATGGCCGAAATCTCCATAAAATCTTCTACAGACACACGACAGGCGTTACAAAAAGCCGCTTCATCATTTTTTTCGGTGATGCACTCTTGTACGCTTTGTAGTAAAGGACCATGCGGAACAGAATAATATAGATCGACGACATCAATACTGAAGGCATCAGAGACCCTTACATCATCTCCCTTTAAGTAGTCCACTACTTCTATGGAATTGGAAACCAAAAACAGGTCACAATACCGGAGCGTTTTCAGGTGTTTTTGCAAAAATTCGGACACGAGACGTAGCCAGGTACCCCTTTCCGAGACAATGGTTCGGAACGGAAGGTTCCGTGGCAAGCCGTGTGAAGGACGAGGAAAAACTGAGGTGCAGTACTGATTGCGTGAATGTGTTTTCGTCTTGCAATGTAACACCGCACATGGCAAAGAAAATGGGACCTGTGATTAAGTTCCTGTATGCAAGTGGTAGTCGTATTGCGGTTTCGGATAAGGAGGGCTACTTTGTGATTTTGCCAGAAAAGCTATACTTGGGGAAGGCCCAGGCTGCTATAGAAAAGAATTTCCGCAAAGTTGAGGAGAAGGTCAGCCTTGTAAAACGTCGGGTGGTTAGGAAGCTAGATGACTTGAACCTGAGCAGGCTGTCTTCAGCAGTAAAAGGTGAAAAAGGCTTGTTGCTGGAAGCGTTCTTTACGGTGAAAACACACAAGGAGAACCTTCCGTTCCGAACCATTGTCTCAGAAAGGGGTACCTGGCTACGTCTCGGGTCCGAATTTTTGCAAAAACACCTGAAAACGCTCCGGTATTGTGACCCGTTTTTGGTTTCAAATTCCATGGAAGTAGTGGACTACTTAAAGGAAGATGATGTAAGGGTCTCTGATGCCTTCAGTATTGATATCGTCGATCTACATTATTCTGTTCCGCGCATGGTCCTTTACTACAAAGCGTACAAGAGTGCGTCACCGAAAAAAATGATGAAGTGGCTTTTTGTAACGCCTGTCGTGTGTCTGTAGAAGATTTTATGGAGATTTCGGCCATGTATCTGAGTTCCACGCTAGTGGGGTGGAATGAAGAAGTGTACGTCCAGAAGGATGGGATTTGCATTGGGTCTAGTGTCGCCCCGATCTTATACAATATTTTTTTGAGCAAACTTGACACAGCAGTAGGTAAAGAGCTAGATGGTATGGATCTGAAGCTGTTTAGATTTGTAGATGACTACCTTGTTTCGGTAAAAAACGATCCGGGTATGAGCACGTTAGTGACTGTTTTAAAAGCTTTTAGGAAAAACGGGTGTGGCTTACAGTTTACCTTTGAAGTGCCAAAGGAATGACGCATTCAGTTTCTGGACCTAGAAATAAAAATTAATTTGTCTCCTTTTCACACGTGTTGGATGTATCACCCTAGATCGGAAAAACCATTGCTGAGCTATCATTCCGCACCATCGAAGATAGTAAAGAATGTGATTGCAACTTCTTGCATCAAAGCTGCCCTCATAAAATCGTGCGTACACTTATTGAATGAGAGTGTTTCCGCGCAGATCAAGCGCTTGAGGGGAGCTGCTTGCCAAGATGATTGTATCCTTTTGGCCTGTGAGAAAAATCGTCGGGAAGTAAAAAATGCAATCATTGGCACAAGCCAAGAGAGGAGACAAGTTGAGGGTGAAAGAGAGCGGACAGTGGTGATCCCGTATCTGCACAATATTTCACATAGATTAAAAAAAGTTGCATTAAGGTATGGCGCGCGGGTTGTTTTTTCAGCTGAAAACAAGTTATCAAAGATTTGTCCAGCAGTGGAACGGCTAGTTAACAAGAAAGGAACTGGAGAATTGAAAAAATGCAGCATAAAGCATGGCAGGAGGTACGTTGAGTGCAAAAAAGATGTTGTATATGGAACTCCTTTCACATGTGGAAAGGAATACGTTGGTCAGACGGGTCGGTGCATAAATGTGCGCCTTCGTGAACATGAGAGTTCACTTAAGGGGGCCCCTTACTCACACTTAGCGATGCACTGCAAGGAATGCACATGCCAACCGAAATTTTACCACACACGAATAATTGACAGGCACAACAAGCGGACGACGAAAGAAATAATGGAAGCGTATAGAATAAGGAAAGGAGGGGACAGTTGCGTCAGCCAAACGTCAGTTCTACTAACAGATGCGGAATTTTGCTTTTTTGGACGTCACAAAACCCAGTGTTTTTCTCTGTGTTACGTTTTTTTTCTGTTTCTTGGTTTTTTACGTTTTCTTTTCTTAGATCTTGGTACGTGTTTGTTTCCGGTTGTGGGCGCGAGCATATTTTGTAATATCACGTTTTTGATAATGACAGGGGAAGTTGGGAGTGACGTACATGCATGTGATGTATTTATTAGTGTTCGCTTCGAAATAAAAATTTCAGTTGCTAGTAAGCGCTTGTCTGTGTCCTCTCTGAGTGTGTGTATTTTTTGCGCTTGTCTCATCATGAGAAACTTCGGTGGGTGACAGCCCCCCCCTGAGACGGCACAACGATGCCAAGCCCATTGCTGTCGTCGAAAGTATGAGCAGTTCACATATTTCAAGAGGTAAAAATACTCTATTAAATGATTCATAACACTCACATATACTGGTTTTCAAGCATTCTGGTTAATTTTTTTTCTAATCGTGCAAGAGTATTTTCTAATCATACAATGTTAATGAAAGAGCATGTTGAGGCTGCTTTCACTTTTGTAGGAGTGTTGATGAAGTCGTGGGATCGCCCATTGACTCGATGACCTATTGGCTTGAGGGCCTTTGAAATGTCCCATGTTGCAGCCTACGCTTCACCACTGAGTCAACAGACTAACGGTTGGATCATTTTACAAACACCCATATGACACAGGTATAAAATTGACAAAGAACTAATTTTCCGTCGAACCCACATTTTGCCACTACTGCGAAGTATCGCTCCAGCAACAGAGTCGAGATGCCTGTGTTATACTGTCCCATACATTCCTTCTAGAATGCTGTTGGGTATTGGTGCACCAAGGTGATGCACAGCTTTTTACCATGTCAGCTGTACAGTGCAGTTGTTGGGATGAAATCACAACATACCTCAGTACATTACATTGCAGTTATAAAAGGTTATAAAAGTATTTCACTGTTTTGAATTTTAGATTAAAACTTCAGATCCCAATGTCAGCATAGTGTCATGAATTTCAGTCTCCATGTTCTTTTGCATTTTGTTCAAACTAGTACCATGAAATTTTCTTATTCTTGTTATGGTATGTCTCCAACTATCTTATAACGCAGTCTAAATTTTAGCGAGAAAGGGTCAGACAGGCCCTCGCAGATATCGTCAAAAACTATGACATCATGGCGAGTCAGAAAAACGTCGCTGTCCTTTGTATTTCTTTTTTTTTTTTCTGGCTTTTGAAGGTCCTTGCTACGGCGTCGCCGGGCAACGCTCACTGGCTGTAGGCACCGCCTTCAGCCAATGAGCGTTGCTCAAGCGAAAGCTTACGCCACGCCTATCGTTTGAATGCGTCGCCTCAGGCTGTCCGGGAACGTCAGTGACGGATGGATAATGGAAGCCGCCCAGCGGCCGTTTGAGGAGACACGCAAATGACCTTGCAAGCTGGCTTTTCCTGCGCACGATCTCCCTTGTGGGGAAGTGTGCTTGCCAAAAAAAAAAAAAGCACACACATGCACAAAATAAAGTTCGCAGACTTCGTCCCAATGTTTATTGCGACGAAACGACTCTGACAATTACGCCTAAACGTGCGTTTACATCACTTCTACGGCAAATTTCCGTGTAGATAACAGCGGTAGTTGACACCCTTTACGTCGATCCTCGACATGACACAAGTTTCACCAGAAACGTATCTACTTTATACAAGCACCGGAATTGCTTCTGTTTGTTGCTTAAACGCTTCTCCAACACTTTCACGCCTTGAAGTACCAACAGGGGCACAGATTAAACCCAATCAATCAATAGTATTGACACCCACACCGTAACAAGAAGAAAGTACATGCGATTCCATCAAATCAACCTACACTGCTTCGTAGTAGGTATGTTCTTTTTGTCTGCGTTGTTTCTGGTACAGCAAATAAGGACATAAACACACACGCGCGCAAACACACACACACACACACACACACACACACACCTCTTCATTCCAAAGGCAGCAAAGAAGAAAGCACGCGAGCACACCCACCAATCTCTTCACAAACTCAGCGCACCAGAAATGCTCGGAGATAAACACAGCACATTGAAATTATATTTATACAGGCACCTCTTCAGAGAATCGATGAAGTTTTGAGATTTGCAGGACTACTTCGCTATAAACGGCAGTTCGCCGCCATCCGGCGATTAATTATCGTAATTATAATTGCGGGCGAATACGGGAACGGGGATGAAAGAAGGAGGGACTGTAGCGTACGGCAGCCCTACATCCTTGTCGCGTCGGTGTACACAAGTGACCAAGCGCACGGGAGATGAAGAAGCAAATGAGGGGTGAAAAACAACACGAGAAAGATGCTCCAACTAGGAACGCAGAACTAATTGTCCGGTCGCGTAGAGATACGAAGAAGCCGTTTGCGCAGATTGCAAGCGGCACGTACTCGCGACCAAAAAGCAAGGGCCACGCGACAACAGTTAAAAAGAAATAATCGCGAGAGAAGGAGAAGAGAAACATTTCGTGGAAATGTACAACGCGCGGACCACGCACACGCAGCAACTGCATCGCGCGTCGCAGGCGGAAGGCACAGAAACAACGCAACTGAAAAAAACAAAGAAGATAAAGCAAGAGATAAGGAAAAGAAAACAGTGTGGATATATGACGGCGTGTGGAGATAAAGAAGAAAACGCAAGTAGCAATTCTTTGGGAGGTGAGGAAACCGCGGTTTCTGCATATGGCCGCGGCGAGAAGATAACAGCGTTGCCACATACCCTGACGCAAACGGATATGAACGCACCGCCAAGCACACCGTAACAGTACCGGGCAGTGGCAATTTTCTATCTGGACACCACCGCAACGAGTAAAAGGGACGCGAGGAACGCCAATCGTTGCAACACCAATGGCGCTAAACCACACCAACACACAACACACACACACACACACACACACACACACACACACACACACACACACACACACACACACACACACACACACACACACACACACACACACACACACACACACACACACACGCGCACACACACACACACACACACACACACACACACACACACGCACACACACACACACACAGCGCGCGCAAGAGGTGAGGGGGTTGAAGAGTACCGTTCAGACTGAGGTACGGTCACTGCAACGACGCTTGCGGATTTTGCATTACAGCACAGACCACAGCAGAGACACGTACTTTAATTGCGCATCTCGTTCTGTACTACAGCACGTGCGTATTAAGCAACACTATGCCGGTGACCAGCCAAAACGTGACAAGGCGAACGCGCGCCTTCGCAACGCTTTGCATTCATATAAGTTAGGCAGGCACGAAGGCGTCAGAATACGACGTATTCGGGAATGTGTTATCCGACAGAATCCCTTGATTTGTGCTTAACGAAACGGCAGTCTCCGATTCGAAGGCTAATGAACCCGCTATATATAATTTCTTAGATGCGTGCCTTCGTCCGCGTATACTTCGAAACACTGCACGCAGCGTTTCTTGATAGATGATGAGACACATACGACGAACATATCAACGGGAAACTCTTAATTAAAAAAAAGCTGCAAAACAGATGAATTTTGCGCAACCCATTTTGCAACATATAAGTGGCCATTCGTCCTCGGTAACCCATTCAAGTTACTTAGCGTCCACTGAGTAGACGCGACGGTGTCACAACAGTATACACGTAGCGTCACAGCGGTATTGACAGTGACCGCCAACACGATTATCAAGAACGGAGCTGTTGAAGCTCGAGGTAGATCTTCCCGGTGTGGGGCGAGCCGCGTAGGAGCGACGAAAGGTCAGCGCTTCTACCGCCTCTGTACGTTAGTTCTGGTGCCTGACTTATAGGACATTCTTGCACGGTCTGTGGCAGGTGCTGCTTCGACTCTACTTTGTCTACTCCAAGGAAATACGTACCAACGTCAGTCAAGAAGGCCAGATTAGGCCCCTGATATCGACTAGCCTCACTGTTTCTAGTGTAAACGTCTTCCTTATGAAATTGCAATGCAACCTCCTTCTCTCTCACTCCCTCTCAAGCACAACCACCACTTCTTTCTTTTTCAAACAGATCCGACACGCATGCCCTAACCCAGCAACTAAGTGTTGGAAGAGGCAAGCAGCCAGTCCGTACGCACTACCACTACGTGTCGCGCCGTATGCTACGCATGTCTCTAGAGGGCGCTGCAAGACTGCAAAACCTAGATTCAGCGGGAAAGAAAACCCAGCAACTCCAGCAAAGCTCTAATACCGCAACCATGTTTTAGTTCCTCGAATTCGTCATTGGTTTTAGTTTAAAGCTTCAGAATTCAGAGGATCAAGGTCGTAAAGAATGTTCCGAGTTCGTGGGAAGCGGATCAGTTGCTCAGCCAGTGTACCATACTTGCTCACACAACACCTGCACTGTGTACTAATGTTAGCTACAGAAGTATGAATTGCTAAGGTTTCATGTCCCAAAGCTACAAAATGATCATGAACGACGCCGCGGTGGAGGGCTCCAGAAATTTATAGAAGGCACACTATCAGGTACTAATAACAAGTTTCTCTCCAATTTACTGTCAAGTTCCGCCAGTACAGAATGCAATACAACGTTTATGCGATCCAACAAGACCACAGTTCATGTGAAGTTTTCCCTGGAACGGTGTATCGGACAACAGGTCAACCCAAGAGCAGCATGACTGTATCTAAAGTCTGCTTCTCGGCAAATAGTAAAATATACCCATTTCGCTGCATAGCACTACTATATAGGGTGAAGCATCTTTTACAAGCACAACACTTTCCGATAGTTTTACATGGCGGTTCTTAAGTTCACTTCTCAGTAAAGCGTAAAATAAGAACGCTTTGCCGCATTTCATGATTGTTATTTGTGAAGCACCTTTTACAAAAACAACGCATCATAACGCGGTTATTGCAATAAATCGCGGCTGTTCAAATAAACTTTTCGGCAAAGTGTATAGAAGAGATGCTTTACCAATTCATGCGACAGCAAAGGGTGAAGCACCCTTAGAGGTACAACTCTTGACACGACACCTTTGTAAGAAATATGCTTTGCCATATAACACGACTGCAAAGGACGAAGCACCCTTTACAGGCACAACGTAGTCGTGCGCAGCGTACTTAGGCAACGCTTTTAGAACATGGTCAGAAAACGCTGCCGATCGGGTAGCAGAGGCTCCCGACAACACGCGAGCCAAATATTATAGCGCAGCACGCGGCATGGAATTCCCAATAAATTACCAAAAACAGCTAAAAATTGCTTTCTCTTCTCTCGACAGAACACGCATATACCCAAAAATCACAAGTAGCAAGCCCATCTATCAGCCATTGGCTGAATTGAACATGGCACACTCGCTCGTTACAGAGATCACCGTGGGAGGCCTCTACTTGTCCACGCGTGCGCGCGTGATCACACTGAGAAAGCCGCGCATTCGAAGAAAAAGAGAAAAAAAAAGTGCTCGAGGGCACGAGGCGTGCGTGACGTTTTTATGTGGCCCTGCCATCCCTCCATGATTAGCTTCCAGTACTTTCGTCAGGACGAGAGAAGAGAGAATGCAATTGCAGCATGCAACAAACCTTTGTAACTCCACTCACACTGGACACATTCTTAAAATTTTTGCGGCGCTAAATTCGTGAGGCAATTAGCTTTCCCAGTGAATTAATTTTATGGTTACTTGCAAAAGTGTTTCAGGGCCCCTTTAATGCCGTTGGTTTAGGCACACGCGAACATTCACGCTTGCCATTTTGCAGAGCCATGCAGAGTCACTGAAATATGCGTGACTGCTGAACACCTGGTAACCAGTAACATCGAAATGCATGTCCTGTAGTATTACTAAGAAAACAAAAATAGCCATTTATTGTTGAGAGTGATGAAAGCACTTCTTTTCACTAGACGTCATTGTTTGATCACGGCCCTTAAAAGATGACGGAGCTCATACTTTATATTCGAGTCATTTTCAATCTAGGCATTGTACTTTTGAATTTTTTTTTGTTGTAAGCACTATAGACCTTTTTTCCACTGACGGTTCCCTGTGCGCCATCATAATACTTTTTGGGCTGCGCAAAATAGGCTTGACTCCCCCCTTCCCCCCACTCCCATGCACTGCCGATGATGTGACGTCATCCTTCGCACTACCTTTCACAACCCAGCATGACGGCGTTGAAGAGGTCTATAGGCATCTAGAATTGTTTAAAAGTTACGGACACTTTTACGACGTCACCTACCGGTTGTCACCTACCGTTAAGTTGCACAAACTGTCGTAAGGCGTCTACACCAGTGTTCGTGCTTTATAAACATGCCCACACAGAAACGACAAGCATACACAAAGCGGTTGTGCCTCGAATACAGAACCACCGGCGACTTCGAATATTATTCGCCCACATGGCCGATGCCTGTTTCTTTGATACAAAACCCAGCCCCATCAATTCATTTCAGGCTGTAAATCAAGTTATTCTTTTCTTTTGCGAAAGCACACACATTTACTTCAGCGGGTCATGTGTCTGTTTATCACTTGGAATGTACATGCAGAAGAGCCCATTTTAAACAAGCCGTCAATATTGTTTAAGTAGTAGACGGACAACGCGCGCAAGTACTTGCGCTTTTTTATTCAGTATACAAAATATACGCGCTATAATAAGAGGTGGAGAAGAAGATTAGAAACCTGGGAAATTCCACGATTTTTTGTGGGAAAAGGACACATACTATTATACGGTAATTGCGTCCTTGGAAAGGAAAACAGCGAACGCTACCACACGATAACACAGTTCCCACGCACACAGGCAAACAAACGTTCCCGTTTTTTTTGTTTTTTTTTTAAGTAGGCCTGTGCACTTACGGCCACAGGCGCGCGGAAAATTATTCGCAAGGCTTGTTTTCACGCGGTTTCTGACACCTTCGCGATGAGCACACCGGAGAATAACACGTCGAGAGAGAGAAAAAGAAAGAAAGTTAAACCGCACCATAGGTTCGTAATAAGAAGAGACCACGCGAAATGCGAAATCGCTCTTGACGGGGAAACGACAGAAGGCAAAACAGAACCCAGGGTCAGGAAGATCGCACGCGCACCACGCGGTTTTCACGAAAAAAACAAAAAAAAAAACGGAGCGCGCGTAAGCAGATCGGCGGCGGCTGCACACAATGCAGCGTTGGCCACGCGCACAAACCACTGCCATCCAATTCTTTCTCAAGCGAGAGCCTCGGCGAAACGATTATTGCGGCGTGCAGAGGCGACGCGGCCACTTAGCGCGGGCGACCGGCTCATTCTGTGCCTTCGTTTGAAGACTCGAAAACGAGCTCGCGAAACCGCTCGCGGTGGTCACCGGGAGCATACCGCCCGAATGACGAGGCTTGTTCGCTCTCGCTTTTCCCACGCTTCTTCGCATGAACGCCACAATCTGTGAGCATGTGGTGAAAGTCACGAAAAAAAAAATACGTGTGTGAGGGGTGGTACAGGCCATTTGCTAGGTTAAAAAAAAAAAAACAGATTTGAAAATAGGAATTCGAACATCGAGGGGGGGAAGGGGGAGGCGCTAAATGCTTTGTCCACGGACCTAGCCGAGCGACTTATCTGCCGAGGGCGGGGCGCATGACAATGGGAGCTCGCACACTCCCCAAAACTACGAGCTGGTGGCGCGTAGTACGAGCGCATTCGCGCGTGCTAGAGTGAAAGAGTGGAGGGCTATACGCAGTCCACAAGCTGTAACACCAGAGAAATACAAATATAAACTTTACAGAAAAAACTAAACAAAAACAACAACACAGAAATGTATACGGAGCGAGAACACTTTTTTTTCTCCCCTCTCGACTAACAAGAAGCTCGTCGCGAGTTGGCGAACGAAGCGGAGAAGCGGGGGGGCAATTTCGCGCGACGCCGCCACCGGAGCCGTTAAAGTTTATTATGAACGCCCCATATCGTCTCTATTCGCCGGTTAGAAGTGCGCCCACACACACGGAGGGAAAGGACGGCGGCGTCGGTGCGAGAACGTCGGCGGCACAAGCGGAGCAAGCACACAAGCGCGCGAATCGGCGGGTGCGAAACCGCTCCCCCTTGCAGCATTTACGCCGCCAAATAGAAAAGAATAAACAAGACCGAGCACAAAAGAGAAAAAAAAACGAAAAGAAAAACCCTGCCAGAATTAAGGTTTACTCGTACTTCGCTCACCCCACACGTGCCAAGATTTAAAAAAAAAAAAAAAGCCGTATGAGAGAAACAGAAGCAAGTATGCCCACGCTGGTATCACCTAGAGTGCGTTACAGGCGCTCAGAAAACAAGCCGTTCCGTGGTTGCGCGCATTCATGCTTTGCTCCAAGAAAACCTTATTCTAGGGTTAACTACATCCTACAAGAGAACAATGACTGCGGCTGGAAAAAGAAAGAGAGGGGGGGGGGGGGGAGAATTCGATTGATATGTGGGGTTTAACGTCCCAAGACCAGCATATGATTATGAGAGACGCCGCAGTGGAGGACTCCGGAAATTTCGACCACCTGGGGTTCTTTAACGTGCACCCAAATCTGAGCACACGGGCCTACAACATTTCCGCCTCGATCGGAAATGCAGCCGCCGCAGCCGGAATTCGATCCCGCGACCTGCGGGTCAGCAGCCGAGTAGCTTAGCCACTAGACCACCGCGGCGGGGCAAGGGAAGGGGGGGGGGGGGGTAGAATGAGAATGACAAGAATTAGGCAAATAATGACTGGGTTCGTGCAGAAATCAAGATACGTTTGTGGACCGCGTTGTAGTGAGGGGAGTTCTCCCTCGTTTCGACCACACAGTCGGTTACTTCCTAAACCCAAGTACACATAGGTGTTTTTCCAATTAGCTCTCACCATATGATGCGGTGGTCGTGAGAATCGAGTCAGCACCTTCCCCGATGGTCATGGGTTCGATTCCGGCTGCGGCGGTCGAATTTGGGCGGAGGCGAAATGTGAGAGGGGCTGTGTTCTGTGCGACGTCAGTTTAAGGACATCAGATGGTCAAATATTTCCGGAGCCCTCCGTTCTCTCATAATCATATAGTGGTTTTGGGACGTAAGACCCCAGGTATTATTATTATTATTATTATTATTATTATTATTATTATTATTATTATTATTATTGTTATTATTTCAACATCCTCTAGAGTGAGAGAGAGGGGGTAAAACCTAAAATGTACACCAGGCATTGCAGCAAGCTGGAGCAGTTATTTAAGCTGGCAGATATGCTAGCATAAAAAGTCTATTAGCACTGAGAAAAATATCAAAAAGTGTAGCACGTACTCAGAGTGAGCCTGCGTAGCACACCATATACGAAACTTTCGCACATCGAATCAAAGAAAAAAAATAAAAGAGAGCCACCCCTTCTGCTAAAGAGGCCAACAAAATACAACATAATAATGCGGCATCCACTAGGAAACTGCTTATAAGTTTCGGCGGCCGCGGTGTAGCGTACCGTCGTCCGCTGTCGCAGATAAGCAGGCGTACTCGTGGCCGCATGCAAGTTGCCACCAATTACACACCTTCGCGACAGGTTGACCGCGAACAAACTACGCTTCTCGTCGAAAAATAAGAAAAAAAAGAAGACTCGAGGCTGCGTCAAGCGGGAAATTGAAAGCCTGCTGCCAGCGACACATACAAAAAAGAATTCATGTGACCAAGATATGAAGTACGTTCGAACTATAACGGAAAACAACAGCGCCACATCCGCTGTACCAGCTGTGTACGCACGAGAAGAGTGTTTTTTTTTGTTGTTTTTTAAGCCCCATGCGAAACGCGCTAAATGATTATTCCCCTTCTGGCACGCATAACCGCAACACACCGATGTCTTGCGGCAGGGAAAGCTTTCCCGCGCGGCGCGGGATAGGATGCGGCACACAAATTCGAATACAGTAAAAGGTGTACGCAAGAAGCGAACAAAAACGAAATACAGAAAGACAAACGGGGCAACTACTGAAAATAAGGTGAAATAAAGTAGCTGCTGCAACTGCTACTTTATTTTGACAGGTTTAGTCTCCGAACACTGGTCTTCCTTTCTTAACACACCGATGGGCTTCATCCTGCTATCCCCCCGCTCCCCCCCCCCCCAAAAAAAAAACACCTCGTTTGGTCTTGGCCGATAAAGGACTCCCTACATAAATTACACCCGCTCAGAAACGTGGGAAGCACCAGCACCGCAAAGACCACGGTTTATACACATACAGAAAAAAAAAAGAACAGATACAGACACGGGAGATCCAGGAGGAGGAGGAAAGTGACAAAGAGGGAGAGACGATCGAGTGAGACTAAAGAGTACGCGTGGTAAACAGGCGCCATAGTAAAGCGCGTTATAAAAAAAGAGCGCTGATGAAAAGCTACAGCTCCTCGCTATCACACACAAGTGCGACAGAATGCGAAATGCATCTCACGCGCATCGCCATTACACGGGCCATCCTCGTTAAAAGGCTTCACCGCAATCTAAAAACACATTATTCTCGAGCGGCAAGCAAGCGAAAGTCAACGAGGCAGCCATGACGGGATGATGAAGAGGGAAAAATAAAGTAGCCAGAGCAATCACACACTGAAAAAAAAAAGAACAGTAATAATGGCGGCAACTGTTCAACAATGCGACTAAAATTTGTTCCCTTCCTACACCCCTTTACTTTAGCGGCTTCTATAGCTTTTTGATGTCCGTAACAAAGCCGCGATTCCATTCCACACAGTATCAACTTCCGATTTAGCTCCAAGAAGAATAACTTTATTTATGAAGTCCAGCGAAGTTGATTTGGGGCGGGCCTAGGCGTCGGCCACGAGCCCTTGGGCTCGGGCGGCTTCCTCGGCTCGCTGGACGGCCCACAGTTGTTGTTCGAATGAGGAGCTGAGCAGAGCCCCCTCCCAGCGTGTCCTGCGGTCCGAAACTGCCTCTTCGTGGTTTTCATCGTTGCTTTCATCTAAACTCGAGCATTCCCATAGTATATGTGAAAGTGTCGCCCTTTCATCGCAAACCTTGCATTTTTCTGTTAAATACAGATCAGGGTAACAGAGACTAAAGAGAACTGGATTCGGATAAGTATATGTTTGCAGTTGTCGCCACGCAACTGCCTGTTTTTTATTTAACCTGTTGTGTGGCGGAGGGTACTTTCGCCTTTCTAGCTTATAGTGCTGCGTTATTTCGTGGTAACTAGTCATGCGGTCCCCCCACTCCCACTCCCCCCCGCGTGGAACTTCGTCCGAGGCGGCGTCGGCGTTCGCAACGGCTCGGTTCGTGAGTGCTCGAGCCGCCGCGTGCGCCGCCTCGTTGCCGGCCAGCGGGGTTTGTGTGTGAGCGGGGGTCCATATGACGAAAGTGTCATTTTTTTCCCGAATTTTGTCTTCGTTAGTCATTAGGATTCGCAGCGCCTCTCGGGAGACACGACCGTTCGCATAGTTGCGTATCGCTGCTTGCGAGTCACTAATTACTACTTCGGCCTCAGTGGTCGCCACCGCGAGTGCTATGGCCACCTCCTCGGCCGTCTCGGTCAGTGGCGTTTGCACCGTAACGCTCGTCATGCATGTCCCTTTACCGTCGACCACCGCGGCCACGTAACCACACCTTCGCGCGTATCTGGCCGCGTCCACGAATACCGCTTCCTTGCAATTTCCGAATTTTCTCTGCAAGTCCTGCGCTCTCTGGTTTCTTCGGCCGGTGTGATGTTCCGGGTGCATATTTTTGGGCAACGGCGGAATCACTATCTTTTCCCTCACCATCACGGTTATGTCGGCTTTTTCGCCTTGCTGCGTGTGATAGTGGATTCCCAGTTTTTCGAGGATGTACCTGCCCGTTTTAGTCTTAGAAAGTCGTTCATACTGTGCTACGTTGTGCGCTTCTATTAATTCGTCAAGCGTGTTGTGCAAGCCTAGTTCTAATAATTTCACTGTGCTTGTGTTCATGGGTAAGCATAAAGCTTGCTTATACACTTTCCTGATTAAGCAATCTAATTTTATCTTCTCGGCGACGTGCCAATTCAAGTAAGAGGCAACGTACGTGATTCTACTGAGGACAAAGGCTTGCACAAGTCTAATAGTGTTCCCTTCTTTCATACCACTATGTCGGTTCGTAATTCGTTTTAGAAGTCGGATTGTCTGATTTACCGCGTGTTCCAACCTGCGAACAGTTTCGCCATTGTGGCCATTGGCTGCAATATACAAGCCTAACACGCGTATAACGTCTACTTTGGGAATGACGTGGCCTTCCGAGGTCGTTAGCTGTATCGCTTCCTCTGCGTGATTTGCGCTTTGTTCGCTGTATTTGGGCTTTCGACCTCTGCGCGTAGGTCTGTAAACCAGTAGCTCCGATTTCTCAGCCGAGCAGGTGAGGCCCGTGTCCTCTAGGAATCTTTGAACCGTATCGATGGCTCGCTGTAGCGTCTGTTCTATTTGGCCGTCACATCCCCGAGTTACCCACAGAGTAATGTCGTCTGCGTACAGACTGTGGGAGAGCCCGTCAATCTCTTCTAATTTAGCTGGTAACCCTATGAGTGCGAGGTTAAAGAGCAAGGGCGAAATCACCGAACCCTGAGGAGTGCCGGCGCTGCCCATCTCTATCTCTCCTGACTCTAATTCTCCCAATGTGATCCTCGCTGTCCTGTCCGTTAGAAAATCACGGACGTAGTCGTACGTCCTTTTACCGAGTCCTAGTTCTATTATTCGGGTAAGTATAGTCGAGTGCTTGACATTATCAAACGCCTTCTTTAAATCCATTTAAATCCATTCTTTAGCTCCATTGGGCGATTTTTTTTTTCAGATACAAACAGAAAAACGCTTCACAGATCAGCAATGACCTCGTGACACCAAAACGCGCAGCCGGGTAAGTTCGTATACTTTAAAAAAGAGAGCACGACTACGAAACACAAACCTCAAGAACTGGACGAAGTTTTAATAGAATATATATATATATATATATATATATATATATATATATATATATATAGGGAGAGAAGTGCATACTTAAGGGCTCGTTTTTCCGTGTTTTGACACAATAATAATGAGATCTAACAGAAAATAATGCCAATAATAAAACATTTTTGTTCTTTATTAATAAGCATTTACGAAGAACATTTGGTATTAGAGCAGTGCGCCAGTTTGTTTGCGCTGTCCATACATCGTAACGAGCAACAGTTTTTTTTTTTAAAGAAAATGCTCGATAACAGCAATAAAAATCCATTTTATTATGTTTCCATTAGTACTAATGATTGTATACATAAATGGCCATACTTCATGTTTCCATTAGTACTAATGATTGTATACATAAATGAGCATGAAGTTTACTTCCCTCAACAAATCAACTGAAAGTTGGCACTAGTTTTTCCTTTCCTTCGTGTCCATATTTTCTTGTCCTGCATTCTTTACTCGGCCATTTAGAGTTTTAGCGGGTGTGCGACTTTTCTTGTCGAAATGCAAAGACTATGAAACACAACACTTAAACGGACAACATGCTCTACATTACGACGAGTTACGTAGCCAAATGTTAACACCGGCAGCGCAGAAGCATGCGTCCAGTTGGTGCGACAGTAGCTGCGTGTTTGGCTCGTTGAGATATGTGCGACGAGGTGGCAGCAATCATCCAGCCGCTAACATCCACGCTTCCTGCATTCTTGTAACTGGAAAACGGTAATAATTGATTGATATGTGGGGTTTAACGTCCCAAAACCACCATATAATTATGAGAGACGCCGTAGTGGAGGGCTCCGGAAATTTCGACCACCTGGGGTTCTTTAACGTGCACCCAAATCTGAGCACACGGGCCTACAACATTTCCGCCTCCATCGGAAATGCAGCCGCCGCAGCCGGGATTCGATCCCGCGACCTGCGGGTAAGCAGCCGAGTACCTTAACCACTAGACCACCACGGCGGAACACACAGTAATAATCTTGCTGCCAATTCACGAAACGCCATCCTCACCACACGTAAAAGATCTCTCGTTTATCAGCTCTAACACAAGGCCTTCTGAAGAAAAAAAATTAAAAAATCGGGAGGGAGGGTAACGCCGAGGTGGAAACGAACACGGCATTACGCAAGCCGTAAACGTACATGACCGAAAGCTCTCACCAGGTTTACAACCTTCATTTATTTTCTTTTTCTTACCTTCCCCAAATACGCAAAAGTTAAGCTGTCTATTAAAAAAAAAGGCGACCGCTACAACGGTCGCAACTTTTCATTGTTGTTATTGGCCGCGAGGGCATCCACTAGAGAGGCCAGCGCTGCGTTTTGACGCCACAGATAGGAAGCGTGCGCAAGCCTTGCTGCTTAGTATTTGTAGACTACGGCAGCTTTGCTTTCGCGACGCCACTTGCGTCGTCCCCTATGGCTGCACCGGTTCTTAGTCGCAATTTTACGATGCCAATTAGACACGAGCGTGCGACCGGGGGGCACCGATTCGCAGTTTGCTTGCCCGTATCATGAGGTCTTACCACTTCTTTAAGCACTGAAATTCAAAACAAAGGGAACCATGCGCAGTGTCCACAGCAAAAGCGCAGGAAATACTATGGTATAGCAGACAACAGAACCCGGCAGCCTATGAGTGACGTCATCCCGAAGGTGGCGCCACAGTATGTCCTCGAGGCCAATACTGACATTTGCTCTTCCGGAATGTACTTCAATAACGGGTGCTTTTCGTACAAGCTACACCCGTTAGCACAATCGTAGTCCGAAGTTGGTTCTCCCCCCTGGATGTGTCACACGTCTACTCCGTTAACCGAGAAACAGCCAAAACGAACGAAGCAAAAAAATTAAACAAAAAGCGACGTACTCGTGCAGTCTACAAACATGGGGCAGCACGCGCGCGTGTCTGTGAAGAAGACGCGCCATAACGGCCCCAGCACGCGCATGCTTGCAGTTGCGGTGTGCCACGCAGATATGGCCGAGCAAAAAAGTCTTTGGGGAAGGAGCGCGGTTAACACCAACGGGTATACGAGGAGAATACGATTACACGTACACGCTCGACCGTTCTCTTTGTCGCATATGCGCGCCAACCGAATAATCGCAATGGCGAAGCCTCAAGAAAAGCTAGCGAGAAAAAAAAAGGAACAGGTTAAGCAGGAAGAAACGGAGATAGCCAGCAACGTAGGGAATGTCTTCTTCGCATGCGCACTCGCGGCAAACGCAGGACACTTTCCAAAGAGCAGTTTTTCGCCGCTATCAGACTCGGAAAAAGGTGGTGGCGGCGCGCAATTTTCGAAGACCCCCTCGCCCGCCCCTCCCCCCAAAATGTCGACAGCGTCGATCGCGCGTAACGACAAAGAAAGAAGCGGGGGGGGGGGGGGTGACACCCTGCGCGACCACAACGGGAAAGTGAAGATGTCGTTGTAAGAAAACTGGGTGAGGGAGGAGGGGGGGTGTAAGGAAGGAGAAGGGTTTGCAAAGTTGTAGCAGTTGCTGCGGCAATCCGAAGACTCGCGCGATGAAGAGAGGAAAAAAAAACAATATTTGGAGCAATGACGACAAAGGTGCGGAAGACGGGACGACTCGACAACAACGGCCGACGGCGGCAACCCGACCAACGAGCAGCACACCGCGGCGGCCGTAACCGTTAAAAACGGCACCCGCGCGCAAACGCCGCCAACGAGATTGAATCACGGTCAAACTCAAACAACAACAACAAAAAAAAGACTTGCCATCCACTAGAAAGAATGAGAAGGCGAAACTAACAAAAAGTGCTTACAGAGGCACACACGGGCAACTAACATTAAAAAAAAGAGAAAAAAGGACAATAGAGGATAGCGAGACAGTACGCGCTATGCAGATTTGGCGCGTCGAGAAAACAAATTACACAACGAAAAAAAGCAACGGTGCTAACGAACCTCGCCCGCGGCCGAGCCATTTCTCGAGAAAGTGCCCGACTGCGACATCGTGTCGAGTATGGCTTTCCAGGGTGGCCCGCTCTCTTTTCAGCCAGCTCACCGCGGGAAGCAGTTGTTCCTTTCTTTAGGGCGCACATGCACAGCCTATTTGGGAGGAGAGAGAAGCGAGCGTAATGGAGGGTGAAGAAACAAGAAGAGCCATCCGAGGAATAAGGAAGATAGCGGTGCCGGCTATATAGGAAAGGGGTTGCGGGTGGCCGGGGTTCTGAATTTCTCGTGTTCGCCAAAACCGCGAACCACTGAGGAAGAAGATACCCTTCCTTCGGCGCCAATGAAGCGGGCGAGAAGAGGATGAACGACGATGAACAACACTCGTTCACGCACACACAGGGCAACCTCCTTCGGCGCTGTACGTACGATGCGGAAGGAGAAAGAGGCGAGCCGGAGGGCAGCGTTTTCGATGAGGAGAGGAAGAGTGTGTGGGGGGGCTCCGAAACGGCCGCGCGATAGCCGCGCAGACCCACATTACGCGCGGGACTCGAGCCCCCGTCGGCGGCGGCGAATCGCGCGGGCGCGGCGCTGGCTCCCGCGCTTCCTTCGAAAACGAAGCCCCCTCCTCCTCCCCCGACACTCTTTGAGACCGCAGGCGCGCGCATATTTGCCGGCAAGGCGGCGTTTCGATTTCAATTTTTACCCTCGTCCCCCACCCTTCCCTCGCGTTCCGCAATACACGGGGCTGCAAAGCTACACTAGAGGGATGTCAGGGCGGAGGCACGCAGTTTTGCCTTCCAGGAGGAGTGGAAGGCACATATGCGTGTGTTCCGGATTGCGCTCACTACGGCATCACGGAAGTAGGCTCGTCTCTCTCCCCTCAATCTGCTGGCTGCTTTCGTAAGACGAAGTGACAAAGGGGGTGGGGGTGGGGGGTATGCTGGTTTTCCTTTGTTGAACATCAGCCCACCCCCCAAGAACAGCCGCAAAAAGAGCAAGACCAATTGTGCGAACTAACAAAGAAAGTAGAAAAACGCTCCAGCTGATACAGATATAGGCGCCGCGGGAAAAAAAGAAATGAAAGAACGAGGTTGGGGCTGAGAAGGGTGTACGGGGGGCAGACTCGTTCTCCGTCTCTCCCCGCTCGTGCTTAAGCACGCCTCCGTCTCGGGAATGGGCGCCGTTGGAAACGAAGAAGTTCGGAAACACACTACGTGAGATAAGGCGACAAACTTCGCGGTGCGCACCCCACCGACGAAGCGCTACGCAGCTCCGCGGTTGTAGAATGGCTTTCTCTTACAACATGCGCGTTTTTAAAAAAGAATCTTTTTCTGTTGTTGTTGAACGGGCCAAATCTGCATGTACGATGAGAACCACGAATAACAAGGCGAGTATAAAAAATATACGAAGAAAGCACAGCACAGATAACACATAGTGAGGGAGTACAAGGTTTAGAACGTTACCGCCGCGCGCAAAGCAAGCCGGAATAAGCAGAAAGCTGAAGACAGGAAAGACGAGAAAGGCAAAGAAATTAAGGCGAACGGGCCCCCGCAGCGAGCTAAACGCAGAAAAAAAAGAAAAAAAAAGAAACACGCGTGGAACTCGTGTCTGTCTCGCAAAAAGGAGCACCACAATCGGCAAAACTTTGTTCGCGCGACTTTTCAGAAGGCGTAATATGCAGAGCGAAGGCGGGCAGGGGATGATTTTGGTTCAGCGATGGCGCGACGGTGTACGCGAGCCTCTCCTTTCGAGAAGCGATGGTCGTCCCGGAAACACCGACCGCAGGCAGAGTGTTCTCTATGCAGTCTGCGCGGCGCACATAATTCTCGCGCCGCCATCTCAAATCGCACCAGCAGAGATACCACCGAGGCCAGATGGCCAGCAGCGAGCAGAGACCCGTCTTTATTGCTTTGTTTTTTCCCAGTTTTTTTTTTTCACTTTTCTTCAAATGTCATATCCTCAACAACGGGGCAAAGGCGATAACTCCCTGCCCGCAATCTCTTAAAAAACTACTGTTTTTTTTTGTTATTTCGCACGCTTTCTTTTCCCGCGAGCTCCGAATACCCCGAAGGTTACAAAATTATTCCTAATGCTTCGAGGAAACCGGGAGTGATTTTTTCGGGCCAAGGGTGCTCCGTATGCAAACCGGGGCGCCCTTACAAATGTAAAAACGGCGCGGAACAGCCATCCAGTGGATACGTATCATCGTAAGGGTCGCTCCCGACTGGCGTTTCTTTGTCTCGGCCTACATGCACATCCAATCTCGCCGCAGTGCGAAGAGAAATTACCCTTCGGGACTTGCCGGTATCCACGATTTTCGAACAAAGTACGCGCGCGAACTTACACGAATTGAGAAAAGAACGCAAATAAAGAGATACACATGCGGTATGTGCATGCTCCGATAAAGTCCGATCGGAATGGAAACGAAACGAAACAGACTAGCCCATCGCCAAACGCAGCAGATCTGCAGGCAACTGGTCTTCAGACGGCTGCACTTGCACATCGGAAAAAGAAAGACCAGAACCAGAAGGGTTCGGGTTTCTTTTTCCAAACGGATGCGATTTCTCCGACGGCTCATTTGGTTCCCAAGACTCCGTGGCGCTTATCGCGATAACGAGCAACAAGGTAGCGGCCCGCTACAGATCTCATGAAACGCAAACGAAAGCAGGCGCGACGGCTTGCGGAGCAGCCTGCAGGGTATCGCGAAAGCCTGAGGACCACGAGACCGAGTCCATCAAAAAAGTTAAGATAAGAGCGGCAAGAAATGACGCCTGCATAAAGTCGGAGAAATCGGAATGATAGTACTCGTCGTGGAACGCAATCCAGATACGAATGAAAATTTTCACAAGGAACGAAAAAAAAAAAATGGCGCCGTCAACACGTTGTGGTTTATAAAGTCGACTTCTCCGCACAGCAGGACTATAACGCTTTCCCGCACAACTCCAGTGCCAACGTCAAAGCACGCTTTACAGGAGCAACATGCTTCCTTTTTGTTGTGCTGCATAAACAGGCGCACATCCTCGCGCAGGCTCGTGGGCCGGTATCGAACCCGCGACCTTCGGGTCAGCAGCCGAGCAACCTAATCGCTACGCTACCGCGGCAAGCGCTGGAATCTGGACTGTCATTCTCTCAGCGGGACACAAACTACCTAACGACTGTAGTCTCAATAATAATTGATGGCGTTCAACGTCCCAAATCCAGATGTAACAATGAAAGACAACGTAGTGGAGGGCTCCGGAAATTTCGAACCCCTGAAGTTCTTCACCGTGTCCCTCAATCTAAATGCACGGGATTCGAGCATTTTCCCTTCCACAAAAAAAAAAAAAAATGCGGCCGCGATTCCATCCCGCGACCTGAGGGTCAGCAGACGAGCCCCATAACCCCCGAGGCGAGAACAACTGTAATCTCGTGCTGGTTGACTCCCTTTAGACAGCCGTCCTTCGAAAGCACACTGGCCACACCTTGGATGAACACACCCGTGGAAGCTCGGCGGCAGGCTGCCAAAGCACGAGGACTCGGCTTCGACTTCCTGATACGGCAGTCGCGCTCATATGTGGGCAGAACGCAATAACACCGATGTAATATTTAGACTTAAGGAAAAAGACAAAGAGGCTCAGGTAGTGAAAATTCATTCCGAGTCTTCCACAACAGGGTGGCCGGTAATCACATCTTGGCGCTTGCCCCGCAAAGCTTGAGGAGTTTTAATTTCCACTCGGGGGAAGCCACGGGTTACTCGTTCATTTATATTTTGCCACATGACGAACATATCAGACGCCGGCGAAGGGACATACTCGTACACGCACAGTCTTCGCTGCGACACTTGACGCTCCAACACCTGTGTACACGCGAAGCAAATCACGCTCATTGACGATACGGATTGTATCGCACGCTAAATATCTTCGTACAGTGTTCTCACTCGACTGCAAAGGCGAACGTTGCGGGATAGAATACCAGTAGTTTTTTCAACATAGAGGCGAAAATTTTCAGAGCCCTCCACAAAAACGTCCCTCTTATATTATCGTGGTTTTCAAACGTAAAACCTCGATAATTATTACTATATTGTTATACAGCGTCCTTGATAAGGAAGAGTGATCCAGCAGGGGATGATATTTGCTGTTGCCTTGCACACTCAGTCAAGATTTATTTCGGGACTGCTCTTCACCACACAAACATATTCAGAATGGCGTCCCAGCTAGGCTTTCATATTAACACAGTCCCTCTGTTTCACGAAAAAAAAAATATTTATTTGCAGACAAACTGTCACGAAGAGTGAATATCTTTCAACCACCAGGGACTTTCGCCCTTATAAAAACTGGACACGGGTAGGACTCGTAGCGCGTAATCAAGATGACCACCGGTCATTGAGAGTAATAGGCTGGATTCCAAGAGATGGCAAACGCGACAGGGGGATTCACACCAGCTCGGTGAATGTAAGCTATGTACCGATTATCGATCGCCACTCATTAACCACGGTGTCGTCGCTTTTCGATTAAGAGCGCACTGCACTGATTAGCTTCCAATCAGCACAAGGTGACGTGAACTATGGGCGAGTCTTTATTTATGCCCGCACACTCCCCAGCGCGCAGTAAACGAACGGCGCTGAAGACGGAACATGGGGCGTCGGCATTACGTTTATATAGACACCCGCATGATTACTTCAAATCGGCATTGCTGCAACTGCGATGGCACTTGTATGGAAATTAAAGGTGGATACTCGTCGTCGGCATCGCCGTGACACGCCGTATAAAGTGTGTCCCAGGATGCCATGGTGGCGCTACGTGCTTGCTACGCTACGAATGCGAGGAAGGCGTGCCAGGGTAAGCCGAGAAAGATTGGCGATACGATGACCGCCCTCTTCAGTGTTTTTCACGTGCCAGCTATGGCAACAAGTGCTCTCGGAACATGGAACAAATTAGCCTGTCAATTGAATTATCAGCTGAATGTTTACTGCAGTACATACAGACATAACTACTACCTTGCCTTACGTAGACGTCTATATATAGTGCTCTACTATAGTTATCAATGCTGCCTGTTGTGGGCGGAGCGGTGTCTTTCTATCTTTTTGGCTTGTTTTTGCTGTTCATTCCGCTGCTGACATACACAATGGCTGAAGTTTCGCGTCGATAGAATATTAAACTCCAGGTTACGAAAGCTTTGCGTTAAGGCGAGGTTTTCACTTACATCCTGGATCTCGCGTAGATAGGCCCATTCACACATCCACAAACGGAGCTCGGGTGTGTATCTGTACGTATGAAATCTCGCGAACTATGGTGAAACTAAATGAAGCAAATACCCACACACCGGCACAAAGATGGAAGGTTTACTCGGGGGCGCTCCCCGTTATCCGCGAATCTCCATACATCACAGTCAAGTGTAGCTGGCGCGCAAGTTGCTCCCCGGCAACCGCCGCGCGTTCGCGGAGAATGAACACGGCGAGGCGCGGTGCACCCGTACGAGTATACGTATTGCTAGTGGCTGCTTTCGGCGCATTCGTACGTTCGCCGAGAATGAACTCGGTCTAAGGAACGCGTTCTAGAGAGAAGGAAAAAAAAACAAGCGAACGAATGAAAAGCGATAAACCCGAGATGACGGAAGGAGAAACATGGCACCGCGGATACGGATCTCTGATGATGGCAAACGACGGAACGGAGAGAATAAGAGACGCGAAGAAGGCACGCGCCTCTCTCTTTCTTCCTTCCCTCCAAAAAATCTACGAACCACGCGCCCGCAACGAGGAACCGCGAAGCCCGCAACTACACCCACCCTATCCAACCAGCCGGCGAGTCAGCCGAAGGCAGCAGCCGCAACCCTGCGTTGTTGAGATTCACACTCGCACGCGTTTTTATCGGGATTCGGTTTCGCAGCCACCGCCACAAAGCCACGACGGCGCCGCTTCGCCTCATTTTATCCGACCGCGCCTCCATTTTCTCATCTTTCGACGAGAATAAAAAAACTCCGCATCCCCCGTTTCCCTCTCGTTGCTCGTTCGCGCCGTTTCTTCGTCGTCACGTTTCACCCCGCGGGCTGTATAACAAACAGACGCCGTCATGCTCAGGAAAACCCGCGCGCAATCGCGGTTATTTGTTTGCCTTTTTGATCACAGTCGCGAAGCCTCCCCTCGTTCCCACTTACGCGTGCGTGTACGCGACGGCAATAATACGCTCGCTTGATTCCCGCCGTTCAGAAAAAAGGCTCGGCGCGCGAGGCGTACAAGAAGGAACTCGCGTTGAAAAGATGCAGATCAGAGAGGGCGTGCACGACCGGCGGAAGAGATGGAGCTGTAGTACTGGTGTACTCAGTTGTTATTGCATGAATACGTATAGTCGCGAATCGGGGCTCGTGAGCTCCGGGTTGCTGCTGTGTACACAAACAACGGATCACGTCGTATCGACAGACTATCAGAAACATGACCCCGAGCAAGTTGTGGAGATAACCGAACCTCACCTCACAGTGGTATTGCTCACAATATTACTGTGTACAAACGCGATAAACTCAAGTGCATAGGATGACACCCACAAACAGAAATGAAACCATACTTCCGATAAGTCCGAAGAAGCTTCGCTGCGCTACTGTTGAGCACTTCCGAGTTTACCGCTACGAGCCACCCGTAAGCAAAGAAAGTCGCTTAAAACGCCGCCGCCACTGCCGCCACGCTACATGTACTGATCGAACTGTAAGTTTGATCAGTGTGAGTTCGTACTGATCAAACTTAAGTTTGATTAAGTTTGATCAGTACACAGCGAAGCCAGGGAACAAAAGTAGCACTTTAAGGTATCTGAAATTCTTCGACTGAATAGCCTTACTTCTTTCTTGATTGAAGTCAATGGAAGAACCACATATAGGCGAGGTGGACATGCAGCCTAATTTAGAGTGCTGTTTTGATGACCTCATATCTTCGGTAAGATTGCACTGCTAAATAAAAATGCTTCAAAAATGTATGGGATCGATCATTCGCGTGACGTAATGATCCCATGCTCGGCAGCGCGTCTTGGCAATAGAGAGTTTTAGTACTGCGTACGCTGCGTACGTGGCGGCGTTGCGTAAGGACGCCACGTTCTGCGTAGTGCGCATGCGCAGAGCGCAACGCGCACGTATCGCGTTACGTACACAGCCGCTACGTACGCACGCATGAGATGCGTGCGTGCGTACGTATGAGCTGATCGCGCCGCTCTCGAACAAGTTCGCGACAGCGCGAGACTTCGTTTTGCAAACTGGCGGCATGGAAGGCAAGCACCGACCGGCTCTGTGGCTTAAAATATGGCCATAATGTGGCTATTACACTTGGATTGGCTCACATTGGCTATCATGAACACGTGCTTCTATTTTGATCTACCAGATGGCGCAACACGCTTCACGCTCGTTACGTACGCGGGTACTACGGCGTACTAAAAGCCGATTAGTGGCAAACGACGCCACGTAACGCAAGGCGCTTGCGTGATGCGTACGTAGCACCATTACGCAGTACTAAAACTCTCTATTATTTCAGCGTGCTCGAGCAACGCGTCCCCGCCGTTTCCAAGTCGCTAAGATAGTGGAGCTACATAGTTGTGCTACCTACACAGTTCGTCTTAGAAATGACGTGCACCGCTACTCAGCACGGCTAGGCATACGCGCAGTGACGTTTTCGGCGACTTAGCTTGGCTGCTCAATCCATATAGTAACGACGCCGGGACGTGCCACCCACATGACACACGCGCAGGCAACCTTGGGCGCACTCGCATCAACGCGGTACAAAGAAAAGGAAGGGGTATAACTCCACATGATCTCATTGTAACAGCTTGTTATTTTCCAAAATATTTGAAAAGCTCAAAATAAAGGCGTTTGTGCACAGTTACAGGAACTCCTTCAAAAGGAGAACAACGACAGCTTTCACAAGCCGCCAGAAGAGCTGGCGGTATCACTATCAATTCTTATCGTTGCTCGAGATCTGTGTTTGTAGCACTTGGGATAAAAAAAAAATACCACGAGAAATAACTACGTACTTTTCGGACTAAGTAGTGCAGCTACAAACACTTCGAAGGGTGAGCTTTTTGTCGCGCCGTAAAAAAAGTGGCTCGAAAAAAAAAAAAAACAGTTCTCAGTCCCTTTAAAGAGCTCCGGGTGATCAAAATTGATTTGCAGTTACTCATTACAGAGCGCCTCGTTAATCACATCATGCTTTCGACTGAACTAATTGCGCCTCCGATGCGTTCCGGCGAGAATGCGCCCCCTGATGATGCACCAGGTATAGCGACCACATGCCTCCGTTTACGTACGCTCGTCGTCCGACCTCGCTGGAACAATCAAGGCGCGCATCCGACAGCTTGATTGTAACGGTACGCAGTGCACGAAGTAACGAACATCAAAGCCAACAAAAGGACGACGCATGAACACGCATGCAGCAGATCAAAAGGCTTTATATTGGAAAAAATGAAAAAAAAAAACGCTTACAATGCGTGAAGATGACGACGTGTTCCGTTTTTCATGGCGCAAGGACAAAGCACCGCCACATGGCGTTAAACTGACGCTAAAGAGAAACAATGACTTGATTTAGGTTGATGATTGATATGTGGGGTTTAACGTCCCAAAACCACCATACGATTATGAGAGAGGCCGTATTGGAGGGCTCAGAAAATTTCGACCACCTGGGGTCCTTTAACGTGCACCCAAATCTGAGCACACGAGCCTACATTTCCGCGTCCATCGGAAATGCAGCCGCCGCAGCCAGGACTCGATCCCGCGACCTGCGGGTCAGCAGCCAAGTACCTTAGCCACTAGACCACCGCGGCGGGGCGCCTTAGTTTAGGTTGACAAACTACCTCTTTTCACTGTCGTAAGTTCTTTATTAGCGGATAAAATCAAGGTTGAACTCTCATTTTTTATTAATATCACGCCCGAGTTCGCGCGCGGGACGTGAAAAATTTCAAAACAAATTTTTCGTATTTATGGGACATTGGCTTCACGAAATAGTTTGAAACTTCCTATATGCTAGGTCTGTGGCAGCCACAGATGACGTTGTACTTCATTTTTAAAGATTAGAAGCTGCAGAGAGCCAAGTAAAGACCTTCAAAATTTATTACGTCACGGTGTTTGGTGCGGCAATCTCAAGATGGTGTCTCCATTGACTTTCTTCTTACGCGTTTTTTCGCATCGTGGTAAGAGTGGTGTTTTTTGGGGATTATGAAATTGTACTTTACCAATATGCGAAAAATCATTTTGCTTTTTACTGTCCCTTTAAGAAATGCGGATGGGCGTTCGACGGAGCGGTGAATAACAGATGGAAGGTGGCTACATATAGCCGCCTAAAACGGTGGCCCAGTAGTAAATGAAGAACGCAGATACTAAAATTGTGACATAGGTTATCGAGGTGTGTTAGAGAGGAGTGCTGAAATGTGCAGCCGCTTCGTCTTGCTGCAGCCGGAATATTGAGCTCAAAGTGCAGGGAAAAGCAGTTATCATAGCCGCCCCTCTTCTGTGTTGTGTAGACATGCGCACAACCCTATACTAACGGCGCTAGTGTCACGGCTGTGAGGCACAACTGCGTTTCCTACAACAACAACAACAACAACAACAACAACAACAACAACAACAACAACAACAACAACAACAACAACAACAACAACAACAACAACAACAACAAAGTGGACGTGCTGCCAACATTCTGGGCAGGTACGATACGCGTGAGGCAACAATATGTTTTAGAAAGGTGATGATTTCCTTGGTTCAAAAAAAAAAAACGAGCGGGGAAAAAAAAGGCGAAGCCTGCAATAATGCGGCGCACAAGGCTTTAAACAACGAAGCTGGACAATAGCGAAGTCTAATCCGAATGCCAGACGTTTCTTGCTAATGATTGATTTGATTGATTGATTTGTGGGGTTTAACGTCCCAAAACCACCATATGATCATGAAAGACACCGTAGTGGAGGGCTCCGAAAATTTCGACCACCTGGGGTTCTTTAACGTGCACCCAAATCTGAGCACACGGGCCTACAACATTTCCGCCTCCATCGTAGACGTTTCTTGCTATAGGCTTCAGCTTGAATAAAGCAAAGCAAACCAGAGGAAACCAAAGCTGGGTAATGGTATAGCTTGTTTCCATAGGTTGATTCTCAGCGCACATGCAGAGGTCTCAGTTAAGCCACAGACAGTCACAGACACGATACGGATGTCTCGACTCCAGAGGCAAACTCACGCTGAAACCGAGCGTTCACACTTCCCATAAATTTTTACAAGGACGTCGTCGTCGTTCGCGTGAAGCTTCCATAGCTTAGGAGTCTTCTAGAAGCCGCCGTTGCTTTCCCCGTTCCGTATTCTCTCATGGAACGTGTGTATGCCGTCGAAGCACTCCGTATACAGATGCTTCAACGAAACAGAAACGTGCGGCCTCGGGGTTTATCACTGGGTTAATGCCAACGCTTTACTAAAGCCTTTCCCAGTTACTGGTTACGTCTGTCAATGCATACTAATCAGTGTTTGCCAGTCATTGCCTTCGTGTTTAGCGAACCAGCAGCGGGTAGTGGGATTAGGCTAGTCTCTGTCGCACATAATGATGACAGTTTTTTTTACACATTTGTACACACCTATCTTCGTACGAACCGCTCAAACAGCCTTGCTGTAAAGAAAAAGCGGAGGGGGAAAGAAAGAAAAAAAAAAGATCAGTAGATGATCTGGCCACCGTGGTTTTGGCCAAGTAAACATAGTTGGACAAAGCGGTCCTTATACAAGGCAAGTTGCGGTCAAGTGTTTCTGAGGTATGCGAATGAGCGTAACGCATACGCGCCTCGACGCTGCACCATGTATCCGCCCTCACCGCCAACGAATTTCTCGCGACGCCGTGTCTATATTCCGTCAGTTCCCCTTCATTTTCGTCTATTAAGTATTCACGTAAAATACGAGCTTTCGCTTTTCTAGTCAGCTATACAGTACTGGCACGCTCGTGTCTCTGTGCGTCCTACAGAATTACGACGACGCCAATCGAGAAGAAACACCGAGATTGGGTACAGTCCACACGGAGTGTCTGTTATAAGTGCGTGCGTATGTAATCCACGAAACCCGAGCCCCTGCCCGATAGCAACACACACACACACACACACACACACACACACACACACACACACACACACACACACTCTCTCTCTCTCTCTCTTTCTCTCTTTCTTCAATTTCAATAGCGTTCATTCACAAGCGTGACAGCGCCACGCTACCGGGGCATACGCCCCGTGATTGACTGCGGGAGCCGGGAATACCTCCCCGTGCATGCGTGAATGCGCGCGAGTGTTTCTGCGTGCTCGCGCGCGTGTATGTATATAATAATACACTACGCGAGAAAGGGATAATTGCGCTTTATACGAGCACCTTTCCATTTCCCTCTTCTTTCGATGAGAACTGTTTCGCGGTAGCTATCAATCAGTCGCGTCGCGCGAGGCTGGCGATTAAACGACGTGTATACATATCGAAGCGCGCGAGATGTAATAATGGCCACACGCGTCACGCGTCACGGCCGCATATTATATATGTACGCGCATGAAATAGAACCGGGCGACAGTGGTGTATTTTTGTTTTTCTCGATTTCTATCGAATAGTAAAAACCCCTCCCCCTCCAAATGCAACAGAAGAAAACCTCGCTATACCGAGGGCTTTGTGTTTATAAAAGATCGCGAAATAATCTAGACGTCTTAAAGTTCGATAGAAAGAGCGCGTGGATGCTTTATTGAGGCCTCGGGGGAAATAAAAAGGAAGCAAAGTAGCCTACTGAGCAACGATGACAACGCGAAAAAAAAAACAACGAAAGGCTTTTTTTTTTTTTTTGCCCGTCTAGTACATGGGGAACGATGTACAGATGGTCGAATATAATGGAAGTTTCGGCGTGGAGTATACATGAACACTCGAGACAAATTCTTGCATACTGTGGGGGAAACTAGTGGCTCCCCCTGGCGGTTACTAGCGGCGTTTGTTCATCCAAAAGGATTGAGAGCGAAAGAGTGGGGGGTGGACGGAAGAAGCGAGATTGATCATGCACGGCTGGATTTTGAAGCTTACCACGTTGCATGGGCAAAGAGCTCTGCTTTGAATCCGGGTAGTTACAATGCATATCTTAAAGTAGTTAGCGTACACAGTCAATGTAGTTATACTGGAGAGCTTATAGAGAGACAGTTGAGCCAGATGTCAGGGAGTAGTAATAAAGAAAGGCGGGCATGCAAACAAAGACACAACACAACCCGGGCTTCATGTCGTCGTTCTCTCCTCTCGTGCGTCCACATCTGGGAGCTATGCCTAATTTTACAGTGCGCAGCGCCGCGATGGCAGTATACTGCATACGAAGTTAAAATCAGCGGCTCAGCACAAATAAATTACGCAGTCGTGAGCGCGAACTGTTTGCCAATGTGCTCTTTTGCGAAAACACTTACGCCCTCATTGACGCGATTGGGCGAGCCCAAACGCGAGCTGCAGAGTCTCTCGCGGTGTCCCAAAGCTGTTCACGCGCAGTGAAACGCGATATTCCATGCACACGACGGTGTGGTGGATAGAAAACTAACCTCGCTCTTTCAAGCCCACGCTAGTAATGGCTGAAACTACGCGTGTTGGCAAGAACGCATGCGCTTAGTTTGATTCTCCATCGCACTGCGTTTATCAGCATTGCCCACGTTGTTTTTCAACCCAGCTTTACATCAGTTTTTATTTATTTTTTGAACTCCGAGGACAACGAGTCCCACAAAATGTGATCGATGCCACTAAACGATATAGTAAAGGAAAAAAAAAACGCTACTTAATTATTGTCATGGCATATTGCCGCCTCGTACCAACTTACACTAGCATGCATCAAAGCCCCGAAATTGAAAGAAAGCCGCATATGCTAAAGTGTCAAGCAGCGCACGGAGACGAGACACAAAGTGTCGAATCGTCTCTTCCTCGCGTGACTTGTCTCTTAAGATGAGCTGCCACCAACTAGCCCAACTTTCACGTTTGCCAAACGTGTAGTGTGCTCACGAAATGAAACGCGACATTAAAAGTTTAAGTATAACAATGCGCGACTGCTGGATATAGCAACATGGTGTCGCTACGAATATGAGCGCGAAATGTGATGATGATGGCTGTGACGTAAGTGAATATGAGCCAGTACGCCGATGTGACAAGTACGCACATCACCCTGCAGGCTTAAGTTGACATGTTTCATTTCCGCGAGCACTGTACATAGGTACGTACGACTGACGCAGCGCAAAAACACGAAGACGTAAGCAGAGCGCACAGGAGAAGAGCTCAGTCATGGAAGACTAGTCCACCTTATCATTCTAACACGCATGTGCGCCCCAGTGTCACACTGAGACAAGCTTCCGCATGAAACGACGGCAGAGAAACCCGCGAACAGGGCTGATCGGTCGCTACATGCGCAACACAACACGACGACCCACAACGAATAAGAAATAATAACAGATTAGAGAAGTCGAACGTCGTTTCATTCGATATGGTATACTCGAATCGAATAGCGGATATTCGAACTATACCGAATATACTTCGAATGTTTTTTAGAATAATCAGCACAGACGGGTAAACCTCGAAGGAACGGCACGTTGTAAGAGCGAAGAATAATGTTTGTTGCTTCGATAAGTGAATCACCAGGACGCATGCAGCTTGAGAATTTACGCGCCACTATCCAAGACTAACTCATCACCGGACAAAGGATTTTTTGCTTTAAACTGCAGTGTTGCCGAATAAAGCGTCCTCAACGCGCTACGCTCATTTATGAAATATTAAATTTTAAATCTCAGTGTAACTTAAAAGCAGGTAACACCTATAATACTGAAGTAACTGATGTGTTCATTGTACAGTTAAAACGTACCTCGAAAGCTATAGCCGATAGTCTGTACAAGATTTTTACACAAAAACTATTCGGATTCTATTCGATTCGTAATGGATGCCACATGATCTTTATTGCACTCGTATTCGATTCGGTTTTATATTTTACTGCTCGCACACTTTTGTGAAATAGCATCACAGAAGACTATACCGCTCGTCCTGTGGCGAGTCGTACCATATATACACGTGCCTCGATAAGGTCAAATGCTCGTATCTATAGCTGAGCGAACAACAGGGCAAGACTGTACATTCACGCAAGCAATTTACGCGCCACGCCTATACAACCGTGGAGAACCGACAAGCTGAGATTCTTAAACGTGACACTCCACACACACACAATCTAATAACACACCTTTTTTTTTTCGTTTAAGCTAGCCGTAACATGTCCGACCCAATCTCGAAAACTCTCGGTGCGCCGTTTCCTATAGCGACCTCTCGCCTCCCGCGGCTGGTGAGTCGTCATGTCGAGCCACGTCAGGCGACAACTGCACAGCAACCACACCCCGGCAAAGTAAAAGAAAGTATCGGGCTATGCCGGGACAGTAGTTGCCATTCATCGCGCCATAAGAAAGTTACGTACCCCCGAGGAGGAGGCTTCGTTTCGCCAAGCGATATACTCGCTGCTATGCGAAAGAGTCAACGACAGCGACAAGCCGATCCCCAACACACAGCTAGAGCATTCGAGAACAAGACACCTCGAATACGGCAGCCGTGTACGGGAGTGTTTAAACGGATGCAGCGTGAGGGCGCATCCGAGAAGCCGAATGCGAGCTACGCCAAGACCGTGATCGCGATATCCTAACTTCGAAGCTGCCAACTTATAACCACTATATATTGCAGGAAATAATGAGATCGACCAGCTCCACTATGCTTAGGCCTTGCACGAGCAAGCGGAAAGTGCGTAACTTTTTTTTTGTGCCCCATCGGAATGCGACTCTCTGGGTCAGGTGTCGAACCCGTAAACGCGTATAGAGAGATTCGCGCAATCACACTTCTGGCGGCCTGTTAATCAAAACCTTCTCGTCGCACAGCACTGAAGACAATGTACTCGTGGAGCCGAGACGTGCAAGACACAAGCTGGGCGCTCGTACGATGCACACTATATACCCGATGGTATAAGCCTTCAGTGGAGCGGATTATTCCGTCTGCCGCCGGATTATCTCGCCGCGATGTCCCCGTCACGCGCGGCAGCGCCGCGCATCTCTATAACTAGCTCACGAGCAGCACGCGTAATCCGCATCGCGCCTCAGATCCTCCGCCCGCTGGCCCGTTTGTGACGTTAGCGCGTTTCGCGAAGCGAACGTACACCTCCGTCGCGTTACTGATCTGCTTCGCGATAGTTTCTGCGAGATAGACTATAACCTAACGCCCAAGATTACGGCAACACCGGCTCTAGCGTGCGCGATCCTCATATTATAGCAGCTAAGATGAGCTAAATGTAAAAGCGGGATCTTGATCGGCTGCCGCGGCGACGTATACACGCGTCGGCCCCGTCACCCGTCCCATGCATTTACACAACCCTGCGATTGCAACACCCACCGGTGAGCTAAATGATCGGAGTAATACGCAGGTGCGACAGCGACAAATTCCTCCATGCAGCTCCCCAGAAGTCGCGAAGAGATATTGTAACCGCTACCTGTTCCGACCATCTGAAGCAGCAACGCTGCTTCAGATGGTCGGAACAGGTCTGAAGCAGCAAGCGGCTTATCTGAAGCAGCAACGCGACTACAACAGCAAGTACAGCAGCGGTTTCACAACTAGCAGGGACTCTATAGTCTATATACCCATCGACAGGCCAGTACTGCCCGGAATCAAGCTCACCGAAAATCTGCGCTCATATGGCCTCAATTGGAAATCACTGCACTTATAATAACAGAAAGCCGAGCTATTATTGACAAATATTCGTGTTAAAGAGACAGAGTGTGCAAGCAGAAACACGATAAAGAAAACGAGATGGCGTTTGTCAGTTTGTATTGGTTAGGTTTACGGTTTACTGACTTCTATCTCTCTAACACCAGATCATTGATATCGCTGAGAGAATCCTAAGTCCCACAGTACACTTAGGACAGGATGACGACGACGACATAAATTCGAGCGCTACAACACCGCCACATCCCACAATCCTCTTCCGAGGAGAAGGCGGTACCACGCAAGCTTCGCTCACTCGTTTTTTGCTGTCACATAAGCTGCGAACACTCCCGCCTGAAGAAGCTGCTGTGAACGAAGCAGTGCCAAGCACCAAGTTTCAAAACATATTTCCCATCAGTTCTGTAATCGCCTGCGGAGATCAAAGCCCACAAAGATTATAGGCTTGACCGCAACGAACGGAGTGCCCAAAACTGAGAGAATGGGTGTGTAGAGTTTGTCGTTGGGGGCGATTGTCTGAGCACGAAACAGCCAACGAGGACGAGAGGACGAAATCTCGGTTTTTCGCTGTTCCAAAACGTGCCGATAGCCCCCCCCCCCCTTCCCCCCGAGACGTTAATTAAGCAAGGTCAACGCTCGCGCGATATAACCTTACATCGCGCGCAACTGGACACATACATGATGGTGAAGAACATTCACGTCACCCCTTCTCGCAATCTAAAATAAAACTCAGGCCACACCATCTCAGGCCACAACGAAATTATGCGGAACATTAAAGTGCTTTGCAACGACCACCTCGGTGGAACAGTATAGGTATACGGTGCTCAGCTGCTCACACGAAGGTCGCGGGTTTGATTCCTGCCGCGGCGGTCGCATTCCGACGGAGGCGAAATACTGGAATTCCGTCAACTGTGCCGGGTCAGCGCACGTCAAAGTACACGCGCAATTTGCGGAACACTCCACCGCGGCGTTTCTCATGATGGTATCACAATTTACGGCTTAAAATCCAAGATATTGTTAATAAAATGTTTGCCAGAACAAGGGTACGCGTCCAAAGTAAATAAACGCACCCCCCCCCCCCACACACACACAGATAATATCCTAATAGGTCGAATGTTAAGTCAACAATCTCAGTACAGCAACATAAACTCTATAGGCTTCAGCAGGCGCCAGAGATGAACAAGGCGCAGCTACTTCGATTCGGCAGTTTTACCACGCCTGTGCCCACAAAAACGGTTATATTCGCTTCGCCGGGTTGTTGTGCGTCAAGGGAAACCCGGGAAATAACGTTTACATTGCCCAGCCCAGCCGAATCGCACTTCCCACGTACTGCCAATATTCGACCGCGTGCTGACTCCCAACAACTCGTGCGTGGAATTTTCGCGCACGCTACACGGACAGTTAACAAGGACGTGATGAAGATGAGGGTCCTTTTACAGCCGACGCATGGCGACTGAATGCATACACTCTAGAGGCCACGAGGAAACAGCGATATTCTCGTTTCTTTTCGAAGCTCTAAACGATTTTTCAAATATTCGTAAAAGAACCCTTCTAAAAAATAGGACTGGCACGAAATCAATGGTTCACGTTCAAGTTAGGAGATACTGAGTACATGAGATTGTGGATCATGGGAATTCTTAAAATGAGGTACGACTAACTGTCCGCGTGTCAATAAAAAAAAAACGAATTAAATGAGCACCTGAAATCGCAACGGCACCAGGCGGAGCAAGTCTCAACCACGCGCTCATCTGCACGTGGCCTCCGAGATCCTCCACGACGACGCGAAGGAGCGCAAAGTTAACTTGAGCAATGCATCAGGATACACGGACGCCGAGGTGCGCATGCCACAGCCAGGCACCGGCCTAGGAAACGGATTAGGGTGGTCTCCATTTTCTTTTTTTTTTGGTGCTTGCCGCCATTCGGCGTAAGCACTTCAAGTGTGTGCGTGGTACAGCCAAACTTCAAGGTAAAATATATCACCGAATCTAGAACAAAAAAAAAAAGGTACATGGTCGTCTAGAAAACAATGTGCGGTGAATATTTTCAAATGTGCTATACCAATGATATGTGTAGATTCAACAATAGACTTCGCACAAACTACAGGGCGAGTAGAGCCAGCTTTGCAATGCAGAAACCTAAATAGCACTAGCATAGAGTTTGCAACTTTCTTTTTCACGCATACTGTACATGCATCTACAAATAAGAGCAAAAAACTAATGTAACAAACGTTGCATAAACTATATACATTATTTGCGTGGTTGAAATTCATTCATAAAATTTAATGAAATGTTGTACATGCTGTAGCTCTTCATACTGTGACTGCAGGCAAAATTCATTCGCAAGACCTCCTTATTAAGGCTCCATGAACCACCATAACTGGAAGTCCCGGGAGCAACAAATTACACATGACTTCGAGAAACGTAACGAAGGAAATTTCGCTATGTTTGAATCCCCAAGGCAGGACTTTCGACGAAAATGAAAAAAAAAGAAAAAAGAATAGAAAGAGAAGTACGAAAAACGAAAACGACTAACAACGGGATGCCGGGATGCTTGCTGAACTGACTGCAGCGGGATCTGTGAGGTGAAAAAACGCGAACGCAAGCGAAAAAGCAGCCAGGTGGTAATCCCGGCTGTAAAATTGTCGGTAACTGAACTGACCGGTAAAATGATCGGTAACTGATAGTCGCTGTAACAGCAGAGCACACCAACCGCGACTGAAATGTCATCTTCAAAAACTTCCGACACGGTCTAAGTTTTGTAAAATTGCAATCGCTTTGCATTTTCTCAACATGGCCTCCAGGGCACTGTCCACACTATTAATCGCACGTTTGCCAATGCGTCAACAACCGATACTTGTTGATCCACCCAAAGCATGTTTGATTGCGAGGCCCAAACGCGCGGTCACCAACAAAGTACAATTAGTGAACGTGACAAGCACCAAAACACCCATATTTACAAGAAAAACGTGAAAGCGAATAAGTTCAAGAAAGTGACTGCAAGATTTAATAATAATAATAATAATAATAATAATAATAATAATAATAATAATAATAATAATAATAATAAAGGATGGGGTTTAATGTCCCAAAAGCACGGTATAATTATTAGACGCCACAGTGGAGAGCTCCGGAAATTTAGACCCCTCGGGGCTCTTTAACGTGCACCTAAATGTATGTACATGAGCTTTCGAGCATTTCCCGCCTCCATTGAAAATGCGGCCGCCACGGCCGGGATTCGATCCCGCGACCTGTGGGTCAGCGTTTGAGCACCATAACTACTACACCGCACCGTGGCGGCTGACTAAAATTCTGCAAAATCTCGGTTCAAAAATGAATATACAATTCCCTCATTACAAGCGGAACTCGCAAATCTGGACTGCATTGAAAACATTAAAAAAATGTTCTAGGCGAAGTAATCACAATTCTCAGGTCTATCGGTTCGTTAATTGTACTCTTAAGAGAAGAAAACGATGCGAAGCAGTAAAACTTCGCACTTCTGGACGATTCAACGCAACGACCTTGAAATAGTTTTACACGACGAGGAGGTTTTTCAAACAGTGACGAGCCACTGAACATCACATGTACTAGATAGCAAGTAATCGGGATCTGACCTTGTCTGGCCGGCATACTGGCAGCTGGTAGTAGTGGTACGTCTCGTGCGGGTTGAAGTAAGGTCCAACCTTGTTCACGTACATCATCACCTGCAAAATAAACACGTGGAATTGCAAAACAAAGATAAAGTCGGGTTGAAAACCCAAACTGCTCAGTAATTATGCGGTACGGTGCACATCCCAACCTTTCGCCCCCCCCCCCCCCCCAAAAAAAAAACAGTATTCATAAGCTGAAACCAGTGAAGCCGCGATCAAAGACATAATAGACTAGTGGAGATAAAAAAAAATCATCAAAGTGGACACAGAAGGTAACATAGAACAAACTGTTTACCCATGCACAGTCGATAATTTTCATTTGGAAGCAGTACCAGGACGATAAGTTACTTCGTTGTATCTGATATTCGTTGTAACCGTAGATAATAAAATCAGGCGCAAAAAAATCGCTCCTGGCCATGTCCGCGGGGCTTACGAGCGAAATTTCCGCAACTTTCTCAACCACATTTTAAAACAAAATTTTAATGCCACAACCTCGGGTATATTATCGGCGTAGTAGTGAAAGGCCCCCCTTCCCCCCCCCCCCCTCTTTTAAAATTCAATCTTCCTAGTTTCGGGCCACGCGCAAACCAAACGTTTTTTCGTAACAGCCAAAATCGCGGCGGGTTTCGCGTTTTCGGTTTCATTACAAAGAAAAACAAAAACGTCACTGAAACGAAGAACACCAACCAAATTTCGTATTTAGTTTTTATGACCAATAAGTCAGTACATAACTGTTCGTCATAACAAGATTCGATCCTACATGTTCTATTAGCTTCAGCCCACCTCCTCGAATGCGCTGCTGCTTAAAAGCGAAGGGACACAAATCGGTGTGGCACAAGTCACTTCTACAGACAAAAGTTTATTCTGGTGGGTGGCTGCTTTCTATAAATAGATAACAGCGAAATTCCTGAAAGTGTTTCAATACTAATCAAAGGTCCAATCATGCAAACAATAGCAAATATCGCTGTAGAAGTTACTGCGCTGCACATATCAGCAAATCGGTAGGGAACACGAGCTTGAAATGGGATAATTTCCAAGTACGTATTGCAATGTGTTCGCGGTAACGTTATACATAGGAATACTAACGCAAGAATCGTGAACTTTGAGTTAGCTGTATGTCATCTTCGTACTCGCAGAAATAGGCACTCTTTCCGTTAATGACCGCTGCAAATGATTTAATATTGACCCTCTTAAATAAAAAAATAACATATCGGCCAAGTCAAAAATATTTCTGAGCATAAAATGTACACGCATATACATCACTGAAACCAAGAGTGGTGGTTTTTCCCACGATATCGCAAACCACTTACAATGAGTCAGACTGAAATGTTTAATCAGGAAGCATTGAACACACAACTCCGCTTCGACAAAGCCTTGGCGACCGGACGTAGCATACGAAAGTTTATTGATCAGCTGCCTGCTTTCGTAAGTGTAATTTTTACCTTAGCACTAACTTATATTCTACCACGACAAGAAATGCCGGAGGTTAGACTAAGCCAATATGCAGGTTTTATAGTTTGATGTAACTACCATTGTATATTTTGATGTAGCTACCGTAAAGTGCCTTCTTGTAAGGATCAAAATCGTGTCCCACCCGCTACAGCTCTACAGTACAAAATGCGAGGCCTAATTAAGCCTATTGTCAGAAAAATTTTGTGAATTACCCTTGAAAACAATCATTCTAGAGCACACATATAAAGTGCCAAATTCCAAATAGATATCGAAGATATGCACCGAAAATATGTGGTGAAACACACTCATGTGCTTTTAACCTTTAGTACGTTAACTGAAATGTAAATGCATTTAGCAGATATATCTTGTCTGAAATATACATATTACCTTATATTGTTTAGCTAAATAAATTGAAAGAAGGTTCCAACATACCGAATCGACACAGGTGAGGCACCCCCAGGATGAATGTGGCGGCCAACTTTACTCAATAGCGCCTATTTCTACACATTTGTTTATGAGGCAATGGATTATGAGGACTGATTTGACTGATATGCGGAGTTTAACGTCCCCGAACCTTCACGTGATTATGAAAGACGCCGTAACGGAGGTCTCTGGAAATTTAGACCTCCCGGGTTTTTTTTTTTTAATGAGCACCCAAATTTGAGCGCACGGGCTTACAGCATGTTCACCTCCATCGAAAATGCAGCCGCCGCAGCCGGGATTCGATCCTCGACCTGCGGGTCAGCAGCAAAGTACCTTAGCCACTAGACCTCCGCGGCGGGGCGGTTTAATTGATCGATATGTGGGGTTTAACGTCCCAAAACCACGCTATGATCATGAGAGACGCCGTAGTGGAGGGCTCCGGAAATTTCGACCACCTGGAGTTCTTTAACGTGCACCCAAATCTGAGCACACGGGCCTACAACATTTCCGCCTCCATGGGAAATGCAGCCGCCGCAGCCGGGATTGGAACCGCGACCTGCGGGTCAGTAGCCGAGTACTTTAGCCACTAAGGCGGTTTATGAGGACTAAGCATACGCTATAGATTGAAGAACAAGAACCACGTTCTGTCATAGTTCGCGTTTAACCGGAGGCGTGCCATTTCTTCAGGAACGGTCGCACATCAATAAGAATAAGTAATCTCCTCGAAACGGGCACAAGAATGACACAGGCTGATCTGGTGCCCAGGACGAGCTGGCCCAGGAGGGTACACGAGAGAGCCGATGCCTATAGCGCGAGAATTCACGAACCGCGCACAGCGGCAGTCACCCTCTCACCCTTGTTCCACATCCTATGTGACAAGGACTACCCACGCATCTTCGGATACCGGAGAGGTGCACGCGACAAAAACACCACAGTGTCGCTTATGTATTCACCGAAAATGAGTCGAACGAGAAAGCCATCGGTCCGACAGGCAATCAACCCTCTGGCAGCAGCTACAAACTCGCAGTCCGCCCTCTCCTGTTCCCTGCGTCCTGAATGTCATGCATCCGCAATGCGCATCCTTCCATACAGCCCGGCGGATCCGCCCCCCGCGGGCCATAGAGCACCTAAAACCTGGGAGGATTGGGACACCTCTGCGTTCAGAAGACACAGTTACGCAGACCACGGCTGGCGACCGGGCTGCCAGCGTGAAGGTCCACCACGATGTGGACGCTTCAGAAAAACGGGTCATGAGTGCATCCCAGAGTCTGTGCTCAAAACTCCTCTGCTTAACATCTTTTTTTTTCTCACGTCAATGAATTGGTCCACTCCGTCTCCCGAGAGTTTTTTTTTTTTTTTCTGCACATCCCCTGATTTTCAATGCCGCTGCTAAAGGCCCGTCGTCGACCAAGCAACAATGGCACGAGATGACGTCGTATGGTGACGTCATCTCGTGATAACTATTTTTTGCATCACTCGTGTCGACACCGCACAACGCCGACGGCCAATTGTCGCATTCGGTGAAACACTATAAGGCGTGGTAAAAAAAATCCTATTCAGGAAGTGTAAGGGCTCTTTTTGCTTTATCTCACGGGCAAACCCGGAATATGAGTTCTGCCCTAAATAAATAAATTAATTGATAAATAAACTGTGCCCCCCCCCCCCCAAATCCCCTCCCAATATATAAAAGGTGAGGACGTCATACACATCCGTACAAATTACACAAAAATCATGAAATTTATTGCGATTAGCAAGCAAAAACGCCCTACAGAATGCTTTCGCGTTGATATTGTGCCACAGATATAAGCAATATTTGCTTTTTAATCAACAATGCGCACATGTATGAACTCACAAACCAGATCAAGTTTGGTGGGCTTTGAGAAGTGGTTGATTGGTGGCCTATAGTAGCTGAATAGTTTCAGTTGACAGACAGACAGACAAAAATTTTTGCACAGTAGTATCAAACAATATATCGTCTAAAGATTTACTCCACATTGTATCGGCGCACTGATTCGTGATGTAGCGGCCCGCCGACATTATACTATACGTACCGCGGAGAACTCGTAAGAGAACGCGAGACTTGGCTACCTTTCAAGTAGCAATAATTAACTGATTACCTTCCCGGAAATTTGGATCAGTAGGAGGAACAACTCGCCAGCCAGGATCTGGAGGTGCAGTTAACACTTTTGTGCCGCGCCAGTCTGGCGGCGGAAGCCAGTGGAGCGATGGACATCGGGCCTCATTCACCCGAGAAATTCTTAATCCACTTTCCCTTTTCTCACGACAGCTTCTCTCTTCTCTCCCTTGTCAAATCAGATACTTAATAAGCCTGCTTACATCAATGTCACTGAGCGTAAGCGAAGAATGCAAGATCTTAAACGTCCGGTTCAAGCCACATATGTGCATATGATTGGGGCACACCGAAAATAAATGTGTTAATGTTATAGCCAGAACCAGTAAGTTTGCTTTCTGCTATACTGCACGTTTGGAACATTAATCCGGTATTTACGGGTAATAAGGTATAAGCGGAACGGGAACGATCCCCCCATCCTCTGGCACACCTCTTTCGAATTAAAGGGGGCGTGGCTCCTGTATTCCCCAATCTCTGACACCTCTTCATATTTTCACCCTCAGGCCATTCGATATCCTCACTGAAAAGAACAATTCTCAAAGAGCAATACTCATGAATTGTTTATACCCGCATAAGAAATAAATAAATGAAGCCTGTAGAAAACCAAAGACCTAAGTGCAGCAACTTAAAACGTAGCTGTTTGGCTTGTTATATAGCTGATTATCCCCAGTCTCGGATTACCAATCACGCCACCTCCAATTACCTGTATTTCATCAGTTGGCTCCATCCCTGGCACATTCCTCGTCTCACCACACCAGCTCATCTGACATTCCCGGCTGTACTGTATTTCAATCCATTACCTTGGCAACGTCACATTCTGTTGCTCTAACAGACGATCGGTTTTCTACTGCGTTAGTTCACCTTCCCAACTTCATTTCTTCTTCTTAATTCCAATTAAAAGCTATAGACTTCATACATTCGTTCTTAACGAAAAACATCAGGTTCCTTAGCGTAACACAGAGCTGAGCCAGTTGGGGCATATTCATTTTACGAAACAGGGCGTGCAAACACTGAGACAATAGGCAGTTATAGCATAGCGGGCTTACAGGGCGTGACAGTGATAGCGGGATCAAAGTGCGCATGCGCACCGCTTACCATACGCGCGCTATCTTTCAGATTTAACGTTACCGTGGTAGCGTAGGTGTACGCAGTGTACGTGAAAAAACATGGCAGCGCTCTTGGACGCCCGCTTCAAAGTGATTTTGGCGTGGTTGTTGAAATATTCACCTTGTTCGCAGCAAACGACTCTTTTAAAGTGGCTTCGCTTGCCTTCAGTTAGCTTCGACGACCCAGTATTACGGATAAGTAAGCGTAGTTTTTGAGATAGCTCTCCATTTCGAACGTGTCAAGGCCTAACTACTAGACCGATTTAGAAAAATAAACAACATAAATGTTTTGGCGTTTGGTGCGAGGTTAATCTTTATTTATTATTATTATTATTACTAAAATAAACGTGCAACAATGCTTAGCGACACTGCACAGGCAGACATTCTCGTCTTCTTTTCCTTTTCACTGTCCTTTAACTTACTAACCATCCGATAGGTGGCGCCACCATCCGAGCAAGGCCACGTAAACGGTATTTTGCTTAAGTGTAAGACGCTGTCCGCAACAAGCATTCGCTGCACTGTAGCGTCATTCCCTTAACCTCCGCTAACACGCTAACGGTAAACTATAACTCTCTAATCACGCTCCCATTAGCGCAGAGCAAAACAAAAGCTTACTAATTCTGTGCCCATGATCACGTCTTCTTAAAAAAAGGACCGTGACACCCAATTCTCGCTCATAATCTATGCCATGACGATGAACATATGGGTGTTGACGAATAAGCCGGCGAAATATCAGTGCACTTGGTGCAGCGCGTACTAATTTATAAAGGACATTTTAATAAACACACGAGCGGCCCAATAGTCTGACAACACTCGCGCACTCGCGAGCCGTCACGTAACGCAAGCGCTTGCTTTGCGAGCGTCCGTATCCCTGCCAACAAGTTTGTTTCGTGGTTAGCAGCGCGTACAATGGAGCTATTTCGGCTTTCCTAAGCTTCGCCGTGAAAACTGAACGATTCGAAGCGGCTGGAACTTAAGTATAGAAGACGAAGAACAGAACTGACGACAATAGCTTGCGCGGCAAATAGTTATATGCCAGCGCAGAGTTTTCAATAACCAAAACTCTCAGCAACCATTCATAATGATCCTATAACTTTGTGAAGATATTAGTATGGACGTTTCCTGCGGATAGCTCCTTTCTACGCAATCTATACCAATAAGGCCGACCGTATTCATTCAGTAAGTTATAGAGATGATTCAGTCATGTAAGCACCTTCGAATCTTTCCTGCATCCCAAACGCCGACTATGCGACGCTATTCCCCCACACCATGGTTGCAGGGAAGAAAACCGACTACAGCGAATGCGATTATTTCCTCCAAGCTCAATCATATGTTGAATTACAACGGCACATTCGAAACCTTTCTGCTCCATGCGGAGCAACCTTGTTCCATTGGCAGATTTAACAGTGCTCCCAGTAAGTTTCATTGACAAATCCGGAGCGGCTCTGCCACCAGATCCACTCCGCGGAGCAGTTCTCGCTACGCCGCGAAAAAGAGGCGGATTCAACCGGAAGTCGCACGCGGATTCAACCGGAAGTCGCACGCGGATTCAACCGGAAGTCGCGCGCGCGCAGAACGTGGCGTTCGCGTGAGCGCGCCCGTTCTCGTGAAGGCGAAAATGGCGCGAAACGCGATAAATGCGGTAGCACCACGGAGGAAGGAATGGGCAGCACATTGCAAATGCTGGGTGCTTCCGGAATCGGATGTGCTCTGGCACCCCCTGTCGTTTGCCCTGACGGGGGCGTCCGAGTTCCAATGGCAGATTTCCTTTGGGTGCTTTCCGACGGAGCGGAGTGCTCCAGCGCAGAGTTCATCGGCTCCACTGAACGTGCCGTTCAAATTAACCACAAATGGTTATGTACCGTATAACGGATGAACCTGGCCATTCTCCGCAAGGCTGACGATGGTCAACACAGTCGAAGGTAGACAAGAGCCAGACGTCGCTACTGCGTATGACATCCCAACAAGTCCACCGAGTATGATATCGAAAAAAGAGACCAAAACATTCGGGCCGAGCTAGACTAGAAGCTTCCGCCGCCTTACGGTAGACTTCCCGCAGTTGCGCATAACAATGCTGAGGCACTCTTTACATTAATAAAGTATTTTTTCGCGCATAATTCATTCCCGCATACATTTCACGCAGGCAAATACAAACTACACACACACAAAAAAAAATAAAATAAAATTCCCGCATACTGCCATGAAGCCGCCTTCCTTGCATTATCGTGAAGCATGCCGAGAAACCAAACTTAACAACAGATATTTCTACTAAACAAACAGCGAATTCGATACATCAAATAATCTGCACCCCCCCCCCTTTTTTTTTTCTGCGAGTTATATGTGGGTTCAACTGTGAAAACGATTTTTCGACATAATGTTTTGTTACGCCAATCGCGAAACTGATTCTCCGAGTTGTACACGAGAAGTTTAAAACAAAACTTCCAAATACATACTGAAATACAGGAAGATGCGTACCATCAAGAAAGAAAAAAAATTAAGACAGAAGAATACCATACGGACGAGTCTTTTTGTATTTCAGTAACCATGTACCAACTAGCCCAAGAAAAAAGTTTTATTAAGTTTTCCAAATACTACCGGCGCGGGATATCAAGGTTGCAAACCAGGAACGGCGTGAAACGCGAGAAGTGCAAAGTGCTTCCGGAAGCGCATGTCGTCTGCCTCTTGCTCTGGGCGGGATCGTCCGAGTTTTATTGGCAAAAACGTCCCACTCGGGGCGCTGCACTTTCGTACGGTACGCTCACTCATGCGCTGCGAGACGTTCGAATTATCAACGGCCCCGCCGCGGTGGTCTAGTGGCTAAGGTACTCGGCTGCTGACCCGTAGGGCGCGGGTTCGAATCCCGGCTGCGGCGGCTGCATTTCCGATGGAGGCGGAAATGTTGTAGGCCCGTGTACTCAGATTTGGGTGCACGTTAAAGAACCCCACGTGGTCAAAATTTCCGGAGCCCTCCACTACGGCGTCTCTCATAATCATATCGTGGTTTTGGGACGTTAAACCCCACAAATCAATCAAATCGAATTATCAACGGGCAGTGTAACAACGTCACGAGCAAGCAGTTCATTCAATAATTGATTGATTGATTTGTGGGGTTTAACGTCCCAAAACCACCATATGATTATGAGAGACGCCGTAGTGGAGGGCTCCGGAAATTTTGACCACCTGGGGTTCTTTAACGTGCACCCAAATCTGAGCACACGGGCCTACAACATTTCCGCTTCTATCGGAAATGCAGCCGCCGCCGCCGGGATTCGAACCCGCGACCTGCGGGTCAGCAGCCGATCTAATAATTGAGCACCAAACGTCACGCAAGCAGACACCACTATAACCGTTTGCAATTGTTTTCCCAGATTTCCTTTGGTTGCTCTCCGCCGAAGCGAACTTGCTGCATCGCAGAGTTGGTCTACAGTGTAGTTCACTGTAGTTCGTCGGCAAATCCCAATTTGTCAGTGGAATCACTATCATAGTTTCGGGGAGCACACACAACACAATCCCATTGATTGATTGACCGATTGGTTGATTGACATGTGGGGTTTAACGTCCCAAAAACCACCATTTGATTATGACAGACACCGTAATGGAGGGCTCCGGAAATTTCGACCACCTGGGGTTCTTTAACGCGCACCCAAATATGAGCACACGGGCCTACAGAATTTCCGCCTCCATCGGAAATGCAGCCGCCGCAGCCGGGATTCGAACCCGCGACCTGCGGGTCAGCAGCCGAGTACCTTAGCTACTAAATCACCGCAGCGCAATCCCGCCGAGGTAAGTGTGTCTAAGTTCATCTTCAGAACCGCCATGAAGGAAGCCGATCCGTCTTTACAGCGCGCAGTTCACGCCCACAAATAGCGTTTCCTAATCAAGAAAAAAAAGAGAGAGAAAAGGAGAGATAGAGAGAATAACACAGCCAAATACAATGGCATGAGCGTTCTCACAACCAAACCGAGCTGTGTGTAACGCCAACTGCCTAAATTCCATCGTATTATGCCGATTTCACAATATTGGCAGCTCTCATTGTCGATGGAGGCGAAAATGCTGTAGGCCCGTGTGCTCAGATTTGGGTGCACGGTAAAGAACCACATGCAGGTGGTCGAAATTTCCAGAGTCCCCCAATACAGCGTCTCTCGTAATCATATGGTGGTTTTGGGACGTTAAGGCCCACATATCAACCACTGACAGCTCTTACTTAATTGGGGCCCACAGGACTGCCACTGCATCCATGACCAATGGAAAGTGGCGCCATTACTGAACTTGATAATATCGTCAATAAGACGATCAGCTCGAAGAGTGAGCTACACCGTTCAACAGGTGTTCACTTTTATTGAGAAATCAATAATACTGACACCCGAGGCTCATTCTTGCCGTTGCCGTGAGGTTAGGTGTAAAATCCAAGATCGATAACGTTGCCCAGCGAGTCGAATGTTCCATGTACGAGTGAGGGTGCGCGAGAGCTGCCAACGATCCCGACTCAGTCGAAGAGGGCAAGGGGCGACCCTCTCCTTCGCGCGAAAAGCGCACGGAGCATACCAGCATACTGCTGTTTTTTTAAGAGTGAATACACTTTATAAGCGACCCCAAACCATCCACCGCCGTCGGCGGCGTCCGCAGTCTTCTCTCTATCTTTAAAAGAAAGAGGACTTGGCGGGCCGCAGCGCGACGCTCTACCGAATAAGCCACGTACGCGACGCTGATATCGGTGTCAGTAACGCGCCTTATACCCCCTCCCCCTTCGCTCGCTCCTCCTCTCTCCTCGCTCGCTGCAGCTGCGCGCGCACCCCTCTCTCTCGCGCGCCCACCTTCTCTCTCAGTCTCCCGTCGAGAGCGGGTCGTGAGGGGGAGTAAAGTTAAAATCCGTTGGCATTCGCCAGTGAGTTAACGTAAACTCCCCCGTGTGATCAAATTGCGATTCCCAGGAACCATTACACCAAAAAGCCACCATAGTGTGATTAATAAATATAATAGTGCAAATTAATAAATACCCCTCATAGCATCACCCCGTGTATTCGCACTTAACCATGTTCACCCTCGGGGAAATGCTTGGGAGTTTTTTATGAATGGGAATACGCGATCACTTGGCTTGCGCTCTGCAGCGATAGCCTACAGCACCATCAACCGACAGCCAAGGAAAGCTCGTCGGCTTGTGGCATCATCTATCGGCAAAAAAGACAAGAAGTCATGGCCGTTGAACAAGCGCAGCTAGATGACCCTATATATATAGCACCTAGAAAATATACCAGTATATTTCTAGACACTGTAATGACACTGCCGCTCGGGTCTGATTTTATTTATTTATTTGAATATACTGCAGCCCAAGTACAGGGCTATAGCAGGAGTGGATGAGTAATGCAGGACGAAAGCAACAGAGCAAAAAACAATATAAAACTGAAATACATTAGAGCCATACGCACGAAAACAACACTTTGCACATTACAAACAAGAACTTAAATATGTTTGAAGTGGTTAGTAGCTGCATCAAAGAAGTATTTTAATGGTAGTGAGCGAATCCTCCCCGGTAGGGAATTCCAGAGCTATTCGCAACTTTCACGACCTCTTGGCTACTATATTGTTACAAGCTGCCACTCTAGCGTCGCCAGCGCGAAGTCGGCGACGGGAATGACTGCAGGTTGGTTCGTTCCGTACGCAAGAAGAGACAGTGAAGAGATCAGAGACGTGAGAAAACAAAACAACTTTACTCTAGTGATATTGCAGCACACGGGATCTAATACAACACTTCAATACAACTAACAAAATACATCGACACTTGATACAACTAAAGAAATATATAACAGAAACAATAAATCAGCTTACGAGAGAGAACTATTACAAACTACACAAACTAACAATAATCGACTACGGAGGAGGAAGTTCGAAGATATAAACAGGTGAAGGCATACGTGTGATGACCGGCAGCGTTGCGTCCCCGACGATCGGAAGCGAGAAGTCGAAGAGAGTTCTGGCACGACTGCGATGTCGGCGGTGTTGCAACGCTGGTGGCTCCGGGAGGCTAGTGCTTGCAGGTGACTTCGAGCAGGTTGAGCTAACTCGAGGCGAAGTCCCGATGTCTACGTTGCAGTCGTTAATATCGCGTCACAACTAGACGAACGGCTAAGTTTAGGTGGCCAGCCGATACAGAGCCACACTAAAAACTTCTAGAAGAGATGCTTGTTGATCTGTTTCTACACCATCTTGGTCAGCGACTAGTCTGTCTAGCAGGGCAAAATCCTGCGCTTAAATCCCCCTCGTGTCTCCTCGCTCTCTTTCTTTGGGGACAAGAGACCTCTACCTGGGTCCAATCATGCGCGTTTAATTGATGGGAAACTCCGCCCCAAAAATATTTTGACCCCACCCCTTTTTAATTGGGAGAGGGCCCGCAACTAGCGAGAGTGACAACCTGTCGGGTTGTTGTTATACGGCTTGGCCACCAGAGCGTTTCCCACGCTTTTCCCCGTGGGAACGGTCAAACGTTTGGCTCTCAGCCGGTGTGTCTCGTAGTCTAATCCTTGTTCGGGGTATACCGCGGCCTTCTACGACCTTGCAGACGCCGCCACAGTTACAAAAGGATTAACCGTCGGCGGCGACGTTCTAAGAAGAGCACCCCATTTTGCACTTCTCGGCTCCCTTTCATGCGCCGCCGTTTCTCACGGTCAGTCGGGGAGTACGGCGCCCGTTAATTGCCGTGACGCGGTGTGGCCAAAAATGGCCGTCTGTGACATATATATACATCGCACATGGCGGTCGCTGAGATAATCGCCATGAAAGAGACGATAACAGAAAGTACATTTTTGGCGAAGACTGCTATTCTTGGCACTTCGGTGACCCTTGGATTTACGTTTTTGAGAAGGTAGGGTAACGCTAACATATTATATTAAGTAAATTAATGCCGGGTAGCATAGCAGATAAATATGCACAAAATTGTATCGCATCGAGCAGACGAACTATAAGCGCGAGAACTGCAAACGTAGAAGTTGCTGTACTCGTGCAGAAAATGGGTGTTGCATTCATTCCCGGGCCATGGTTATTTTCCAGCTAAATTTAACCTCTTAACCCCTGACAGCTATTTGGGGCGCTAGCTTGAACGGGACGCCTTAATTGTAGGCTGTGGACATTGAGGCTCGCAGTGAAATCAGAAGGCTTTTTCTCTCTACATTCCCTTTAACTTGAGAAACTCAAATGGTTACGGCAATATCGAGACTGTTCACAACGTTGAAAAACGACCACAGACGCGCGAAAACAAGAAGCAGCGTCTGCTATTTGAGGCAGTCAAACCCTTCAATCATCTCAACAGAGCTTCCGGATGCACCCGCTCAGCGTCGCCACGGTACCTGGAAGTTGCGAATATAGTACATGAAAGAAAAAATGGCAGATTCCATCTACAGAGGGAATCGATGATATGCGAAGCACGAATGAGAAAGGTTGACATCTCACTTTAAAATCAGCACAACGTTATGAGGTGGAAGTAAATGAAGCCATACCTGACTTTCGTGTCATGATTATCTTTGGATGTGTCGTTGAGCTTCGTCACCCATTCACGTTATGCGATACCACATTTGGTATATGAGAAGCTAGCGAAACGTCCGCGAGTACGCTATCAGCGTGGTATGTTGTCATGTTCTTACCTGACATGCGTGTCAAGATTATCATGTTTGCACTAGTCATATGTTTTGTCACCCATTGACGTGACGTAAGACCAAATTTAGTATATGTGGAGTTACATAGCGAAACGGCCGCGAGAACATCATGAAGGGCCCAATATATTCCAATGCAGCGTGGACGCCCGCGCACGCTGGGCACAGCGACACTACGTTAGCAAAACGGGAGCACTCTATAGGCACCCGACAGTGGACCAGAAGGCGCGACGAAGCTCTTTGGGCCGCCTCAGCATTGTTGGTACCGACCGCCAGGGATACCAAGAAAATGGAACGCTCGCTGAACCCAGTGACACGCTGAAGTGTCAGTGCCTTTTTTGGCACGTTTTCAAAGAACGCTGCCTGGGCGCTTACATAATCAGCCGTGACCCCCTTGCTCACAACTAAAAAAATGCCGCCATATCCACGAAGTGAATGATGATGAGTGGGCGAAGCTCCGGAGGTAAACCTGGTAAACCATGAATCCTCCGTACATTTTGCCCACTCGATTTTATTGCAACGCTCCCCCTAGCGTACGTCGCCGCACTATATCGAACGATGACACGCGCCACATGTGGCATCATTCCTATTTTATAACACCTCGCATCTTTCATAATCAACTACACGTACCACCGTCTAGTTTATAACATCTTGCATCTTTTGGACGGACGGACGGACGGACGGACGGACGGATGGATGGATGGACGGACGAATGGACGGACGGATGGATGGACGGACGGACGGATGGATATGGCTGTACCCTTTAGATCGGGCGGCGGCTAGCGTAATACTTAGAACTCAACGAGAGGTGGCTACATACAGGGGACGCACAGCCCACGCCTTAAGGAGCTTCGCTCCTAAAAAGAAAATGATATGCACGAGCAAGTTGACTTTTGCTGCGTCTATTCGCCAAGTTCGGTTTTGCTGCGCCTACTCGCTAGGCTGTGTGTTCTGACGCTGCCATCAGATCTCGTAAACAGCATTGCCGGGTGCCTATAGTCTGATGCCAGGCGCGACCAACGCGACCAGCGTCCGTCGGCGCGGCCCGGCGGCAACCGGCGCGAAATGCGACATACTGCATTTCGTGTTGATGCGTTACCCTGACAACACTGCGTCTCCCTCTTTTCATGATGGAGGGACACCGGAAGCGCTGAAACGCACACGCGTCAAAGCAACGCAGCGCGGCGCGCGCCTGAAAGTATATGGCAGGACCGGCGCCTGGCGTGGCAACGCCGGCGTGACGCGACGAAATGAACGCCGGCAAGCACGCGCACTGCGTCATGTCGAAATGTATTGGCGCCTTGACTGTGACATGTAGTCATGTTCTCACATGACACGCCTCTCACGATTATCATGTTTGCGCCAGTCAGATACCTTCGTCATCCATTAACGTCACGTGATACCAAATTTTATGTGAAGCTAGCGAAACGGCCGCGAGCGCATCATGAGTGTGGCATGTAGTCAAGTTCTTACATGACACGCATGTCGTGATTATCATGTTTGGATGTGTCGTTTACCTATGTCGTCCGTTCACGTCGCGTAATACCGAGTTTGGTACATGTGAAGCTAGCGAAACGGCCGCGAGCGCATCATGAGCGTAGCATGTAGTCATGTTGTTACATGACCGACGCATTTCGTGTTTATAATGTTTGCACCAGTATCATACCTTCGTCATACATTCACCGCTCGTAAAACCAAATTTGGTATAAGTGAAGCTAGCGAAACGGCCGCGAGCGCATCATGAGCGTGGCACATAGTCACGTTGTTACATGACACGCATCTCATGATTATCATGTTTGCACTAGCCACATACCTTCGTCATCCATTCACGTACCGTAATACCAAGTTTAGCATATATATACGACGCTTGCAAAACGGCCGCGAGCGCATCATGAGCGTGGCATGTAGTCATGTTGTTACATGACACGCATGTCATAATTTTCATGTTAGGGTATGTCGCTTGTGTTCGCCATGCAATCATGTCATACCATACAATTTTTGCAACATGCCATGTAAACTAAGGCACCGCAAAAGCTGCAAGACCATGAAATGTAAATTATGACACTTATAACATACATGTCATGATTTTCATGTTATGGCTAGTCAAATATGTTCTTCATACAGTCATGTTATGCCATACCAAGTTTGGTATCAATACCATTATCGAAACGGCCAGGTAGCGTCACATATGCCAAATTTGGTATTGCGGTACATGAATGGATGAAAAAGGTGTGTGACTGGTGCAAACATGATAATCATGAGATGCGTGTCATGTGAGAACATAACCACATGCAACAGTCAAGGCGCCAATACATTTCGACGTGACGCGGTGCGCGTGCTCGCCGGCGTTCATTTCGTTGTGTCACGCCGGCGTTGCCACGCCAGGCGCCGGTCCTGCCTTCTACTCGCAGACGCGCGCCGCATTGCGTTGCTTTGACGCATGCGCGTTTCAGCGCGTCCCTCCGTCACGCAAAGAGGGAGAAGCAGTGTTGTCTAAGTAACGCATCGGCATGGAGTAGTGTTACTCTATGGCATCGACGCAAAATACAGGATGTCGCGTCAGACTATAGAGTGCTCCCGTTTTGCTAACGTAGCGTCACTGTGCCCAGCGTGCACGAGCGTCAACGCAACACTGGAATATCGTGGGCCCTTCATGATGCGCTCACGGCCGTTTTGCTAGCTCCACATACACCAAATTCGGTGTTTCGTGACGTAGATCTATGACAAACTATATGACTGGTGCAAACGTGATAATCCTGACGCGCGTGTCATGTAAGAAGATGACAACAACCACGCTCATAGCGCGCTCGCGGCCGTTTCGCTAGCTCCACATGTACTAAATTTGGTATCACGTGACGTGAACAGATGACGAAGGTAAACGACACATCCGAACATGATAATCATGAAATGGAAGTCATGTACGGCATCATTTAATTCCACCTCATAACGTTGTGCTGATTTTAAAGTGACATATCAATATTTCTCATACATGCTTCGCTTATCATCGATTACCACTGTACGTGGGATCTGCCAATTTTTTCTCACACTGTGTTCCCGCCTTTCGTGATTGACACTTCTTTGTGTGAATAAGCTTTACACAGGGCTTTCTGCTTTTTCGTGAAGCACCCGATGCTGTCACCTTGTGTTGAACATTGCCTTACCCCTTAGGTAATACCACCTCTAGAGGGTCTTTAAGGCAATAATATATATATATATATATATATATATATATATATAATGTATACTTCATAATCGGTGTCCAGATATTAGACACCATGTATATTGGTATCGATAACGCTATCTGACATTTTGTTCAAACTCCATCTCTCCCCATGCTTCCGTCTTAAACCACTATGCCGGCCTTTTGCGGGATAAAATTTTGCGATTGTGGCCCAGTAGCTTAGGTAAGCTTGAAACTCCTATCGTACAGCATTCACATTTTGTTGCTATCGCATTCGACAATGCGCCTTTGCGGCGAAACTGTGGCCTTGAAAGCGAAGCTTCCACAAGTTAGAGATTGTGGTGACGGCAGCGGCGGCATAGTTCGTTGAAGCGCCTGGACCGGCGCGTGTACACAAATCCGACTGTCGAAAGTGCGCCGGTTACATGCGTATCTGTATTCATTTATATTTTGTTGCTATCACATTCAGTGAGTAACCTTTGCGGCGAAACTGTGCTTAGAAAAAGCGGGTAACGATTTAGAGTACCAGGTACTCTACTATGAGAGAGCATGAAGCCGTCCCGTGGGCTTCACACTTGATGCCACGTGTTAAAAGTCGCAGGATACCTGTATCAGGAAGTCGCGAAGATTCTACGAGTTATTTGTTAAAACCCCCGAACCGGTAAAACCCCTATACTTCGTAAAAGTACCACCCATCTGTTCTTCCCCTCGCCGCCTCTTCTACGGCGCGTTGCTTTTTTTTCTTTTCTTTCGCTTGCGACAGTGGCGCCCCCTGTCGCCTTGAGCTTGCAGTTTGCTTTCGAGCCGGCGAGAGGGGGAAGCGGCGCAGATGGCTGCGCTTTTCTGAAGTAGTAGTAGTACAAAACTTTATTGCGTACATAATCCAGACAGGCTAAAACTCCAGTGCCACGAGAAATATACAGGGTGAGGAACGAAGTCTGTCCGGCAGAGTGGTGCCCCTACTACAGGGCCCCAATGGCACGAGCCACCCGTTCAGCTCTCCACCAGGGCTGGGCTAGACAGCAGCGCCTCCCATTCCTCCCGCGTGCCATTGGTGTCGTGTTCTTCGTCGTGCTCTGCACACTCCCACGTGATGTGAAAGAGTGTTGGGGTGGCTCCACACCACGGGCATATATCTCTGTACGCCGTGGGGTAGATCAGGTGAAGAGTGTGCAGATTTACGTAGGTGTTAGTCTGTATTCTTCTTAGCACTGCTGCCTCCACAGCGTTGGGATTGCTATGAGGACGTGGATACAGCTGCCTATTTTCCCTGTAGTACTTTAGAATCGTTGCGAAACAAAGGTCCAGGGGTGTAGGATCAACAATTGCATTGTCTTGAGTGGCTCGGTGATTTGTGATTCCTCGAGCCACCTCGTCCGCATGCAGGTTCCTTGTCACGCCCTCATGGCCCGGTGCCCAAGTCACAGCCTGTACGTATTTTACTGTGGAGTCCCATCCTGTCCCAACCAATATACGGAGCGCCTGTGCCCCAATTTCGCCCTTTAGATAGTTTCTGCAAGCTTTTTGCGAATCTGTAATGATTCTTAATGGAGCGTTTCACGTCCATCCCTCTTCTATTGCGAGTGCTATGGCGACCTCTTCTGCCTGTGTTGTCGACACCTGATCTACTGAAGCGCAGGCTGTAATTTTCCCTCTATATACGGTCGGTGACTACGCACACAGATCTCTTTGCAATGGTCTGATAAGGCGCGGCGTCAGTGAATCTGGCCGTGTTCAGAAAATCTTGTCATTTTGTCAATGTAGTCAGCCCTTGCCTTTCTTCTCCCAGCATGCAGAGTAGGGTCCATGTTGCTTGGTATTGACAATACGGTGTACCATTCTCTAAATTCGCTTGGTACTTCTTTAGTTTCAGTGTGTTCAGAAAAGTGGGTAACGATTTAGAGTATCAGGTACTCTACTATGGGAGAGCATGAAGCCGTCCCTTCTGGGTGCTTTGGTGATAAGATATAAGGGGCTCTATGCACCGGCGGTGTGCACAGGAATGCGGGTCTACACTTTTTCGACCATCGAAAGTGCGCCGGTTACGTTCGACTCTGTTTGCCCCGTATTCCAATAATTTATGCTCTATCAATCGTGAGCTTGTCAGCGATCAGCCGTGTCCGATAGCCAAATCTGATCTTTTATCCAGGATCACTTGTCACTGCCACATTTAAGTGGTGTAGAAGAACAGAAAGTTGGGCCAGTTGGTATAAACATACCCGCAGCGCTGCGGTTTGTCTGTCCTTTCTTTACTTGTGTCCGCGTAGTCGTGCGCCGAGTTAAAATATGTTCATTGATGTCTTCGAGTGTTTCACGCGTGACCGTCATTCTTGTATGAGTGAAGAAGAAAGATGTTGATATGATGGGCTCAACTATCATCACCACGAGACGATGGCACGAGATCGGCAATCTAGCACCGTCATTAGCTCAATACACCACATTTGCACACGTAGCAACAGAAGCGTCGCGCTGCGAAGCAAGCGGGTGTAATGTACGATTGCCGGCATGCACAAATGAATAGGGAGCATTGCGCAATCCGGTAGACAGACGGACAGCTTCTCCTTGACGGTGCCAAGCATGAGCGAAGTGCGGAACTGGGCAGACTTTTGTTTCTTTGTGTTTTTATCTTTCTCCCTCCTTTTGCAATTTTGTAATATTTTTATTCCAAATCGTTCCGATTTCTTTCGCTCTCTTTCTAGCTTGCTTCCTCGTTCAATCGTTACACGTGGTTCGTGTTGTGACGTTTCCCTCCTAGCCATACAGTAGTGATGCCCACACTTTGTGTCATCATCGGGGCGCTCGAAGAACAAGATTAAAGAAGACTGCTCTATGGCGCGAGCGCTCACTCGGTATGCCACAGCTGGCTACGCTATACCCATGGTTTTGCGTGAATTACGCCAAGCGACGACGACAGTGTCGCCCCCTATAGAGTACTCCTCACTTAAAATTAATTGGGTCGTACAAGCACACGCCAAGCATTGCGCGTCACCATTCCCCCTCCCCCACGAGAGGAAAGGGGCTTTCTAATGTTATAGCATGCCGTGAGCAGGAACCGAAGCTGCGTATCAATAACAGCCATTCAGAAGGCTCGTAGCTAGGCGAGTCGGGGAGGGTTAAAGACCTCCCCAAAATTTTCAAACTGTGCATGTGCTTTGCACACAAACTCCCGTCCCGTTCTTTGTTCATCGATATTCTTTAATAGTAGCGCGAAAAAAAAGTTTACACTACATACAAACACGCGCACTAGCAAACAGAGGGTATGTCCATGGAAGATACCCTTCTAGGCAGAACGTATGGATGCGTACCTTGTTAGGAAAAAACAAAAGGACTGATCGTGTCACTGATGCATCTGTAGTGTTGCGCAACAAGAAAGCTTTTAGGTTTGATGCTTTCATCTGCATTCTGACGATAAGACTCTACCTCTTATCATGTGTGTGTGATTATGACGGGTACTGCACTTGCTGTCGGTTCATATAGTATGTACTATATGTACAGCAATTGTATATGCTTGTGTATGCTGACTGTAAGCACACTACATATAGCAGGTACTATGAGTAGGTAAGTTTCTCTTCACAACATAGTAGCGAGTTAGCGCTTGCCCTGTGAATTTTGATGTATGCCGTACGCGCATTTTCTGGCTACGCCCATGTTGTTGAGTTCCATAGTTGCCTGCAGAGCTTGCTTCTCCCACCCAACAGGAACTGCTTTCAAGTGTCTGTTACGTCCCACACAACAGAACGTACACACCTACGTGTAATTAGAAAGCTGCACGAAAGGTCCACACAAAACACTAAATCTTTCAATTCCGGTCGATTTCTTAGCCGTGCAATGCACATTCAACTTCTGTGCAGACAGCCACAACCGGTGGCAGTCAGTGTGGCATAATGATGTACGTACACATGTGTAGCAGTCTTTATAATAAATACACAGATCAATCATTTAAATCATTTCGGAAAAAAAAAGGCACCTGCTATCAAGTCACACAGCCAACAAGATTCTCTATTCATAGGTAGGCCATAAGAACCGCGGAGGATTTCCTAAGCGCTTGTAATTTCGACCATTTGCCGCAACACACCTATGCTACGCGGGCACACTTCACGCCTCCAAGGCAGTTGCGTCTATCGCTTTCATAAATCGAAGCCCCAAAGGCATTATGAAAACATAAAGACATACTCGTTATAACGTTCGGAGAATTATGTCTTACTTTACAAGTTCCATCGTTATCCCGAAATTCCTCCAAGACATAATAATAAATAAAACGCCGTTTCAGCATGGTGACTACCCTGAATAGAAAATTCGTGCAGCAACGAAATACGGTCACAATTCCAGACTGGCATGCTCCGGGGCAACTAACATGAACATTCCTCACCACACAGTGCAAGCAGGGACATTCTTTATTTTTCGCGTTTTCTTGTAACGCGCATCCGAATGTGGCAGTTATAACGCGCGCGTAACAAGAGAAGCCCGTGATGATTCACAGCCTTCGCAAGCGACGGAGGTGGCGAATAAAAAAAGCTAAATTTTGACACGCTGAAATTGCATCTGACTCTGGAAGACTTGGGGGTTGCAGAAAATGGCACAAGAGAGCTCGCGCCCACTAGTTCGTTCTTCCGTCTGCGCCAGTTTTTATGACCAAACCCGAAAAACCTAAACCACAGGAACGCGATATCGCTGTATGTATACGCATATACCATTAAAAAAAAAAAGAAGAAGAAAGACGTGTCGTTCCGGCTGCCTCCACAACAGAGGCTGCTCGTAAGTAAAACTTCTCCACACGAAGCGTCGCAAAGCAGCTGCTGTGAGCGCGTAACGTTCGAGACGCCTTTTGTCTCCTTGGCAGTTCGCTCTAAGCCTCCTGTAAATTGCGCTTCTCGGCTCAGCCATAGGTAACTGCCTATGGGGCGCGCGCCACACACTGCCTTTGTTGAAGCTGGCGTCTTCGGAGCTGTAAACTTCACTGAAGTATGGGCGAGCTTCAGTATGACGCGAGGCGAAGCTGACGCACATAAAAACCCGGCTCACGTACCTACCTGAACCCTTGCGGAATATAAGAGGCGCTTTTCAAAACGGCTGAATGTTGTTAAGCGAAAGGGGGCTTCGGCAAGCGGCACATACTACCTTCCGCTTAAACTGCCTCGACGGAGGGAAAAAAAAGAAGAAAACGACAAAAGAAAGTGAGATTGAAAACGGATGGAAGAGGCGAAGAGGGCTGATAGAGCGCAACGTTACACTCTGCCACGTGACAAAATAAAACACACCTCCCGGGCGCGACACACGCGAAACCCGCTAGCGGTGGCTGCGAAGACATCGCGCAATTCCACAGAAATCCGGGCGCAATTAATAAAAGACGATATGGTACGCGCGAGAGACGCGCCTGAATTACGACGACCGCCGAGCGAAACCTTCGTGACAGTTTTGAAACCGCGCCGCTTTAGGCACGACACGTAGCCAGCTACCGGTTCACGAGACAGAGTAAAAGTCAATCGTGACAAGCCACCGAAGCGTACGAGAGCGAAAAAAGAAGAGAGATCGAGATGAGCGAGGCTTGGCAAGAAAAGAAATGACACCGTGCATCAACGTGGACGATGATTAGAAATGCAGCAGCTAGCTGCTGCTAGATGCGAACGTAAACACACCGGCTTGCAAAGCGTTGCCCATCGCGTTTTAATCACGACTCAACCAGCGATTCATAAACCCTAGGAGGGTTAAAGAAACGGCTTGCGACACCGAGATCAGTTGTCAATAAATCAAGACGAGCGAATGAGCTTTGTAATGATTGTGTTCATCGCCGCCGAGCGCAGGAGTAGGGAGGCGCGCAATCATACGACGCCGATTCAAGGAGCGCGAGCACACTCGTTCACGACCATGGGAGAGAGAGAGACCGTAACGAGCGGCGATGTTTGACGAACCATATCTGAGAGTCAACAGAAGGCGGGCGTACCCTTTTGTGGACTGCTCAACGGCGATGAAAAGGAAATAAAATGCATTAAAGCGCTGCCCCCTCCACCCCTACCACGACTCCGAAGACGCGACGTCGATCGCACTCGAATGAAACATAGCACATAAATAGGCTTAAAATCGCGGACGTGGCTCAATAATGACACCGACGTGCAGATTTAAGTCTTCAGCTTACCTGATCGCCATCATTAAACGCTCCCTCGATGGCAAGAGCCGAACAAATACAAAACAACGTCACCACACATCGTCCCATCGTTGCATCGGCCACTTTTTCGCTTTTACCCTCAGACGCACCACCGCACACACAGCTGAGCGAGGGCGAAAGCTCCGGTGTATCACTCCGCGTCCGTAACTATTACTCATAATAAACTTTTAGAACGCTTTGCACGCAGTTTAAACCCCTCATATAAAATAATTATACGTGTTTTATACCAGTTCCGCTATTATTGTTGTTATAATGACAATAGTTACTTAGGACTATTTTTTCAAGCGCAGTAGAGTGAACATGTCGGCTTGAGGCAGGAGTGGCGTTGTGTCAGAGAACTCATATTTGCTCAGAATGGACTTCCAGTCGGCCATGGAAACTTTTGCAGAAGCATGGGTCGCTGCTAACACACAGACGCCACTCACAGAAGCCGCGGAAGCACAGGTAAGTTGTTTCAACTGTAAATACCTGCCGAGCAGTACACCGCCGCGCGGGTAGCCATGCTCCGGAAAGCACCTTGGACATTTCTCACTATCTCCTAACGCCGATTGGACTTCCCCTTTCTTTTCGCCCTTGATTACTCTATCATTTCGAATAACCCTTTTGATCAAGGTGTCCGATCTTCAGTTGCCGACTTATTGAGTGGCTTCGCTGTCGGCGCTGCTGGGAGGAAAAAGATCGCGAACGAAGAAGCGGCTGACAAGTCTTTGCTCGTCGCCGTGGTGACATTACCGAGTTGTAGGCGTGCTCTTCCCTCTGTGGTTCTTTCTTTCGCGTAAAGCTGCCGGGTGACATCCGTGTCCGTCGGCTGGATGGGCAGCGCGTTTAGCCTCGACGACTTTGTTTCACATCGATCCCGTTTCGACGGCAGTGCGTGCGCGACACGATTTTATACTGAGTGCGCCGATATGTATTAGTAGCGTCGCGGTAGCCGGCTTTATTTACATCGGGAGATGGGCTCCGTTTTAGATATCGATCATTCGTAATAGCCACGATTCGGGCCTTCTCCCCCGCTGCTCGGCATCTTTCTCTTGTAGGACGAGCTGCGCATTTGGCGGTGCCTTTTGGCGCCGATCAACCCGTTAGTACTTTTGTCACACGGAGTTCCGGTATCGCAGCCAATGCGCCGCCTGCGACTTCCCGCTTCGCATCGAATATCCGCTGTGACCAGCGATCGTCTTTGTGTTTTTCTCTCTTTTTTAAAACCTTTCCTCTTGTATGACGCCCATTACAAGAGTCATCGCCTCGTCGAGACTGTGTACGCGCGCCCCTTTCTTCGGTGGTCGTTTCAAGTCGCGCTGCACGACGTAATTCCTAGGCAGGATCGTCCCGTAGGTGGCTTGGTTGATGTTTGGTACCGGACGGGGTTTCGCTCGGCGTAGTTTCGCCCTTTCAAGTTAGATGCCTGCGCTGCTCTAGTCGGCTGTTTAAACATTATGTAGCATTCTAACCCCGAAACAGAGGTAGCTTTTGGTTTCGTTTTCATTTTTTTTTTTTCGCAACTTGTGGGTCACGAGCTTGTTTCTTGATACTGCGGCTTACGTCAACGCTACTGGCGCGCGCTACTAATTCCTCGAATTGGCGCACTTATAAGCCGTCGCATAGCTATCAATTAACGGATCGAAGTCTAAACGAGGCATATTGATGGAGACACAGAGCGAATGAACACTTCTGACATTAGAGTTCAAGCAGTTTGATGGATATTGAGACGTTGTGTTGTTGTATCGGCACCTCTCAGATATCCTTAATAGGTGTAATGTTAACGCGGTATAGCCCAGTACTATTGTGATAAGCTTATAATAATCACGCTAAATGTGTGGTGCGGTTCTGGTCTCTTGGCAAAGCCCTCCACAACGGCTCCTAGTTGCTGCTATACATTACATTTTATGTTGGGAGAATGCTGCCGTTGCTGAACTACATGAAAAAGCGTGGATTTTGCTTTCGTTTTTAAAATATAGGAAACTGGGATTGATGATTCCTGTACACAGGTTCCTGTCTCGTAGTGCGATGGTATGCACAAAGACATATTCTGTAAGGGGCAGTGACATATCAGTCGTGGTCAACAAATTTATGTCTCTGCAGAATCCTGGAAAATTAATCAGTGCGGCATCACATACCTGATTCTCCTCCCATTGTTTTCTATGATGTCTTGACCCTCTGTCACATTTTTATGAACAGTTCTGGTATATCCCACGTGCTATCAAGAGCCTTGGATTCTGTCGAATAGTTCTTAATAACTAATAATCTGAGGGGCTGTATATTATGCAACTCGAATTAGCAGGATCTCTTTGCAAACTAAAATCAAGCCATGCTTAACTGGCATGGCGTAGTATTGCTGTCGATATTTGCTTATCTTTCCTAACACATATGGTCTCTAGGGTCCAAGTGACACGGGCAATAAAGTGATGACAAGTAGTTGTGAAAATAAAGGTAGTGCTTCTAATTATCCTCCTTCCACTAATATGTGATGTCATATAAAATATGAAGATTCGTGCTTTGTGGGCTACATAACTATGGCATTTCAGGTACCGATAAAATCTGTATATTCATAGTGGGGAAACGCCATATTGTTTTGGTGGTATAGCTGTTCTCTACACTCTTCCTAAAAAACCCCTTTTGTATGTTCTAAAGTGTGCAAAATCTAAAGAAAAACGTTCTTTAACCCGTTCATTTATGCTTGACAGGCATATTTCTCCCTGCGTTCAGCACTACGTTCTTTTAGCTCCTTGACAGCATGCAATGCTCCATAAAAGCCACAAGAATTTGCACTACAGGCATCACTTAAAAAAAGGCTATGCTTTTGTTTGATCTCAACACTATTCTACATTTAATCTAGTCAGGGAGACAAGTGGGAAAAGCCCAAAGCACTGGGGAACATAGAGTGAAACTTCCTCCTTGTGGGTTAGCAGCATTATCTTCATCCATGCTGTCACTGCCGGGGCTTTCACAATCCTCATCACCCTTTAAAAAGTCCTCGTCATCAGCATGGTCCCTTTGAGCGCCACTGTCAAAAGCCATCCGAGAATTTCCCCCCGAGAGGCTTCAATTACACGTCACCATGTTTAGAATAAAACACACGTGTCTTGTCTGGTATAACTTCTTTACAGTAGCTTGCTCTTAAAATCGTCAGCATAGGTCTCCGTTTAATGACAGAGAAACAAGAAGCTCTTTTTGAGGTGGCTAGCCGTGGAAGAGAATGGCTAGAAACGTCTCGCAGTTGCCAAATACTTGATAAAAGTAATGCCGTAAGAACATCGTCTGAAGTTTTTGTTGATAGGCGAAGAATGTCCTGTCCCATTTTGACCTTGCTCTATATTACCAACTTGGGTTCGCAGTGGGAGTTTGTTGTTTTGTGGACATTACAGAGAATCAGGTGGAATTTCGAATCACGAATCGTACGACTCTGCATGTCGATACTGACTGCGTAAAATTACTGTTCTTTTTCCTTGTTCTGGGCACTCTACTACCAAGTGGTTCTTAAGTGATGAAGGAAGAGAAAAGTGAGCCCCGTAACTGTCTGCTTCAGCGAGCGACACCTCAACAGTAGCTCACAAGGGATAAGCGTGAGGAGGGATTAAAAAGGGTAGGAATAAAGGTGTAGAAAAGAGAAAGGCGTGAGGTGGTAAGCCAGAGAGAGCGACGACAAATCGAGAGGATAGGAAAGATGGAAACACGGTCACAGGAGTTCGAGGACGGGGCACCCCTTGCGAGAGCTCTTGTCGGCGTCAGTAGATGGCGTAGAGCAAGTCCAATCGGTCAGAGCTACACTGTCGTCGGGGTCAGGAGATGACGTAGGGCAAGCCCAGTCGGCCAGAGCTACGCTGACGTCTGAGATCGCGAGGGCACAACCGGTCAGCACGAAATCTAGCAAGTGAGCTTTTTTAATAAGTTGGTCAATTTGGAGATGTTTAATTCACTCGGGATGATGGTTAGCACAGTGAACGAACTACGGACAAGAAAAAAAAAATGTGGGGAATGCGGCATGTTTGGTTTTATGTGTTTTAATAAAAAATAAAATCGATTCATTGTTTTCTTGTCAGTTGTTGAAAATAAAAGTGCGGTAAAGACACTGCATCTCTGGTCTCGTATGTTCATTAATATGAAAAATAACACTGATTCAATGTGACTTTGTCAGTTGCTCCGATTCAGGGTACTTGTACATAACACTGATTCAATGTGACTTTGTCAGTTGCTCCGATTCAGGGTACTTGTACAGTTGCACTTGATATGACGCAGCACGGGTGTGTGTGGCCTTATGAGCTCGAAGATTGCACATGGTTTCCACTAGCCTTTATTTACCCTAATAAATAATGTTATGTCACTTTGGGATGATGCGTGATAAGAGAATATTATGTAGTTGCTGAAATAAGGGAGACTTGAAGCCATGCACAATCTTAGGGCAAGTGAAGCCATGCTCTGCCATCTTGCAAGTCATATTTAGCGCAACAGTATGTGTGCCCTTTTGGAATAGTTTGAGCCCCTTGCCAAACAGACCCTTGTCCGTGACTCTGGTGCTTTTTTTTGTGTGTGTTTGCTTTCATGCTTATATTGTGTGCATGCTTTCTGCCACCCATCAGAGCCTGGCAGGGGTTCCCCCGAGTGTTGGTGTGGCTCCTCCTCCGACGGGCGGCGGAACAGCAACCAGCACAGGAGGCGGGGCGTCCGGGGTCGGGGGTCAGCCCGGTGCGCCCAGAGCTGCCCCCTCTTCGCCCCCGCCTTCCTCCCTGGCTGCTCAATGCTCACCCGAGGAGCAGGACCGCAGCAGCAGCAGCTGTGAGGCCGTGGCACCCACCAGGCCACCCCCTAACGTGCTGGCTGGTGAGTGAAGCCCCCCCCATCTGCGATATCGTGTTTGACTACTTGATAATTCAGCAGAATCCTTCACCAATGAACCATAGCAGTTGACCACAATACTTTAGTGAACATTACTTTCGTATTTGTAGGAGTGCTGTGCTGGCTAGAGTTCACTTTCAGTTGGACGGTTTTTGGTATTGTAGCATAAGTGCTAAACAAAGCAACAGAAAAATAGATTTATAGAGTAAGGATGAACCATCCTAAAATGCAAAAGTGCCCACTCTCACGGAAACGGGCAGATGTAATCGGCTGGTGCACATGTAGTTGGATAGTGGTGCCTTTGTGACTGTAGTCTTACGTCGTCGCTGGCTGCAGGTACTAGAGCTTATTTGCAAATTTCGGGCTGTCAGTCGCTGCGGTATGAATGTATGCTTGGTCAGCCATGTCTGGCGTATTCTACATTGGCTCGGCTGTTCAGCAGAGCTCACAAGCCCACAGGCTGAATCCCTGCAACTAGTTGCCATACAGTAAAAGCTTGCTAATTTTGTCCCTGCTAATGCGAAATAAGGGTAATTGGGACATGCTCTGAGCAGGCATGCATATTGTGTAATGGCATCAGACTCTCATTAATTCAGTCACATTTCGACGCGACATTGCGGCACGAAGCACCATAAATGGGCGATGCGAAGGAGTGCAAAGGGCATTCGCGAACAGCCAAGACGATCGTGGGCCTTCAGAAAAATGGGGTCGTCATCCGCAATCTTGCCACACTCTTGCTGTTGGCGACCAAGACTTCAGCAGCTGCTGCAAACTTATTTCAGTTCTGCTTTTCCTTGGTGAATACTAAGTGCGTCCTGGACGCTATCTATATAATCACATTGACATACCTGCCAACTTCCCCGATTTTTCCGGAAGACTCGCGAATTTGGCCTAATCTCCCGATTTTACGAATGGTATCTTGAATATCTCAATAAGTGGTTGCCACAGCAGAGCCATTTGTTCAGTGTACGCACATACGTCAGCCTTTCCTGCTGCGACAGTTGCAGTGCTGCGGAAGAGCACTCGCCAATACACTTCTGGTTCATTGTAACCGTACGGTAGAGTACCACTATGTATATTTTAGGCCACATAGTACCGCACATCTGGACGAAGGCCGGCTGCAGCGAGACCAGGTCACCATCATACCAAAAAGAAAGGTGACCACAACTCTCATATCCGTCTGACTTGCTGCTACGAGTTACGGTAGGCCTACACCGATTCCCTAGGCATGAGTTGTGTTCATTGCATGGTTTTGGGATTTGCGTGTTTCCTCGAGCTCAGTTAGAAGGTCGATGGCAGTTTCAAAAGTAAAGAAGTGCTTGGAAGTGTTCCTGGATTTGCACATAACTGAGTTTCCGTGCTTTGTGTCTTCACGAAAAGGTGGCAAATATCAATTCTGTATACCACATGCGCCTGTGATTTAAACGTTTCCACAGTGGCAAGGTTGACATCGCTTCACAGAAGCATTGGGTACGTTCGTGCTGCGAAAGAGCAGGAGAGCAGTGGAAGTTTCTTCCAAAAGAGCTGCGAAGAGAGTGCGATCAGCGCAGAATGCCTATCCACAGAATTGCTTGTAGAACATAACTTGCCGCTGAGCGTAAGTGCTCACGCAGGACCATTGTTTCGGAAAAGGCTCCCGAAGTGTGAGGTTGCAAAGCAGTACAGGTGCGGACGCACGTGTACAACTTCCATCTTGGGGAAGTGGCTGTAGATGCTGAAAACGCAATGCATGGAGGCCCTGAACCATTGTGCTTTCGTAGTCGCTGTGTACAGAAGCAATGACAGCGCATCACAACTGTCTCAGTTTCAGTAACGTCAGATATGCAGAAAGAAGAAAAAAAAAGAAAATAACTCCAGCGCCCTTTCCCCCAGCTGCGGTCTCCCGCATTTTCATCCTGCTAGGTTGGCAGGTATGCATTTATAGTGATTGGGGTAGAAGCTGACACAAACAGTAGTTTTGTTTTCTCCACATGCATTAAGAACTGTGCAGTCTCTATCCATAATTGTGCACTATGGTCTGTTACAACTTTAGAAGTCCGTGTTGTTTTCTCCTCAAAGGCGGATGCACACAAGTCTGCACCAATGGGGGTGCACTTAGACTTTTTGAGCCAGACCACTGTTGACCCAGACTGCGAAGAACGTTGCCTGGAGCAAGAGCGGGACAATTTTTTTAGCCGCTGAGGTGATCGGCTGCCCCGCTTCGGTCGTCTGGGCGGGGCTTTCCCTAACTTTCTAAGTGTATTCGACTATAGTGAGCCAGGTTTATTTAGCAGCAGACTCAACGCTCAGCAGTTTTGTTTCGACTTTGGACGGAAATTGCTCGCGTGGCTTCAGAACTCTATAGACACTCTGATTCTATCTTTAGCGACCACTGTTTCGTCCATAGTGCATTAGGTACTAAGTGGCATAGTTATGATTTCGGCAACACGAGCGTAATGTCACATAATTCAAACAAGGTGAAAACTGTTGAAGACTTGCTTGCTACGAGTGCTCAGTTGCCAACCATTTTCCGAGCGTAAAAATTTGTGTTTTGGGTGCATGGTGGCATTAGTGGTTGGAGTACGTAACAAGAGATGGGTTCAGAGCACGTTTCCTTTGAAGGCAGCAGGGTCTTGAGCCGCAGTTGTGAGTGACTGAAATCGTGGCTTTTACAGTGCTATCGTGCAAAATAGTTACTGAATTTATGTATTTTCTTGGTAGTTTTGATAATGTGGCATTAGGAAAATTTCAACAGTTTATCTGGTTCCATGAAATCCGAAATAATGAGCTCTTACTTTTTTTATGCTGATTGGAACACTAATTTGCTGGTATGTTTTGATTGGGCCCCAATGGAAACTGCCTGATACCCAAGTTGAACACTCTGCATGTAATGCGCATGGCTGTGATGGACATAACGGCCTGCGAAATGCTCCACTTGTGGGCACAGTCGAAAGAGCCGAAAATTCTAAAGAAAGACGACATGGCTTGCAGAAGCTCGTCTGCTGATTAGCGGAGGCACCACCACATAGGCACACTGCTTGCATCAATTGTCCCACTTGCAGCATCGGATAGCAACCAGGATTGGGTGTAGGCATGATTGCTGAATGCAATGGGAAGAACACAGATTTACAAATAAAGCTAGGATGGGCAGAAACACAGTCATATATATGTACTGCACAGCAAAGAAGGGCCTGTAAAAAATTGTAGTTCTGCTATTAATGCAAAAAAGGGCCATATCCTTTGATGACGTGGTGTTATAGACAGCGAGTTTTGGTACATTTCGCCCGGGGCTGTTTTTTTTTAACAAGCTTTTAATGTGTTATCGACGAGAATGCTTCTTTTCATTTACTGTATTTACATGAATCTAATGCAAGTTTTTTCCATATTCTTGATACCTAAAGTCAGCCTTTGCATTACATTTGTGGTCTTGTTACAGTCAAGTGAATACAGTAGTCTATATCTCTTTTTATGAAGGGTGGCTCTTCCCGCAAGTGAACAATTCTTTCAGCTCTGGGCTGGTTATGAGACTAGCCGGAAAAGCACGGCATCAGGAAATCATTGCAGTCCAGATGCATCCATTCTGTCTCACAGCAATTGACAAGAGTTCAATACAGCGCAAAGCAAGTGTTGTGCACTTTCCTGTGGCATCAGTTAAAGCAAGCATTCACACATTCATGTGAAGCAATCTCCTGTCGAAAGGTTCCCCGCTGCAGTGGCTGTATTTCCACCAGAGGCAAAAAATGCTTGAGGTCGTGTGCATAGATTTAGGTGCACGTTAAAGAACCCCAGGTGGTCGAAATTTCCGGAGCCCTGCGCTACAGCGTCTCTCATAATCAAATGCTGGTTTCGGGATGTTAAACTTCAACAGTTATATTATCTTGTCAAGAGGGAGCAAACTATACTTTGTTGTAGTATAGTTCCTAGTTAGTGAAGGTCAATAAGCAATCGAGGGGATCATCTGTTAGGCACAGCATCTTGCTTTATTATGATTAATTTGTATTTGCCTCAGCAATTACTTGACGATTGGAGGAATCCTGAGGTGATGTGCTGTCTAGTACAGTGCTTTTCCAAATCCATTGACTAAACACTTCTTTCTGGCATAATCTGAATGAAGGTTTCTTTGAAAGGGTCCTCATAAATTTTCTAATAAAGAATCGCAACACATATTGCTCATTGGTGATCGTGTCTGCAAACTCACAAACAACTGCATGTTGACGACGCAGCCATTTACAAATGGGAAAGCCAGGCGTGCTTTCTTTACAAGGGAGGGTGAAGGTCAGATGCTTTTGTGCAATGTGCAGGAGGTGCTTCTTGGGACATCACTTGCGATGGGCCATGGTCGAATGGGGATTGTGCATCGGGCAGCTTTAGGGGAGTGTCGCTGGTGCTCAGATATAGTCTCCTGAACTATTGCGGAGGACTACATAGGGTTGGCTATTTTGATTAGTTAGTCTTTTGAGATATTGTCTATTTAGCTGTGCATGATAATGAAGCAAACTCGACACACTGCGACGCTTCACTCAATAGACTGTGCAGCAGGGTAGTGATGCGTTCTGCATTATACTGTTCATGCGATTACTCTGCGCGTATGCACTACTGTTCTTGCTGCTACATGTTTGTGTGGCAATGCTAGCATATACAAGTTTCACCGGAGTGGAACGGTGACGCTCTGCGAAAGCCCTCAGTTGTCGCCATTGGAGGTTGGCTGTAAACAAAATAAAAAAGAAAAGAAAGAAGAGGAGGTGGTGCTTGTAGTTGTGGCATGCTTCCACTGCTCTAGCATGCGAGACAGGTGTAGCTTGCAAATGCTAGTAGAGGCAAATGAAAAAAGTGTTTGTGTTGACTCTTGTGTCGTAGGCAGTTTCATTTTAATGCACTAGCGTTACAGAGGTCATTTCGTGAAAATTCCATCGTAGACACAGGTGTTGTTGGTTATGAGCGATGAGTCGGCGACAGTTGTGCAAACTCTTTATGGATCAGCAAACTCTCTATGGATCTTTTTCTATACTTTCAGTTTCATTCTTCGCTCGGCTTGGTTAGTGGGGTGTGGTGCACAGCACTTCAGCACTGCCTTTGTTACTGAAACAAGCTGAAGACCGCTAGGCCTCTTGGTTTGCTGTGACGTTGCAGCCTCACAAGCTGTATTTAAAGATTTAGCGAAGCATTGTGCACTCGTCACAGTGCGTAGAGAAGCGTCCCATGCCAGTGCAACATATTGTATAGAGTTCGTGTTTTTTTATGAATGTCGAAAAACTTATTCAAAGTGACTGCAAAAGGACAGTCAAGCAAAGTAGGTGCACAGTCATGCTCCTGCAACTTGACTTCGCGACAAAACGAGATATGCATTGGAGGCAAATTACTTGGACAGATGGACCTGGTGTCCCAGCCGACGATACGTCAAGTGTTTCTCGCTTAACACAATGCCGTTATTTTCATAAATAGGTAATGTGTATCTTCAGGGAAAAAGAAGTATGTTTCTTTTCAACTGTTTTAAAAAAAATCACAGCATATCCACTGGGTGAACGATGATGAGTGGGCGAAGCTACGGAGAGAATCTTCGGTAAACAGCGAATCTTCCGTGTAATTCCCCGAGTCGATCATCATTTAAAAACGAGAGAAACGCTGTGTGGGTATACCGTGCCGCTTGGGCTTCCCGCTCTCGTACAGCAGGATCTTGGCAGCGGTGTCGCAGCCAACAGTGAACTAATTTTATTACAGTGCTCCTCCTAGCGTATGTCACCGCACTAAATCGAACAATTGCCTTCCACCAATGACGCACGCCATAGGTGACATCATTCCTATTATAACATCTCGCATTTTTCATTATCAACTACAGGTACCGCCTTCTAGCTTGATAACATCTCGCATCTATTCATCAACTACATGCACCGCCATCTAGTAAACACTGCAAGAACTAAACTAGAGGTGGCTACCTACTACATCTACATACCTCAGAGGATGTACAGACCCACTCCTTAAAGAGCTTCGCTCCTAAAAGTAATTCATTATGTTCTAATGCCAAACTTGGAACACAATGGCAAAGCAACGCATACGCTGGGGATTAAATTTGTCTAGTTCTCATTTCCATCTTACGTTTGCAAAGAGTTTTTGCAATAAGTTTTCTGTAAAAAAGAATGAAGCAAGTTGCAATTCGAAATAACTTCATTTCACTTGGTTTTACTCTCGGCAAACGAGCATCGCGAATCTCAAGAGTTCGGAACATATTTGAAGCCTGTACTTCCCATCACTCCTACATTCCTACGTGGGTAAAAGTACTGCTGCAGAAGCCTGCTTACACACTAGTGACATATTCCCCTTTAAGTATTGTAGAATGAAATTCTATGACAATGAATTCTTACTCCAGAGATCTACTTTTGAATGCATATCTCGGATGCCGTGCACGAACTTTAATCACCTGAAAGCTTGGTATGACTTCCCTGCATCTTTCTCAAACACCTGAACATGTTCATACGCAGGGGTAGACTTGTCAAGTTTGTTTAAGTGTACATTTCGGCCACCTTCTTCACACCGAGAATGTGCTGGCGAGTTCAGTAGGTTGACTCAGTGAAGAGTTCCAAGACGTCGCAGCTTGCCGCTTTTTCAAGTAACTGAATGCGCTTCACTGAAGCGGATGTGTTACTCCGCAACAACTTTTCTTGGCACTGAAGGGAAAGCTACGGAGGTGGAGCTTCTGCACATGTAGCACTACGCGAAGTAGTCCGTATTGGTGCGCGTCTCATAACGCTGTGGAAAGTGACGGGAGCGCACCATCAGCATTTCATGTCGACGCAGACGCCGCTTTGCATTTGAGTTGCACATAAAAATGCGGCACTTTCTGATGCGTTCAAAAATGCGAAGTCACAACAAATAAATTAAAGGAATTGCGAATATCTTAATGGTGTGAGCTGCATCCTGTCTCGAATAGTTCCACGTAGAAAATAAAGGAGGAATTTTTATGTTTCACGTTGAAAATATGACCGTTATTGAGGGACTACATTCACTGGCAGTAGGATTCACGCAATTTGGCTCAGTAGCCTTCGCTCCAATGCCGAGAAAAACTGTCGCCCATTATAGGTGGACGCATCGAGAAAAGCTTTCTCTGGTTAACTAACTTGTTAGGACGACTGCCCCAGAAATGTTTTATTAAGCTTTGTTTCCCCTTTCCCAACAGCAAAAATGCTTTCCAACATTTACATAGCCATGGCAGAAGTACATTGCGAATTGCTTTTTCCTTGTCACTGCAATTTTATCCCATTGATTTAGTGTTGCAGCGTGGCATCCCTGTGATCACAATTTATTGTTGCATCACTGGCAGAAGTACATTGCGAATTGCTTTTTCCTTGTCACTGCAATTTTATCCCATTGATTTAGTGTTGCAGCGTGGCATCCCTGTGATCACAATTTATTGTTGCATCACTGACTTGCCTTCAGTGAACATGTCATTGGGAAAGCCATGGGAGCGATATAGACATTGATGGGAATCATTAATGGTCTCATACTTCTGTGTAGTGCAACAGCTACTAAACTCTCAGGCGGTGCGCAGTGGCTGCCTTGTTGCTTGGTGCAACAGACTTAACTGTTTGCATAGCATCGTAATCCATAACGAAAGTTCTGCTGCAACTCTTTCGTGAATATGTTGAGGCCTTCACGTTGCGTAGCATTCAAGGCAATGCGACAAAGTGTGAACTTAGGCTGCTTGGTATGTTCTGCTCAAGTTTTTTTACTAGTGATGCACATGACACTGAAAAAGTTAGGGAACACATAAAGAAAGCTGTGGCTTTCAGAAATTTTTATTATTGCACACACTGCAGATATGGAAATCATAAACAATATGAAAGAGAGCATAAAGCTCGTGTTTAAGTAATGGTTGTTTGTGATGTGGAAGTACAAATCGGACACAGTGATTTACAAGGGGCAACTTTCCTCAACAAGGTCCTTTGTTATGAACACTTTTGTGCTCGGCAACTTTGTTAGTCACTATGGCCTCATGAAGGAAATTTTGGTGCACCTTTTTATACTATTTACAACTGTACTTGTGCATGAAGAAGGAAGGAGGGGCATGAACAATTACATGGCTCATCTGCAGCCAATCAGCCAGCCACGTAGGTCTATTTAATAGAATGTGCAGACACGGTGATAACCGGTGCTCAGTTTTATTGGTTTTTGCATTCAGGGTTCCTTTCATCAGTATAGCCATTTTAATTTTATTTAATTCATATTTCAGTGAATATTATTTACTTGTGTGCAAAATGCAGTACTCTATTCGAAGACTAAAGTAGGTGGGTACCTTTTTTTTGTGCCCATGCGAAGCATGTTGCAGCATTAAAAATGTATATGCAAGTGATATAGGGGAGATAGGATAAATGTGTACATAACCTAATTGTATCAATGGAATTGGAAATTGAGACAGTATCAACTTCTGGCATGCACATAAATGAATAATCTTAGAAGCAAAGTAATATTAGAGGGGACACGGCTTGGGACATGAGCATTTACGTGTTATGGGCGAAAACTGCTTAGTCGTGCATGTAGTGTAATCAAGAATCTAGGTATTTCAAACACATTTTTACATTCATGCATATGTAATGTACATGTTCATTATAATTGTTAGCCTACACCAAGTCCACTGCCGAACAAAGACCTCTCCTAATGGTCTCTAATTTACCACATCTTGTGGAGGCCACATACATGCACACATACATATATACTAGGACCGAAGCCAGGGAGAATGCCCTAGCCCCTCCCCCTCTCCTAACATTTGGGTTGGGGGGGGGGGGTGAATATTACCGGGGACAAATAATACAAATAGGTATTTTGCTTTTAAATTTCCCGCCAGAACTTGCAATGGCGATGTCACGGATTTCGAAGTGTTCTCCCGTATTTTGTCTATGTATGCCCTAGTAGATGTCGTATGACGACTGGGGCAACAACTTCAAGGTGGCGTCGCCGCCCGCACTTGTTTCTTCTTTTTTTTTTTGCTCGTTTTTTTCGCTTAGAGAGTGCTTTCTCCTGGCAAGCGTGTTGGTTTCGGTATTGTGAAACTCGAATTCACCGAAACGAGGATCTTTTTTTATTTTTCTAGTTGGTGCAGAGGTGTACCCAGAATTTTTTTTTTTCCGAGGAGCGGAGGAGCACCATCTTGATCTTAAGTCGTTCCTTGATCTTGATCTTAAGATCTCGAAAAATCGTTGGGGGGGGGGGGGGTTGGGGGGCGCACGGGCCCGTTGTGCTACTCCCTGGACCCTGGCTGTGCCACTGCTTTAATGTCCCTTTAAAATTGCGGCCAACCACGTCGTTATTTTTACGTGTCATTATCGCATGGACGGCTAGCTGTGTATACAGTCTTTGAACGTCCCGACGAGCTATTGATCTTCGAAAAGTGTTGCTGAATTGCCTGGCTCTCTATGAGGTCGCCGTTTTATGCTCGAGCCATTGCCAAGTAATCTAGGGCAGTATAATCTGCTTTTTATGGGTTCTATTGGTCTACAGCCATCTGTTAGCAAAGATCAACGCTTCGCGCCTGAACAGCCCACCTTCAAAGTTTGCGTTGATTGTCAGACGAAGAAGGCCGCTCGCAAAGGCTGCCGCGCGCCCCGCCGCGGTGGTCTAGTGGCTAAGGTACTCGGCTGCTGGCCCGCAGGTCGCGGGTTCGAATCCCGGCTGCGGCGGCTGCATTTCCGATGGAGGCGGAAATGAAAGAGGCCCGTGTGCTCAGATTTGGGTGCACGTTAAAGAACCCAAGGTGGTCTAAATTTCCGGAGCCCTCCACTACGGCGTCTCTCATAATCATATGGGGGTTTCGGGACGTTAAACCCCACATATCAATCAATCAAAGGCTGTTGCGCGTTATCATATACTAACAAGCAGGGAACGACCCGCGACCGTCGTCGCACCTGGCGCCGTGCGCATATCTTGATTGGACATCCGAAAAAAAAAAAAATGTTCGGGAACCGTCGTGAGTACAGCATGGTCGACGTGTTCCTCGACTACGGCAGTTGCAGCAGTGACGATGCCGCTGTCGCATCTTCGACGACGTCAGGTGAAGTGGCCAATCCGTTCCTTCCTTATTTATTTATTTTATTTTTGTCGTTATTTCGCGGCCCCGACGATAAGCTGCAGTCGCGCGGACTTTGGCGTTCGCGGCGGCGCCTCACGCGTAAAAGAAAGGCCGTTTTTAGTGGCCACCTGCGAGCTGTGCATTCCCCCCCCCCCCCCCTCGCGTTCTCTCTTATCGACCCATACGGAGCTGGCTCGCTTCGAGAGGACTATGTTACGTGCGCCCTTTGGACTTTTTCTTTCTTATCCTACCTAGGCGACGGTGTGGTTTCCTCGGACGGATCAGATTAGCTCGAAACGATCCTCGGAGATTGTCAAAAGGGGAAAGAGGAAGGCGACTCAGAAAGAGAGAGAGAAGAAAATAAAGTCCAAGTGCACCGTTTCGTCCGCTCGACGAAGACGTGTAATCCGGCGTTTCATTGCGACCTTCCTTCTCCCGGGTGTAAAGGGTTGCTCGGCGACCCGTAAAAAAAAGTGCTGTTACTCGCTGTCCGCCTTCTAAATTGCACGTGCTAGGCGTTCACAGGGGAAGCGGAACGCCGCAGAGAAGCGCTGTTTGTGGTGCCCGTGGTGTAAACAAATGACATGCGGTTTTTGTTTGTTTGTTTGTTTTTGTCGCGATATAGCCCGCAGTTTGCGAACGCTCGCGAAGACGGAAATGTTTGTGAAATCCGGTGTTATTTTGTAGAAGTGTGTGTCGTATTGATAGTTTGTTTCACCTTACGAGTTTGTCATCGAGATTTGGTGGTTACGTAAAGCTGATTTATACAGCGCTCTGCGCGTCAACGCATGTCTCTGCCGACTCCCTTTTCGTCCGTTCGTGTTTTTCCGCGCTGTGGAAATTTTCTTGAGGATGAATATACCAACTCGCCCAAACGCTCGCGTTAATCCCTTTTTATTCTCTTTCGAGCACTCCTAAGCAGAAACGAAAATGGCAGTGCGAAGGCTTTTCAGTTGAACTGGTTGCGATCCATCTGACAGGGCTGGTTTCCGTAAATCTGAACCACTTTTCGTAACTCGGGTCTGCAGTTCACGCTTTATCGAAGTTTTGTCTGGGAAGGAAATATCTAAATAAGACAAAACTGGGGGAGGGCGTTTTTGTGTGTTGTTACGGGCATGTGCTGTGGGAAAGCATACGTCGGGGGTGGCCTGGTCGCTCAGCACTGGCGATGGTCTGTGGCCCACTTGGCTGCTCTTCTGCTTAGGTATATCACGAAGGTCGCGGTTTTGATCTCGGCCGTGGAGGTTGCGTTTTAGTGTAGTAGGTGAAATGCCGTACAGTCAGAGTTTGACGGTCTGGTCAGGTATCGTGACGAGGATGTAGTCGTGGTCGTTGACCAAGTCAAGGTGAAGAAACACAGACGTTTTAGTACCCGTAGGGGTCGTTTTTGTTTTGTTTTTTCACACTAAGTAGAGTTTTTTTTTCACCTTGACTTGGTCATTGACAGCATCGTAACCGCACGACATCCTCGTACTAGTCTTGTACTGTGCGATGTAACTGCGCGTTAAAGAACACCACATTGTTTGAATTTTCGGAGCCCTCCAACTGCGGCGTCCCTCGTAATCATACCGAGATTTTGGGACGTAAAACCTCACACATTGTCTATTGTTAAATCTTAAGCATGCGTGGGGCAGCCGTCTGCTTGCGCACGGGGGCCGGAAGGGAGAGGGGGTAAGAGGTTTCGTTTTGCTATGGTGATTTACTGATACGAGAAATAATTTTTCCCCGTGAACTGCGCGTGGAAGGGCACCCACTAATCGCCTGTAGGCGGGGTCTACAGAGAACGACAGTTATAGCGCGAGAACAAAACGACGACACAGAGACAAGAAGGACACGAAAGACACGTGTCCTTCTTGTCTCTGTGTCGTCGTTTTGTTCTCGCGCTATAACTGTCGTCATGCCATACCCAACTAGCCCAAGCTGCCACACTTCTAATCTACAGAGAAACGCGGAACCCCCGTCGCTTCAGCTTTCTTCACACTGCGGAAGGAGGTCGCGGGCGTCCGTATACAGCAGCCGGTTTTGATAAGTCTTCTTCCCATCCTGCTCGCGCCCGCCTCTTCGAGCACTGCAGAAGTGTAGCGGCGGATTTGTGCCTCAATCTCGGGAGGTGGAAATTTGGTGGGCGGGAAGATACAGAACACTTTCCTGCCTTGTTCATCGACAACCGCGCTAGTTCGGTGCGACCCGTGACTATGAATCTACGCTAGTAACGTTATCGTTTATTTATTTATTTATTTATTTAAAACTATGCATGTGTACTCCACGGCAGCGTATACTTGGTTGGTACCTGTAGACATTCTTGTTCGTGGCGCTGCCGGACTTCTCGACCGAAGCCATCGCTGCCCTTAAGGGACACCGAAGAGCAGAACCATTTTCCGTGTATTAAGTAAATTGCGATATCGCATTACCGAAAACACCTCTCTCGGTAAGCGAGAAAAGGCGCGAACAGAATAATGCGAGTTGGAGACGCCACCTTGAGAAGATATTCCCCGCACTAAACAAACACCCGTGGCGTCATGAATTTTGAAGGCGCGCGCCTACAGGGTCCTACCGTAGCTTTTAATCGATAAAAATGCAGTACCATGTCTTCTGCGGAAGGCATGGGCCTAGCGTACAAGTTTGCAGAAAATTTTCATCGCGTCGTGTGGCAAAAAAATGCGAAGGATACATTTTGAAACTGGCGATGTCGTGCGAGGCGATTTGGGCGCGATTCGCGATAAAAAGAAAAATGAACTTGAGCCTTGATATTAACCGCTAATAATAAACTTACCATATAGTCAATCTAGACTAAGTTATCGCTTCGCTTTACTGCCCCTTTTGAAGTTGAAGTTTATTTATTATTGAGGCATACATCTTCATCCAATGGTTTAATGGGAAGGGAGGGGCGAAAATGCAACCAAATGCCTGACAATGCGCCAATCCCCGCCCAGACTAAGATAATGCACAACACTTAGTATATCTTTAGAGCATGAACACAAATTCAATACAGCGAAAAAAAAATGAAGAAAAGAAACGGCGACAATAAAGAGAGTGCAGAAAGAGAAGAGATAAATTCCAAGGCACTTATACACTCTAATCACAACCGCCATCATGCACTATAATAAGGTAAAGCCTGCGAGCGCTATAGTTAATCTTCAGAGGAGCCCGTTATTGTCTTAGCACCGCGTATACGGTGAGGGATACGACCGCGTGCATGTGGTCACCTGTTGGGTTCCCTACTGATATACCTTGGAAACGTGTGGCAGTGCGCGGCGTCCGAGTATTTGCGAAGCGGCCTCACGCAGATTAGGAGGCACGCGGGCTTCCTCTAATGCAGCATATAAGTGTTTGGCGAAGCGCTTTATGGCGTATAGTGATCCCCTTCTCCCCCCGCTTCGTTTTCTGCGACGCATTCGCGAATCTGTCGTTCCTTTTAAGGGCCGCGCGTAACCTACATTTCGCGGCGAGGGGAACCCCCCTTTGCTTCCTGTCGTAGTGCTGCTTGACTGTTATCTCTAGGCAAGTGCGCATGCATATGCTATCGGCTTCGAGTGAAACGCGAACGGCGGCAAGCATTAGAACGGCATATATAGCGCGCGCGCCGTCCATTTTTATCACCAGTGACAGGCGCGCATCATGCGGGTTTGGCACCACTATACGCATGCCTATGGTGATTCGCTGGATGGCGCGCACTGAATACCGTTGCCAATGCTTGCCGTTGTTGGCGTTTCATTTGAAGCGGTCTTCCTTCCCCCCATTTTTTTTCTTCTCTTTTAACATCTCTTTTCTGTCAACTTTACTCCCGTCCCTAGCACAGGGTAACCAGCCGGTCTGAGAGCTGGCTAACCATCCTTTCCTCATCGCCTTCTCCCTCTTATTTGAAGCCGATAGTACGCGGTTTTTGTGTCGTTTATGTTCGGCACACTGATCTGTCCGGCAGGTTTTTTTTACCTGCCCGTTTGCTATCCTGTGTTGTACTTTATCGGGGAGCGAAAACTTGAATCCTCGTTTACAGAAGAGTGTCTTGATTGATATGTGGGGTTTAACGTCCCAAAAGCACTATATGATTATGAGAGACTCCATAGTGTAGGGTTCCGGAAATTTCGACCACCAGGAGCCCTTTAACGTGCACCCAAATCTGAGCACACGGGCCTACAGCATTTTCGCCTCCATCGAAAATGCAGCCGGGATTGGATCCTGCGACCTGCGGGTCAGCAGCCGAGTACCTTAGTTACTAGACCACCGCGGTGTGGCACAAAAGAGTGTCTTAAAAGGCCATTTAGTGCTTATTACTTACATGGAAGCAGAGCCAGCGCTGACTTCACCCGCGGTTGATTTGGGCATCAAAGCTTGGTTGCTCACGTTAGAAGGCGAGAATGGTTGTGTGGGCAAAATTAATGATAAATTAATAAAGAGTTACAACAACTAACTGTGCTCTGCCTGCTGCGCAGCAGTAACGTAGACTGCGAATCAGATAAAGAAAATGAATATGATGGGTGTCAAAAGAAAATTTAGAAAGAAAACAGTAAAAACAAATTACCACGGTTTTGGAAACCACAAGCATGGGCACAAAAAAAAAAGCGTGTGAATTGAGGGGCTCGTTTTTCTTTCTTTTTTTTTGCTGGATACAATATTAGTGAGAAATAACAGATCAATGAGAACTGCCGGTATAGTTCTCATAATGTTATGTCTAACCACGGGAACAAGCCATCGAATCATTTTATTCAATCCTTTTTGTATCTACAGCGAAGACATGATTTGTAAACAGTTGAGAAAGTTTAAATTTTGTTTCGTGAATCCGCTTGGCTTAACTATTCTTGACTTACGAAAAATGTATCTGCCTTCGATAATTTACCTTGAGTGGATGTATGGTCCTTGTTGACTCCTCTCTTGTTCTCGAATTTTCACGCTCTGGTGCTCTCTCTCGCACGTCAGGGGCAGGGCAATTTACCGCTACAATTCTCGACGACTCTGGGCTACATCGTGCAGTTTCATAGAGTTATTGTACTGCGCCGACATCCGCCATAACTGCGCGTGTATTAGAAATAACGGGGTCTACGTGTAAACCAAGAGCCGAATCGTTGTTACATGCATGACATCGCGGGATTTGGGTACTTGACGAGGTATACTGGAGGGCGAGAGAATGAAATGTGTGTGGTGGTGTTCACAGGGAATGTTTTACAAAACTCGTGAATCTTTATTCTCAGTCGAATATACTTAAGAGTTGGAGTTTTCGATGGTGGCGGCGTCGTCGTCGTACGAAGAAAAATTGATTGATTGATATGTGGGGTTTAACGTCCCAAAACCACCATATGATTAAGAGAGGCGCCGTAGTGGAGGACTCCGGAAATTTTGACCACCTGGGGTTCTTTAACGTGCACCCAAATCTGAGCACACGGGCCTACAACATTTCCGCCTCCATCGGAAATGCAGCCGCCGCAGCCGGGATTCGAACCCGCGACCTGCTGGTCAGCAGCCGAGTACCTTAGCCACTAGACCACCACGGCGGGGCGTACGAAGAAAAATCAAAACCAAAATAAAAGAACCGATACCGGTGGGTGCACAAGTGTACTCGCTTATTGTATGCGTAGGAAGGCAGTAGATGGATCAGATTGGCGTTCATTATTCCGCGTCTTGGCGCAACGCGAAGCTGCCCTGATCGCTGTTTCAGTAGCAGCGTCGACGGCGGAGCAGCCCGGGATGCGACAGAGACGCCACCACCGATGAGGGGCATCCTGCGCGTCCCATCTCCTTCCGATTTGGGCCGCGGGAATGCGGAAAAGAGGTTCAGACGGCGGATGCTGGCGCGTGCTCTTAATCCCGGTGGCCTCGAGAAGCCCCCCTTCCCGCTTCGCCGTTTATCCGCTGCCCCCTTCTCCACCGCGCCTATACGCTGTCAGCAGCCCTGTGGCTCTCACAAAAAGAGGGTCGAGTGGCTCGTTGTGTACAAAAACGGCTGGACACATTTCAAAGTGGGCGCCCGCTCCATCTCGTGTTTTTTTTTTATTTCGTCTTCGTGTTGTTCGTGGATTTCCCGCCGGCGACCTTGACGTCGCCTTCTCGCCTTTTTCTTCCTTTCTTTCATTCCTCTGAGGAGGGCCCTTCTTCACCCACTTTCTCTAGCTGGATGTGAGTGCCACAATTACCTCGGAGTTCTCGCAACGTGCTAGCATCGTTGCGATTGTGAATAACACAAAGAAAAATCGTATTGATGCTGGTAGACAATGAAACAGTGAGAACTGCTAGAAGTACTCCGCATACTACAAATTTACGTGGTGGATCAGTGGTTAAGGTGCTCGGCGTTTACCCGAAGGTCGCGGGGTCGATCCCGGCCGTGGCGGTCGCATTTTGATGTAGACGAGATGTTAGTTAAGAACACTAGATAGTCGAAATATCTGAAAGCCCTCCACTACGACATGCTTCACCTTACCTTCGTGATTATAGCACGTGAAACCCCAGAAATCATTATCAATGTTCTCGAAGGCCGGATACTAAAGGCTTCTTTAAGATAGTTCACTTCTACCAGTGACGTGGCGGGAAACGATGAACGTAATTGGTCAGCTTTGCTATTCAGATTCATTTGCTTGTTCGAGACGGTTATGTATTTTTTTTTCTTCTTCTATCAAGTTCTGAGGCTGTCGTCATTGACTTGGCGGCAGCGGTCGTGGTATCTTACGAAGCGGCCGCGTCTGTGTGTTCCGTGCATCAGGGGCGTAGCCAGGAGGTAGCACCCTGGGCCCGTGTCCCCCCCCCCCCCCCCGACATTTTTTTCGCCATGGCATAGAGTGCGGATAATGACCATTTTAAGGAGGTGCCCTCCCCGAAATAATAGAGGTGCCCCCCCTCCCGGAAAAAAATTCTGGGTATGCCCTGCTGTACATTGAACAGGTGTAACTGTTTAGAGAGACATGAACGAGGATACAACTCTCCTCGACTCCTATGAAGCGAAAAGCTGCAGCTAAAGTAGGGGCGGCGACGGCGGCTTTACGGCTTTGAAGAGCGCCATACATCTATATACTATGCAACCTGCTCGGCGCTCTGCTACTTCTACGTAAGGCGTGCGACGCATTTACGGATCGTGAGCGGAGGCTTTTGCGGGGATCAGCGCTCGTGCTAAGGGGATAGGTGGGTGAGCTGTAGGACAGAAAAAACAAAAAGGAGAAAACGGGGCCGCGTCGCCCTCGGACGCTCGTGCTCTTAATCCGTTTTTCACATATAAGAGCGCGTCTCTGAAGGAGTTGTAGCCCGTCTGTCTCTACCTGCATAGAATGCAAAGGGGAGAACTTGCCTGCTGCGCGCGAAGCAGCGGAAAAGCGATTCCCTTTCGGCGTCCTTTGCGTATGCACGGACTTATACAGAAGAAAATCTGTCTGCACTGTAAAACGCACGCACACACACACGCACACATACACACACACACACACGCGCACGCACGCGCGCACGCACGCGCGCGCGACTCTCTCTGACGGGACACTAAAGGAAAATGCCAAGTTGAGTATAGATCGAAAGATTATAGGCTCGTGAACACCGCCGTTTCGTGCACGATGTTGGCTCATGTGATAACCGCTCACCCAGGATAGGTGATGTGGTTAAGTTGGCTATAGATCGACGAAAGATTACGCTCGTGTGATAACCGCTTTGCCATTTTTGGGTGAGTATAGTTGTGTAGATCGAAACATTAGGCTCGTAAACACCGCGGGCTCGTGCACGGTGTTGGCCCGTGTGATAACCACATCACTATTCCTGGGCGAGTAGTCAAGTTGACTATAGATCGAATGGTTATAGGCTCGGTCGCGCGCCCGATAATTGGCAGATATCGGCAACCGAGGTGGTGACGTCAGGTCCTCTATTCGGCGCCGCGATTCATATCGGCAGTGGCTGTCATAGTTAGCGATACCGTGTGCGGTAAAGTACGCTATATGGCGCGCAGTGCAACAAATGGTTCTCGCGTTCGAGTTGCGCTAAATTTTTGTCGCGATGCTTCGGTCCTCAAACTTATGCACTGTGGCCGTAAACGTCAACTTTTGCGGACGTTGTTTTAGTCTGCTATATAGAACGATGTGTAATTTCGGCTCGCTTCGTATTTCAAGAGTAAAAAATTTTGCGTACTGTTTCTCCGCACTCACACAGCCCGAAATAAGGTTCCACATGTGGGGTGCAATATTTGTCCCAGTTGACTTTTGATTTTATGATTGATTGATTGATATGTGGGGTTTAACGTCCCAAAACCACCATATGATTATGAGAGACGCCGTAGTGGAGGGCTCCGGAAATTTCGACCACCAGGGGATTCTTTAACGTGCACCTAAATCTGAGTACACGGGCCTACAACAATTCCGCCTCCATCGGAAATGCAGCCGCCGCAGCCGGGATTCGAACCCGCGACCTGCGGGTCAGCAGCCGAGTACGTTAGCCACTAGACCACCACGGCGGGGCGACTTTTGATTTTATATTGAATTGTACAACGTATGCCTACCAAGGTTATCCTGTGTGAATTACTGTTAATACCTGTTTTCAAAAGCAAGCTGTAAGAGCTGATACCCTTCGTCGTGTTCCAAAGAGTCACTGCTACGTATTTAAAACTAAGTACAAAGAAGAAAAAGAAAAGCTGACCAGTTCTTGACAATTACGTCTACCCCCTCTCCCTTCGACTCTGTAGGGTTTTTTTTTTACGTTACAAATTATGTGCATGAGGTCACACACGTGTGGCGCTCGTTGCGAGGAAGGTATACTGCGGTACCGTTGGTCTGCATACAGAAAGTAATTAACGCACCAGCACTACGTTTTCGTGGACAAGATGACGGTGCACGTTTGTGTACATATCGTTATTCCGCTCTGTGGTTATTAATTGGTATGATGGCCGCCATTTCCATGCCCGTAAAAGGCAGGACCCCCCTTCCCCTTAGATCAATCATTTCCTGTACGCTCTTGTCAAATATATATCATACCACCCTGTTTGCAACGGTATAAGGGCAGTGTCTGGTATTCTCGCCCCCCTTACTACCTGTAGCTAACGCCGGGGTATTGAAATACTTGACGGGAAGTTACTACCCACTACGAAGGGAGTAGTAGGCGTGTACAATACACGTTTTATTTTCTAAATAGTGTTTTGGTGATCGTTGTAAAAAGCGCTTCAATTTGCTGCGCTAGCGTGCGCATCTGAAAACTCTTTTCATTGCTGTGATGTCTAGCCATGCTGATTTGACCATCTATATGAGTCGTGCTTACAAAAAGCACACGCTTCTCCGGCTTCTGGAGAAGTTGCTCTTGTTTCCTCGATTTAGCAGAAGCTCCGGTAGCGTTGCTTGTCGATGCCGCTGGCCGACGAAAGTGTGGATGACGCTATAAACGAAATCGCGGAATGCGTTTTTGCGTGTGTGCGGCCGCATTATAATTATTGTGCGGCACATTGAGAAATGCAAATTTTTTCACTGCTGGCACAGCTTATCTCTTTGCGGAGAAAGCTTGCGCTTCGCGTTCGCCTCGATGAACTGACAGTAGAGGCTACTGCTGCGTCGTGCGAACGGTTGAGACGACCACATTTCATGCCCCGAAGCGGCTCAACCGCTTTTTTTTTATTACTTCTTTTTCCTGCAGATTCCTTTCGTCGTATGCCGTCGAATCGACCGGCGGGGTTTGCGCGAACCGGCCGCTTGTAAAGTGGAATTAGCCGGAAATAAAAGGAGAAGCGGGTAAAGAGGTTGAGACAGGATTACGGCAGGTCGTTTCGATCTCCACGCCCTTCGATTGATCCGGAGCGCGCGCGTACTCTATAGTATGAAAAGACCGAGAACGAGCCTAGCCGAGAGCGACGAATCCTTCATCCCTTCTCCTTAGCCCTTTCGTGTTTCTTTTCTTCGCTTTACCGTGTTTTTTTATTTTTTGGGAAAGGGGGAAAGGTGTGCCGCTTTGTGTCCCGTGCACCGTCCGCTATATAGTTAAGCGATGGTATAGGTTAGAAAGGAGATCAGAAGAGGTTTTAAGAAAGGGAAGAAGAGCAAAAAAAAGGCAACCCGGACAAGGGAGGGCAAGTGACGCGAACCTTGCGGTGTGAGAGCTGCCGTCGGCTATATGGTGTGATCGATCGGTGCCGCGCTTGGTCAATCAGGAATTGGAAGGGGAAGGTGGGGGGAGGGGGGAGGTGCGCGTTCGCTGGACAGGACGATGGCAGGCTATAGCCCGGCGGCGACTACGACGAATCAGAAGCCACCGAACGACGCCGACAACGACCGAGGCGTCCCAACTCCCGCGGCGGCGAGGGTCTATAAGCCGCCCCGAGAAAGGAATCTCGTGCTTCCTCTCTCTCTCTATCGCAGTGTCTTCGGGATAAAAGGGATGAACTAGGGAAGAACTAGGAGCGGAGGGGGAAAGAAATAAGGCCGATAAAGCGGCGAGCTTTTCTTTGCGGCGGATTGGCTGGGAGAGAGAGGAGAGGGGGGTTGCTCTAGGGGGATGAGCCGCGGCGTGCTCTGGCGTCCGGCCAGCAGCGGCCCGTTAATGCCGTCGCCCGAATGTCGGCGCTTTGCCCCTGGCCGAGTCGGCAAAGCCTCCGGCGGCCTTGCGAGCATAGGAACACCGAGCTCGCGCCTCTTTGACCGAAGTTGTCGCCCCCCCCCCTCCCTAATCCGACTCACGCCGGGGGCTCTCCTATCGTTTCCCCGAGGGTCTAGACACCTCGCAGTGTTTCTTTATTTTGTGTGTGTGTGAGCATGTGTTGTTGTCTGCTTTTTGAACCTTTCTTTGTCGTCTGGCATGCCTTCCGTTTATACGGTTCTATTTCCTACCTCGTCTGTTATGACATTTCAGTGTGTTGTTTGCTTGCTGTCATGTTTACGTATTGAGTGTACCGTAGCGTCTTTGCTTTTCTTATTCGACGCTTGACTTTACTTGCTTGACTTTTCTCTCCCTCGATCCGTCCTTATCACCCGTTTCTTTATCCTTGCCTAAAAGAGACTTTCGCTAAGCTTGCTGATCTCACCGTGCTTGCGTATATAGCTGGCTGTATGGCCCTGTTCTGTTGCTTTTTTACACTTTTGCCGCATTTTGTTTGTATTTGCCGCCTCCCTCGCGCCTTCTATCGCCTATTTTCTTTTTCCTTGTTGTTTCGAAACGCGCGGGCAGGCTGTTCGGTCATCGTGTGGTATGTTGCCGTTCTCGATGTAGTTATTACCTGCTTCCCCCTCTCCCCCATTTTTTTTTAATTTTTGTCATACATTAAGCAGAATTCGTCACCCCCGCTTTTCCTGCAGCATAGCTATAATCTGTTGGGGTAAAAAAGTAAAGACGTAAAATGTGGGCAAGTCAAGCGAGGGCGGTTGGAACGCCAGCGACTCCTGTCGGCGACCGCTCCGCTACTGGTGATGTCGCCTGTTGTGTCGCGCAGCCGTTATGCGAATTTCCGCGTGCGTTCCTTCCATTTCGATATATGGACAGTCGCGACGCATTCTGCGATCGCCGTCGTGTTTCGTGTATAAAGTCTAAATAGACGAATTCGCCCCGCGAGTCGTTTGTGTTCCGTGTGCGACGGAAGGTCGCATAGCTAGGCTGCAGTTTTCAAAGTTTTTTTATTACTTTACCGCAGCCACTGACAAGTCTATGATATGATTTCTGGGGTTTTGCGAACCAAAACCACATCATTCTAAGTACGCCGTATGGGGGGGGGGGGGGGGGACCTCTAGTGAAGCTTGCACCTAAACCGCAAGACCGTGGGCGATCGTATAGTGAAGATTACGAAACTGCGACGAGACGCGGTTTAATGAACTCGGTGACGCAGTTGCGAATGTGATTCCGGAAATGAGAGAGATGGCAGAGGCCGCTTGTTTCGTTTCATAAGATCTTCTGTAGGCTCCCGAAATGTGCCCGTGTGGTGTATACTCGTAACGGACAAGTGGCGCGAAGTTATTTTTCTTTCCCATCGCAAGGTCGCCGGTCCGGGCCAGAATCGACGGCGGAATCGACGGCTTCGGGGCGATTCGTTATTCGCGACAGGGAGTTCGGGCCACCGGCAACCGACGGGTGTCGGCTCACCCTGAATGCCGGAGAAGCGTGCCTCGTGTGGGACCGTCGCTACGTGAGCGCCGCCGCCGCAGGTGGGGCTCCTCTTCTCGACCGACCAGGTCTCGATACGTCCACGGGTGAGCGACGGTATATGCATGGCAGCGAGCGCGTGGATCACCGCGGACGCTGAAGTCCCCATTGGGTGAAATGTTATAACTACGTTGTGGATGCTATACGGGTGGCTGTGCGTGTGTGCTCGATGCGGGAATGGGGGGGGGGGGGGGATTTTGATTGATATGTGGGGTTTAACGTCCCAAAACCACCATATAATTATGAGAGACACCGTAGTGGAGGGCTCCGGAAATTTCGACCACCTGGCGTTCTTTAACGTGCACCCAAATCTGAGCACGCGAGCCTACGACATTTCCGCCTCCATCGGAAATGCAGCCGCCGCAGCCGGGATTTGATGACTAAGGTACTCGGCTGCTGACCAGCAGGTCAGCAGCCGAGTACTTTAGTCACTAGACTACCGTGGCGGGGCAATGGGGGGCGGGGGGGGGGGGGGGGTGGATTTCAATCTGGAGATGGCGTCATTTTTTTAGCCACTTTGAGCGAGACAAAACGAGGACGAAGAAGGTAGAAGAACAAACAAGCATTACTTAACGACGTTGACCATTCACACACACGGCGTGGCCGATATTCTGGCGATATTCGCGAGTTCCTTCTATTGCGCGGATTGTGGTGTCACGTGCTGCTACTTAAGTATTATCGTACAGTTTAATGGGGTTAACGTTGGTCCGGAGCTGCAGACGGGAGTCCTGAATAGAGAATCTGGATTTTCGTCGCTTCGATCATCTAGCTGTATGCCAGCGATTAGGGGACGTGGTCGGCTGCGAAATTCGGGAATTTGTTTGCGTACCTGCCGCACGAAGCTTGACACTATGCCCAACGTGTATTCTATATATATATATATATATATATATATATATATATATATATAGCACTTGGTACTATACAAACTGTTTATTTAGGGTGAACCTGGGCCCGTAACTCAAAACTAAATGGTCAGCCAAAATGCCCCTTGCTCGCTGTCTTCAACTTCGTCGGTCTCTTTCTCTTCGCCTTGAGTCTCGTGCCGGTCCCGTGGCGTAGCATCGTGGCGCGTGCAGGACGGCGTTCCATGGCGCAAATTTCTTGCTACTTGTGTGGCGGCTTTTAGAACGCAAGTCGTTGCACGCGTCTTCTGCGAATGTCGAACTGTGGCAATATATATATACGCACCTATGGTGACAAAGTGGCCCTCCTACTGCGGGCACAATGTTATGTACCGATAATGCACGAACACGGCAGGACCTATGTTTGACAAGGCACGGTTTGAGGCAGTGAAAGGCGATTACCGTTTAACCTTCGCAATAAAGAAATCGCTAAGCGATTTTCGTGTGTTCTCGCGAGAATTTCGTTGTCGCGAAAATAGGGAAAAAAAAGCAATGCGCATACCGATTACTCCGCACAACGAAAATTCATTTAAAGAGAAGTCGCTGTGCTTGCTCTCTTTTGATTCGGAGGAGCTTGGGATCGTTCGAGCCTCGCAGCTTAATAATCTTCGGATAGCTTCGTCGTTGTCGTGTGCACCGAGAAAGTGCGAGTGATGTCGAAAGCATCGAGAACTTCGCCGAAGTTAGTTGGCTTTCTTATTATTTTTGTTGTTGCTTTCCTCACTGTCCTCATATTCTGTGCGCACAGTTTCGACGACAGCGTCTTCGTGCATGATCAAGTCAGCGCACGAAGCTGCTGCTCAGCAGCGTGTTGTATCGCGCTATCGACAAAGCCGAGCGCGTCCTACATGTGTTTATAACTAGTGCCTGCAGGTCACCGGTGCTTGCAGACGTATAACACCCGCCTCCGCGCCAAGACATCGAAAGCGTGCAGGCAAGTCGCGAAATCGGCGTGCTTTGAGGCAGTTATTAAAAGGACTTAATTTAAAAGGACTTATGTTTTGTGTTCGTTGGTTGAAACGCCTGTGCACGATTTTCGAATGAGGAGTGCTACAATTCTCGAGATTCTGAGTGGGTTCATTTATTATTGCTGATCACTACCTGAAAATCTCGTTTCAGACCTTTTTAAAATCATTGCATGGAAACAGTGATGGAAGTGCTACTCCATGCCGTTCCAAACAGTAATTTTTGTTTGTAATCGCTCCAAACTTGCTCCGAAATGACGCTTAGAAGATTAGAATGACCAACTTTTACTGTTTATCAACTCATAAGTACTAAAGAAACTGAAAAGAAGCTGTGTACTATCATCCTATAGTCTGCTACAAGTGTGCAGCATTATCACCTCTGATCTCACTTGTGCGACAAGAATTGGAATCTCCAGCACATAGCTCATTTGGCTGTTTTCTTTTCTCTGCTCGACGTGCAGGCTTATGTGGTGAAATTTGAAAATGAACAGCATGGCTTCTATCTCGTACTGATTATCTGCTGCTTATTTGGGAACAGTTGTGTGGGACTGTGGTTGCTTCTAAAATGTAACGCTCAGCTTTCTCGGTTTGATTTGATATTTGCCACAAATGCTAGTATTTGGAATTGTAACTCATTTCACAGCACATTTCTTGACAACCTGCCATTGTTTGCTACGCGAAATTTACATTGATAGTTGTCTGTAATTATATTTCATCAGAAATATATATTTATCAGATGTTTCGACAATTTCCTGAACTCCAGTAATGTATGGCAAATTTAATATTTGCTCCTAAAACAGGAGCGAATAATAAGCAAGCTGCTATAAACTAGTTTTTTTTTCTACTCCGGAAACACTGATGGCTCTTCCAAAACAGTACTTTTCCTGTACCAAAGTATGATTCGAAAAGTAAAAAGGCACCTCCATCACTCTTGGAACTCTATATAGACGTTCGCCACGGGGACACCAGATTTCTTCTTTGTCGCGAGAATTTCCATCTCGAGGGCTTTCGTTATTGGGGAGTTCAAGTATTTCATCTGCAACCCACAAAGAAACACGGCGAAGCCTCGTTGGAGTGGTGTGTCCAAGATTTAAAAGACCAAGTAGGAGAAGCCGACTTCTCGAGGGGACTCCGGGTCGGGGCACCCCTCTTCCCTTTAGAGCGTCTGGTGGCACTTATATAGGAAGCGAACCCGGAACCTCCCACGTTGGAAGCGTGGGCAGCCAGCATTCTACCGCCGCTTCGGGATTGCCCAAATCCGCGCCTCGGCTTTGGAGCAAGTAAGAAGCGATCCGGCGTGTTGCGAGTTCGTGCGACACCACCAGCGGAAAGCGCTAACAGGTTTCACAGAGATCGACGACCCGAATTCGCCACCGTCTAGCTGCGATCCAACTTAGAATGGTTGACTGAAGAAAACGCAATGACTTCAATGTGTTTACATTGAAGTAGCCGTGACATGCATACAGTTTCTCGGTTTTCGGAGCACATGGGATGTAGAGTATGGCGAGGAGGAGGTAGAGTCTGGTGAAGGGGCAAAGCTGAGCTCCTCTGGAGAGAAGATGGCTGCTGGCACGAACGTCAGCAGCGCTCCATGGCGGCGTTCAGCTACAGCGTTCTGGAACTTTCTCGAACGCGGCTGTCCAGGTGCTCGATTCCCGAGAACGGCCACTGTGACGCCTTCCCACGCTTCCGAACTGTCGGTGCTTTTGTGGCGACCTCGCGTGGGCAACAACAGCCGAGTCGAGAGGTTGACTCCATGAGCACTGCAACAGTGGCGCCGTCTCGTGATGTTGGACCCCGTGTAACAAAAGGGTTGTTCGCAAAGCTTCCGTCGAGTTCCTCGTTACGTGGCCACAGCAAACTGCCTGGCCCACCTCCAGACAGCGGCGTGCTTTTCGCTCCCGGCCGAGCACCGATATCGGGGTGAAAGCCTTCTGGCAGACCGCCTCACGCACAATGGCGTCTGCTAATACGAAATTCCGAGCCAAACGTAACAACGTGCCCTAACGCGGTAGTCATGAATAAAATAAATTCGGACTGTGTGGTTTCGGTCTATTGTAGTGGGCTTGCTCGATTTAGAACATATGCTCTGGCGCTGTT